>NW_027527951.1:1213877-1385452 GCF_008692635.1 Crocuta crocuta
TATGTTACAGACAAACATAAATAGGTTCTACTCCGGAAACCACTATTGCACCGTATGCTAACTCACTTGAATTCAAATAAATAACTTTAAAAAAATACTTGGAATAAGAAAAACAAACAGGTCAACCGTTTTCAGAGTGCAATGCTAATAAACAAAGAAATTCTTTTTTTTATGTTTTATTTATTTCTCAGAGAGAGAGAGAGAGACAGCGTGATCAGGGGAGGAGGGTCAGAGAGAGAGGGAGACACAGAATCCGAAGCAGGCTCCAGCCTCTGAGCTGGCTGTCAGCACAGAGCCCGAGGCGGGGCTCGAACCAGGAACATTGAGATCATGACCTGAGCCGAAGGCTTAATTGACTGAGCCACCCAGGCGCCCCCAAAACAAAGAAATTCTTAAATGCACTCACCACCCAGTAACATTTCCTGAAGTAAGTTGTCAATTTTAACCATCCCAAACAGTTTAACGAACTGTATTTGCTCGATCATTTGCCAGGTGATGCTCTGCAGCGTGGGCAGCAGCAAGAGCAGCTCGCCGAACCTGCCCCGGGAGTCGTACTGCCGGTCATTGATGTAGTCCTCCAAACTGAGCTGGACCTGGAACCGCATGTTCTTAATCTTTACCGGGTCACTCAGCCCTTTTGCATCTAAGAAAGTAAGAAAAGGGGCAATCTAAGAGATCGCGTCTCGCTAGCGTGTGAGAGTAAGTATTCCAATATTAAAGAATGCTTTGATTTTCCTTATAATTATTTTTTAATGGAATTCTGAAAACAAACCTGGATCAAAAAATACGATTGCCTTCAAACAAGCATATTCATTGTCATCAATCTGAATTTCTTGAAATGGTCGTACCAGCTCATCTAGAACCCGGTTGGCCACGCGGCTGATCTCAATTTCACTGCTGTTGCGGTGAATTACGTAGTTGTTTCCTAAGAGGGGAAAAAAAAAAAAAAAAGAAAAAAAAAAAAGATCAGCACACTCCAACAAAAGACTGTCGGATATGATTTAGGTTTTTACAAAATAAATACTTTAAATGATTCTTCCCGTGAAGGAATAGGAATAGTACTTCCTTTCAGTGGTGGTAGGTTAGTTATGCTAGAAAACTTAACAGCTGAAGGATCAATGACATTGATAATATGATCACATGCATTTTAACAGCCTCAGTCACTAGTGATAACACAAAAGTACAGACTAGTAACAAGCTAATAATTGACAGGAGAGAAGCAAAATATAATGATTAGCCTTCCATTATGTCAGTTATCTATTAGTGTCTTAATGATTAAAGAGCGTAACACAAAACCTAAAGAAACTTTCTTGCTTACACTGGATAAAAATAGGACTCCTTTAGTGATCTGGATGTATGTTGGTGTCACAACTTGTGAAACACAATTTTAACAAGCCTAAGTAGATGAATTCAAGAAAGTTCAGAAATTGGGTAGAGACCCGACTAATCCCTAAGGATGCTCTAATTTATAAAGTCTCTGGCTATAAGTGACAAATATACAGCTTCGAAAATATTAGATAATTAGAAGCTTATTAAAGCTCCTAAGATAACAGCTAAATTGCTATTTTCTGGTTTTATAAAAAGTCAGTATTCTGAATTCTTTCACTGTAGGCAAAGGCAATCTTCAGTGTAACAACTTGTGCAAAAGAACCAAAAAAATGTAGTCTTTAAAAAATATTTTTTTAATGTTTTATTTATTTCTGAGAGAGAGAGAGAGAGACAGCATGAGCAGAGGAGGGTCAGAGAGAGAGGGAGACACAGAATCTGAAGTAGGCTCCAGGCTCTGAGCTAGCTGTCAGCACAGAGTCTGAAGCAGGGCTCGAACCCACGAACTGTGAGATCATGACCTGAGCTGAAGTCGGACGCTTAACCTACTGAGTCACCCAGGCACCCCATATGTATTCTTGCTTTTATGAAAGGTTAGTTTACCTAATTATTCAGGGCAAAACAATTTAGAATCAGGTAGCAAGTACATTTGGGTTTTTAAGTATATTGTATTCAAATCTACAATGACAGCAGTATTATAGCAGTGTTATAAATGCAGGAGAGTGTTTAATAGAATCCAAGTGCATCGTCTCTGCAGTCACATTATGTGGTTTAGAATCCTGTCTCTATACCTTACTAGTTTTGTGAGCTTAGGTAAACTTTCTCTGCTTGCATTTCTTCACCTGCAGAATAATAGTACCTATCCCTTAGGGTTATAATGAGGATTAAATGAGATAGTGTGTATTTATATGTAAAGCACTTAGAGAGTGCATCTTACATAGTAAGTCCTCAATAGATATTAGTTGTATCTGTTATATTAGCTATATCATATTATATATGATAAATATATTAAACTTTATTTCTATTTTGGGTCAAAATATCTAACACAAAGATAGAATGAGCAATCTAGTTCTCATTTCACACAGCCAGCGAGAAGTGGAGGTAATAATCATTAGAGTGATCTCAACTCTCTCAACAGGAAAACTAACTTTAAAAGGTAAGTAAGGTGGGGGGATTTAAGCAATTACTTAAGGAAGACAAAAGCCTTCCCTTTGCTTCTTCTTCTCCCATTCAACCTGCCATCCTACTTCGCCTCTTCCAGCAATACAACTTAACTATCAGGACTTTCAGACACAGCGCAAATAATTTTTTTAACTTGGGATTTTGCATCATATCATAGGCAATGAGGTCATAGGAAATAAACATGTTCCTCGGAAGTGTATAAAACAAGTATTTAAGTAGCCACTCAAGGAGTGGGAAACAACACTGAGGCCCCAATAAAGTGGTCACATAAATCACCAATTCATTGTCCTGATAGGATTTAAACATATTTCAATATTATGTTTATTGAGCTACGTTTCTCTTTTATTCTAAAATCTTTTCCTTCCAGTTTTATTGAGAAATAATTGACATACATCCACTGTATAAGTTCAAGATGGACAGTATGATGGTTTGATGTACATATATTGTGAGACGATTACCACAGTAAGTTCAATTAATGTCCATCTACTCAAGAATACAATGAAAACAGAAGGGAAAAAAAAAAAACCTTGTGATGAAAATACTTAGAAGTTACTCTCAACAATTTCCCCATATATTATATACAGCAAGTGTTAGCTCTAGTCACCATGTTGTACATTGAGTCCATAGTATTTATTTAACTCGTAACTGGAAGTTTGTACCTTTTGACCACCATCTCCAACTCTTATTTTTTTAAAATTTTTAAATATTTATTTATGAGAGAGAGAGAGAGACAGTGTGAGCGAGGAAGGGGCAGAGAGAGAGAGGGAGACACAGAACCTGAAGCAGGCTCCAGGCTCTGGGCTGTCTGCACAGAGCCTGATCTGGGGCTCGAACTGTCAACTGTGAAATCATGACCTGAGCCAAAGTCCGATGCTTACTGACTAAGCCAACCAGGTGCCCCTTTCCAACTCTTATTTTTAAATTTTAATGCACCCGCAACATCTCAACATCCTCTGAACTTTCCTGCAATCAAGTCAAGAAAGATAGGGTCTTGAGTGAAGACACAATTAATTAAATCCAATTTGTGAAATGAGAGTACCATTTGACAGTGTCTTGAATGCTTGCTACATACAGAATAGATCCGGTGCAAAGATGAAGCATGCATAATTTCTTCTTAAATTAAAAAAAAAAAAAACTTACCCAAAAGCAAAATATCTTTATACACCATGGATCTCTTTGTAGCTCCAAGCAGTAAATGTTCCCCTGCGTGAGCTCTCAACAGTGCCACCTTAATGAAAAATTTCAAGTTTAACAATTAATTATAAAATATAATGATTAAAAGATGGTATAATATGTATCTGATTAATTCAGTGTTCTTTAAGCCTGGGACTTTTTCTTTGGTTTTAATAAACTATAATATTCATAGATGCTTGCCATCATTAAGCCTTCCATTTTTCTATTTCAGCATGTCAATAGAGTTTTACTTGTCAAAATTTCTAAAGCTTAGAAGATAATACAATGGAAACTAACAAACAAAAAAGTAGATTGGGAATGAAATAGAATCAAAAGAGTTCAAATGCTGGCCTGGCCACATTGGCCTGGCCAACTACCTGTTGAATTTTAGATATGCTAACTAGTATGTTTGGAACTCAAGGGTTTTCATCTGTTAAATGGAGGTAGTGATAAAAACCTCAAAGTGTAGTCATCAGGACCAAATAAGAAAATCCCCAATTTAAAACACACTCTGTTATTACGCATAATAAACTGAATAAATAAAAGCAAAGCGAGGACTTGTCACAAACTGAGAAGAGGATGGGTGACCTCATTGCCGACACTCTGTAGATTGAAACTAATTGCACTGAGCTCTCAACTAACTGAGCTTTCCGCATGTGCTCAACTGCCTACTTGCCATCACCTCTACTAGGAAGACTAGGAAGCATTCCAAGTATAAAACATCGAAGTAATGTTTCTCTAATATCTTCATCATCTTAGTAAATGAACCCCTCATCCAAAATCCTTGTTAACATCAGAAACGAGAGTCCACTTTGATTCCTTTCTAATCGTACAGCAAATCCAGGTACGACTGCTTCTCCATAGCTACCGCCCCATGGTCATCATCTTGCCTGCCACAATGCTCTCCACAGAGCTAATATGTTGATTCTTGCTTCCCTTCTGGTTCCTCCATCCTAAATCCTTCTTGACAGAGCTTCCCAAATAACATTTGTGAAATAATAGTCACTTAGTATTATGCCTCTCTTGGAAACTCTTCACTGGTTTCTAATTGTCTTTACAATGAAACCTTAAAAGCCTTATCAATGGCCTCCCAGGTGAAATCACAATGGTTTGCACACCCGTCCTCCGACTTATCTGGCTTTATCTTGTGACATCCCTTGCTCTCATTTCTCTAGGCTTATTATCTTGACTAGCATCAGAGCCTTTGAACATGCTGCTCCTGTCCCTGGAATGCCTTGTCCTCAGGTGTTGGTGTGCTCGGCGGCCCCTTGTCCTTCAAGGTCTCAGGAAACATTTCCAATCCCCAATTTAAAGAAGGTCTTGCCAATCCAACACAGGCATTCTACAACTCACCCCATTCCATTTTATAGAACTTATCCCCACCTAGAATTAACTTACTCATAATCTGTATCTTTTTTTATTGTCTGTCTCTCCCAAATAGAGTGCAGACTTTATGAGAATCGTGACGAGTCCGTATTTTTACTGCCAGATCGTCACAGTCCCTAAAACAGAAATGTAGTCCTAATAAATATTCATTTGATGAATTTTCTGAGTGAATTTAACTGATCATGGATCAGTTTTAAAAATTATTAAGTGGAGATAATATCAGTTATGTCAGAGCTCCTGAGGGAATTAAATAAAATAATGTAATATTTAATGAAACTGAAAGCTACCTCTCTAGTGCCTTAACCACATTGGATATTTGCCCATCCATGGCTAGTAATGTTATATTGTGAGTATTCAAGTGTCGTATAGCAAATAAAAACCATTTTTGACAGGTTACTAGATTTTAATTCTCCAATTTTTAAATCTCCAATTTTTAAATCAGTGCCTTCAAACATAAGTCAGCAACTTTTAAAGAGGAGTGATAATAAAAGTATAAAACTGATAAATAACATAACCCTACTTATATGGCTTGGGGTGAGACACATATGTTTTAGCAATTTAGCATTATTCACTCTGAAACAACCTTCCGAGCTAAGCTATCTTTATGATATGTCAATAACCATGACTCACACCAGGAAAGCAGTTACAGAACATTTTAAAAATGATTTCAGATATCATAGGACTTGGTTTTTTTTTTTTTTTTTGGTCGCCAGGTGAAATGCTGTCCTAGAAATATAACTTCTGACTTCCTATGATCACTTCTCATTCTGATTGTATAAATATTTTGCCCTTCTCTGATTTTTAAACAATCACAAACGCACCTTTCCCTTTGATTGTTTGTTTTTGTGTATGAGTGTCTAAGAGCACTGGTCAGAGGGTGTAAAAATATATACTGGGCACAATACATATAATGGTTTACTCAATGTGGGGAATTAAACATTTTCTAATTATTTGCATCTACAAAATATTATAAACTATTTAAATGGAAGCTTTAAAAATGAATCTGAAGCTAATAATCTAATTTTCACAAACCAAGAAATTAAAATTCTTAACTATTCATTAAAATGTCTTAATGTATATATGACAAAATATACAAAATATATTTATTAGGAAAAGATGATTGTATTTGAATTCTACTTCTCCATAGATTTCAGAGCAGGATTCTAGAGATGTTTTTGCCAAACCCATATTTTTATGCAGTAAATGCTAGGATAAAATTGACAACATGAAAGGCAAAATTTTATGTTAATCGTATAAAGTTCCTACCAAGACACCAACGCAGCCTATGAGGTTTTGGTCTAGGAGTGGCTTGGTGTTTCAGTGGAATTTTATATGGCGCCTTCCAAGACACACCAAGACACGATAATGTACCATTTGCCCCCCAGACATTTGTCTTTCAATGGCAGTTACTTGCCATCTGTTTTTCTTCTTCACTTAAGCTTTTCAAACTCCAAGAGGGAAGATCAGTGTCTTCCTCAACTTTGCCCAATTAATAAATCTGCAAGAACCCTAATATAGAAGGTAAACAGTTGTGCCTCTTAATAGAACAAGGTGAATGGACACGAAAGCCGATCTTTCTCTCACAAGATAAGTTAACCCTTGTCAACTATGGTAAATCTATTATAAATCTAATTTTAAAAAACACGTAAAATTGGCAAGGTTCAACAATCATTTCTGAAAGCATTCATAAAATCTTTAACTTATACCTGATCATCCAGTGGTAACTCACAGAAGGCAGGAATATATTTGGCCCATTCCACCAAGACTAAGAGCTGCTGCTTCATAGATTCGCAAACATCACTGATACTTGCAATTTTCTTAACATTTATGTCAGTGCTTGCCCCAGGGCTTGAGACTGAGATCTGGCATTAAGAAGATTACATTAATTTATCATTTAAAATAGAATGAGTATCATTTCTCTTTTTTCTTTTTCTTTTTTTAATTTATTTTAAAAAATTTAATATAATTTATTGTCAAATTGGTTTCCATATAACACCCAGTGCTCAACCCAATAAATGCCCTCCTCAGTGCCCATCATCCATTTTCCCCTCTCTCCCACCCCCATCAACGCTCAGTTTGTTCTCAGTATTTAAGTATCTCTTATGGTTTGTCTCCCTCCCCCTGTTTGTAACATTTTTTCCTCTTCCCTTCCCCCTGGTCATCCTTTAAGTTTCTCAAGATCCACATATTAGTGAAAACATATGGTATCTGTCTTTCTCTGTGATTTCTCTTTTTTCTATGATTCCAATAAATAAACACCTTTGAAATGGACACTCTCATTACCCCAGTATCTTGAAATATATGAAACATTTTAAAATTGAGGAAAAAAATACCAATCAGTACAAGTTAAATGGAAAACATCCATGGCACAGTACCATGCTCTGGGAGCGGTACCTTATTTTACTAGCAAACCCATAAAATAAGTTACTCAACTTTCAGGGAGTTTCCTAATTCAAAATGACTATACAGGAAGATATGCAGTATTCACATGAAATATACTCTGAGATTTTATTTTTCATTAAAAAATGACCTTTCCACTGAGAGAGCCCACCTTTAACTTCTTTAAATATCTGAACAAAATGTTTCCAGTGGATACAGTTTACAAAACTGAGAAGAAAGGATTTAGACGAGAAGCCAGAACTAGTTATGTTGCCACGTTAAGTAAAAGCCAATCAAAATAAAATTAAGAAACCAACTTTTGACTCGGCAACACTGAAAAGCTTAACATGGGATGAAAAAGTTTTCAAATTATATATAATTTCAAACTATGTAAAATATAAATGAGTTCAAAATGTTTTTCTGCTAAGGAAAATCTCTTTCTAAAAGTCCTTATAAACTTATTTTTTGAATATGCATGTGTGTGGTGTACGTATCTTTCTGTGTGTATGTTTATCTCCTCACAGTTTCTCTTTAAGCCATTCCATAAATGCTCTATAGGACTATCCAGTAATCTTCAAATACTGATGATAATGTGATGTTGGCCTCATCATACCACTCTCGTGCTATCAAAAACGAAAGTAGTTACAGAGACTCATTACACAACCTGATTAATAGTTAGCTATTTCATAATTTGCTTTACAATAGAAAAATACCATAACTCTTCTAATGGGGCAATGCCAGAATAACCTGTCTTCCAAAGGTTTCTTCATTTTATTCGTAAATGATTTATTTTTATGTCTATAACTAATGACAGACGTTTTAAATTTTGGAATTGATATTCTCATTCTAGAAATTTAAAATAATAAACTCTTTCTCCATTGGCTTCTGAATTCTGGCTCTTCCCTTTAATACATGTTTCAGATGCCAAAATGAGTTCTTGAGTCCAGAAACCATTTTCAAGGAGGGAAGCCCCGATGATAGGTCTTAACCAAACTCCCAAAAAGTCATAGTTACCAATTTTACAGGTTTAATCAGTCAAACAAGATAGTGCCTCCAGAGCACTGTGCTCCTCGTTCAATATTTGAAATCAATCTTGTAAACTAACTTTGATTTAATGATATTACATTTAAATGCATTTCATTTTTTTTTCTGTTTAAAAACAGGAAGTTATCCAGGGAAAGTCAACAGGAAGTCAAAAGTCCACCTAATATTTTCAAAGTAAAACTGCAATGTGTTTAAGTAGTAAGCACATTTAAAGGAATGTAGATTATTTTAGAATTATGCCTAAATAGACATTTGATTCTTTTAAAGAGGACGGGGTACTAGTGTGCGGCGGGTACCTGGCGAGACCGACTTTCTGCTTGTGCCAGTGTGTTAATGGAGGGGATGTTGCTGCCATCAAATGTGCTTCTTCTGGTGCTTATTCGATCACGTTCGTTTTGCACCGCTGGGGAGAAAAATCGCAATATTCATTGGTCAGTTCTCTTCAGTATATGTCAGGACATACAGTTTAAAGATTTAAAAAAAATAGTAATAAAAAGTAAGAACGGATATTTCTTAAAGACCTAGGAAGGGGTTAAGACAGAGTGGGAGGTATGCCTGAAGATCCTTTTCATTCTGTACTGCTTTTAAAAAGTAGAGAGCCAGGCCTGCCAATAGAGCTCATAAAATATTGCCTTTTGAAACTTCATGGTTGCATGCGTGTCACAAAGTGTTGGGTCAGCCAGTGCAGCCACGCTGTATAACAGGATGACTTTCCATTCTCTCAGAGTTAATAAAACCATAAGATAAGTAGACGAAGAGTATCGCCATGACATTGACCAAGTCAGAGAGTCTCTCCACTGTTAGAAGACATGAGTCATAGATTTTGAAACTTCCGTATTCTTTTTTTTTTTTCTTAAACACTAGCCAAAATGGAAAGTAAACTTATTTAGTTAAGGTGATTTTAAGCTTGCAATATTATAATCTCTTCTGAAATGATGTCCTTGGGGGCAGTTTACTGACATTAATTAAGCAAAAGTTGTAGCCAGGGGTCTCTCCTGAGAGGAATGAAGTTTTGAATATCAGCATTTTGGAAAGGTGAAGGCTCCTTAAGGACTACATAAAAAGCTTCTAAGGGAGAGCCAAATGTCTTATTGAAAACTACATTTTAAACATAAGGAAGAGTGAGCAAGGGAGTATTGCCTTGCATACTTGTCATGTAAAGAATAATACAAGTCAAATATCAAAATTACAGTTTAAAACTTAGGAGATGAATGTATCTTTGGTTACTTAAAAAGAACAAAAACAAGACTTGCAGTCCCTAAATTACTTTTAAATCAATGCTCTATTCTGTTCTGCTGGAGAGGTAAGACATTAAACTATTAAAATCTTGTATGCAATTACTCTCTTTAATACTAAAGAGATTCATCAGTTCCTATGCCAAAATCTACTATCTACCCAAAACATACTATTCACCACCAGTTCATTAATTTGGAAGAAGATACACTGGACTTTTGCCTTTAAGAGTGAGTAGTGTTTAAGTGAGAGTGAATCATTAATATTTTATTTTAAAATCATATTTACTGGTAGCTTACTCTTTTCCCCCCCACATAAATTGTCATTGATTTTCAGCCCAAACTGACTCATGTGGAAATGCATATGTGGAGATAAAAAATTAAAATGTAAACTATGCTTTTATGAATTTCATTTACAGGATCAATCCTTAGAAACATACCAAAAGAAATTTTGAACATTTGTAATCTTCTTACTGCTATCATTTTTGACATAAACCCATGTTTCTATATGTTCCCATCCTACTAACTTTGATATTATGTGATTACTGTAAATAGGAGAAATATATCTACTTTGAAACCCAAAAGTTACTTCCTAATTTACTTAGGAAAAAAATCCATTATTCTATGAAGAGCAGGAGACACGATTTAACTATTTTTGAAAGTAATTTTATTTCACAATGTGTACACTCTTAAAGGAAATACAGGATGGTGACTTGCTTATACTCTTGTAGGAGTAATGCTGTGGCTCATGTAAAATAGATGAAGTTGACTGACAAAGTATATAATTAATCCCATAAACTACTAAATATACCATTAGAAATAAGTCATTTTGTAATGACAAAATGTTTTTCCCTTTGTTCTGTAAACTTTATTTTGCCTTCTTTTTGAGACTAGCAATCTAAATTGAACTAATGGAATTTTTTGTCTCTTTAAAATATTGTGACAAAGAAAAAATGAGTTATGTTCAAGATAGGTTTGGTATATTTTATATTTTGTTTGTTTGTTTTATTTATTTTTGAGACAGAGAGAGACAGAGCACGAGCGGGGGAGGAGCAGAGAGAGAGGGAGACACAGGATCTGAAACAGGCTCCAGGCTCTAAGCTGGCTGTCAGCACAGAACCCGATGTGGGGCTCGAACCCAGAAACCCCGAGATCATGACCCGAGCTGAAGTCGGACGCTTAACCAACTGAGCCACTCAGGCGCCCCAGGTTTGGTATATTTTACATTTCTGTAGTGTGTTAACTTGGTTTCATTTTTTATGGTTTGTTACATGGTTATGAAAAATATTTCTTTGTATATGATAGGCATAAGGCTGTGACAAAACTTATAAGGATAAAATCTTACAGTGGCTCATTCCAACAAATTCCCCAGATTTGTTTCTAAATTAACCATATTTAGGGGGTGTGCCTGCGTGGCTCAGTCAGTTAAGCGTTGGACTCTTGATCTCAGCTCAGGTCAATCTCAAGGTTGGTGAGTTCCAGCCCCATGTTGAGCTCTGTGCTGACAGCATGGAGCCTGCTTGGGATTCTCTCTCCCTCGCTCTCTCTTTGCCACTCCTCCACTCCTCGCTGTCTCTCTCTTCTCAAAATAAATAAATAAACATAAAAAATAAATAACCATATTTAGAATGTAGGGTAATATAATCAGATTAATTACTATGCTTGAAATGAAATTAAGGCACACTAAAATAGAGTATATAGTCCATGTCTCTGTTCCTCAATAGAATGTAAGCTCCCTGAGAGGAAGGACTCTTTTATCTGTTATATTCACCTCTGCAGCCTTAAGATCCAGAACAATTTTTAAAAAGAAGTGCTCAATACATATTTCTTAAACAAATGAACAAAGCCTCACGTTCAGTGTTGATGAAATGAATGAAGATATTCAGTTGCCTTTGACAATAAATATGTGTGTAAAAATACATTTGTAACTTCAACCTACTAATAGGTTTTGACACTTATCTTCGGAACATGGTATTGAAATATTATTTAGAGAAATAATTTTGTTTCCAGGTATAAGACAGTAGTAGCCATAATAGTGTCTGGAATCAGACAGTCATCAAAGCGAGGTGTCAGTGTTCTTGGGTAAATTCTTACTCTCAAAGAATTATAGATTCTTCACTGAGGCAATTCAGAACACATGTGAAAAGGTTACTGTGATTAAATGAGAATGTATATTTTTTTACACTTTTGCTTAAATAATTTTCATACTATATATTATTACCTTCTTTTTTCATTCCTGCTCTAAAACACTTTCTTAATCGACAATATCTACATTGATTCCTTTTGTCCTTGTCAACAACACATTGCCGACTGAACCTACAACATCAAACAAAGAAATATTAGCTTCCAGACAATTTCTTATTAAAAAAATGTACAAATATACAGATAAATAAACCTTGAATAGGTATGGTCAAATGTGGCCCAACAGGAAGGATGTATAAGAACAATTACCTGTGACATTTCCAGTCAATGACCAGCACATACATGGAAATGCCATCGGCTGATGAACAGATCAATAAAGTGTGGAAACACTGGCTTCACCTCTCATGCTGTCTTTATAATAAAATAAAACTGAATGATAGCTCATTTTTCCCCAGTATACATTATTGCTTCTATCATGAGTCATAAGAACCAAATCTAGTTCAAAAATCTTGGCGGGTGAGTTCTAATTGCTTACTGCAAATTTCAATGTAATGGAGAATATATCAGAACTTCATTCCTCTGCACTTTCATGCTTTGCTCTCTTTCAGTACTTTTCTATTAATTTTAAATGTGCCTCACATGCAATTGAAATCTACTCTAACTGCCCAATTACATATCCAGAGGCAGCTGAGAAGAGCATTGAGGGTAGTCGCTGTATAATTGGGTACTACCTTACATTCACTACAATGGCTATAATCACGGGGACGAAACAGACAATAACAAGTGTTGATGAAGATGTGGAAAAATTGGAGCCCTCATACCTTGCTCTTTTTGTTTTAAAAATACATTGCTTTTTGTAATATAAATGATGGAGCTGCTTGGGAAGAAAGTTGGGCAGTTTAAAAAAAAAAAAGTTAAACATTAGAGTTAGTCTATGACTCAGCAATTACATTCTCAGGTATATACACAAAAAAATGAAAGCGTATGTCCACACAAGAACTTGCACACAAAGGTCCATACCGCCATTATTCATCATAGCCAAAGTGCAGGAACAGCCTAAATGCCCATCAGCCAATGAAGAGATCAATAAAAAGTGGTGCACAGACACAATTCGTATTATTGTTTGGCAATAAGCAGGTATGGGGCACTGATATATGTTACAACATGGAGGAACCTTGAAAACACTGGACTAAAAGGAAGAAGTCAGACACAAAAGGTCACATATTGTACACAGACAGGCATACCTGAGAGACTGCTGTTTCCACTTCATACCACCACAATAAAGCAAGTATCATAATAAAGTGAGTCAAATGAAATTTCTTGGTTTCCCAGTGCATATAAAAGTTATGTTTACACGATACTGTAGTCTATAAAGTGTGCCACAGCATTGTCTAAAAAAGCAATGTAATACCTTAATTAAAAATACTTCACTGCTGAGGCGCCTGGGTGGCTCAGTTCGTTAGGTGACTGACTCTTCATTTAGGCTAAGGTTATGATCTCATGATTTGTGAGATCGAGCCCCACATCAGGCTCTGCACTGACAGTGTGGAGCCTCCTTGGGATTCTCTCTCTTTCTCTCTCTCTCTCTCTCTGCTCCTCTCCCACTTGCACTCTCTCTTCCTCTCAAATAAATAAACCTAAAAAAATACTTTATTGCTAAACACTGCTAAGCATTATCTGAACATTCAATGAGTTGTAACGACTGCTGAAGGGTATGTGTCTCTTTGCAAGGTGACGATAATGTTCTAAGTTGGTTGGAATGATGGTGGCACAAATCGGGGAACATACTCAAACCTGAGCTGTACAAAAAAGAGAAAAGTACAGTCTCTGGAATTAGATGCGGGCTTGATTCCCAGATCTTTCTCTCTCACTCTCTCTCTCTATCTCTTTGGTAAGTTTATCTATTGATTTGGAGAGAGAGACAGGGAGAGTGAGTGGAAGAGGAACAGATAGAGAGGAGAGAGACAGAATCCCAAGTAGGCTCTGTGCTGTCAGCGTGGAGACCGTCTCGAACTCACAAACCATGAGATCATGACCTGAGCCGAAACCAAGAGATGTACACTCAACCGACTCAACACTATTCACCCTTGGTAGAACTTGGGGATATTATTTAACATTTCCAAGTTAATTTACAGTCATCCAATAGGAAGGACCTCCAGTAAAATGTTGTTGCAAGAATGTAGTTTTAAGGCTTTGGGGCAAATATCAATCATATAGTAAAATAATAATATTTTCTAATAATAATAACAAAGTAATAAAATAATTACAAAATTCTATCATAAAATTGCCCACATGTGTTGGCATATTACTGATTATTTGTGATGATGGGAATAAAAGAACATATTTTATAACCTATAAAAGATGATATATCTCCTAAAAATGATGAGTAGCTACTTTAAGTTGAATAACTATAAAGCCTACTATCAATGAATTGAATCAGAAGAGAGATATTTTCAGAGTGAGAAGAAAAGAATTGTACACTTGGGAATGTATGGCTGAAGAGACATCCAGAAAGGGAAGCAGATTACCAATAAATACAAGAGGAAAGCACACCCAATTAACATTAATGAAAAAAATTGAATAAACATTGTTAAGCACCTTCTCTGTATAAGATCCTGGTGTAAGGATTTTATAAGAAGGAATATTAACCTGTCTCCTCTATTCGGGGAAATTAGGGTCTAATAGAGTACACATACAAATTTAAAAACTACCATAATAAAAAACAAAAACAAAAACAAAATAAAAAACAACCATGATGTGAGAAGTATTGAAACAGTAATTTAAAGTGCTTTGGGAGGAGAGTGCATGAATGGCTTAGTTGGTTAAGCATCTGACTCTTCATCTCAAGTCTTGATCTCAAGATTGTAAATTCGAGCCCATATTGGGCTCCACGCTGGATGTGGAGCCTAATTAAAACAAAACAAGACAAAACAAAACAAAACAGGGGCACCTGGGTGGCTCAGTCAGTTAAACTTGACTTTGGCTCAGGTCATGATCTTGTAGTTAGTGACCTCAAGCCTTATGTCGGGCTCTGTGCTGACAACTCAGAGCCTGGAGCCTGTCTCAGATTCTGTGTCTCCTTCTCTCTTCTGTCCCTTTCCCCACTCACACTCTGTCGCTGTCTCTCTCTCTCAAAATAAATAAACATTTACAAACAAAACAAAAATAAAGTGTTTTGGGAGGGAAAGTCCAACTTCAGCATGAGGAAGAGTTAGAATGGAAATGAAATTTGCCCACCTAAGGAAATGGATAAATTTAGACCAGCAAAATCTGAGCTTAAAAACCCTTTATGCAGGGCGCCTGGGTGGCTCAGTTGGTTAAGCATCTGACTTTAGCTCAGGACATGATCTCACAGTTTGTGAGTTTGAGCCTCCCATTCAGCTCTGTGTTGATGGCTCAGAGGCTGGAGCCTGCTTCAGATTCTGTGTCTCCCTCTCTCTCTGCCTCTCCCTTGCTAGTGCTCTCTCTCTCTCTCTCTCTCTCCCTATCTCTCTCTCAAAAATAAACATTAAAAAAAACCACCTTTATGCTCCTACACTTTCATCATTATAATAATAACTATTTTCCAAATGGAAAATCATAGCATTTGCTTAATGCCAAAATATGTAAAGAAGGCTAAGTTGGCAGCAATATGCATGATGGGAAGGTGTGAGGAGTTAAACTATGTATGTGGTAAGGATATTTTTTAAATTCCAAAAGTTGCTATGGGAACACTCCTTTCTTACTTTTCCCATACAAGAAGAGAGAAAATCTTGGAAGCCGGAGGTGCTGATATACTTTGATTCTTACAAGTCTTTGTTGGATTTAGTTGTTTAGATCACACCAATTTTCATATGCCTGTCTTTCATCTTTAACAGAGCACATAACTTAAAATATATTGTAATTTTGATTACAATACGTGTAATTTTGTATTTAGTTTAGCTGTTAATTTTGTAAAAGCACTCAACATTTAATGTAATCAGATAAAATGTTTTAATGAGGGAAATCTACTTGGTCTACTTTTTCACCTCTAGAGTTTTGAGATATATAAAAGCAAGAGTAATCTAAATATGTATATATTTTTGTTCATCAAGAAGATTTTAAAGTAGGTGATTTATATTTTTTAAACCAACTTTAAGCTCTCGTGGAAAAATTACTAGACAACACTAGTTAGATATTTGGAAAGTTATTAACTTTTTCCAGATCCCCAGAAATCAAGTTGCACCATATTGTGAGAGAGTTAATTTCTTCCCAAATGTCTAATTTTTCCTAAAGCAACATAGCAATTCTATACAAGCTTTTCATCAACAGAGCAAGCATTGATATTTTTCTCTTACCATCAGCCATTTTTGACAGTCCATCTTTAACAGAGCTAACCGGCATCAAGAACTGTCATTCTTGGGGTGTCTGGATGGCTCAGTGGGTTAACTGTGGCCAACTTCAGCTCAGGTCATGATCTCACACTTTGTGAATTTGAGCCCCACATCAGGCTCTGTGTTGACAGCTCAGAGGCTGGAGCCTGCTTCAGAGTCTGTCTCCTTTTTTTCTCTCTCCACACCTCCCCAGTTTGTGCTCTCTCTCTTTCTCTCTCAAATTAATAAATAAACATTAAAAAAAGAACTGTCATTCTGAACACTCAAGGTGGAATATCTAACCCTAACTTGTACTATGATGCTGACTAGATATTATTTTTTAAAAGGCCTAATAGAAACATGTGACATACACAGTGCAATTACATACATTTTAAACAAAACATTAAATTCAATGGCAAAATTGTGGCATGAGAAATATACTTAAAATGAAAATTTAATTTCATTCACGGACATCAACAAGCTACCAAAATCATCTGCACCTTATAATTTTGTTTTAAAAGGCTCATGTGATGATGATGTTGAAAATAAAATCAATATGCAGAAAAATACACAGATTGAGAATCCATTTAAATATAGATTTAAATATGTCTATTGGTATGTGAACATGTGGTAAAACAATGAAGGAACAAAGAAAAGACAAATACCAAATTTCAGACAGTAGCTACCTCCGGGAGAGAAGAGAGGAAGAGAAAGTGATAGGGGAGCTGGGTTTGCTACAGGCTTCAACTATATTGCTCTAGGTTGGTTGGTAAGTATGTGGACTTTTTAAAAATACATTTTGTGTCTAAAATGTTTCATAAAAAAGAACCACCCTGTAGGAATACATCCTGCACAGGCATCCACATATCCTTACTCTTTTTTCTTAATGTTTTATTTTTGAGAGAGACAGACTAGCAGCGGGGGAGGGGCAGAGAGAGAGGGAGACACAGAATCCGAAGCAGGCTCCAGGCTCTGAGCTGTCAGCACAGAGCGGGATGCAGGGTCGAACTCCTGAATTGTAAGACACGACCTGAGCTGAAGGTGAATGCGTAACTGACTGAGCCACCCAGGAGCCCCAAGAATTCCTTTTTTTTTTTTAAATGTTTATTTATTTTTGAGAGAGAGAGAGAGCATGGGAGTGTGCATGTGCATTAAAATTAAAAAAAATTTAGGGGCGCCTGGGTGGCTTAGTCGGTTAAGCGTCCGACTTTCGCTTAGGTCATGATCTCGCGGTTCGTGGGTTCGAGCCCCGCGTCGGGCTCTGGGCTGACTGCCAGCTCGGAGCCTGGAGCCTGTTTCAGTCTGTGACTCCCTCTCTCTCTGACCCTCCCCTGCTCACGCTGTCTCTCTCTCTCTCCTAGAAATAAATAAAACATTAAAAAAAAATTTAAAATAAAATTTAAAAAAATTTCTTAATGTTTTATTTTTGAGAGAGACAGACTAGGAGCAGGGGAGAGGCAGAGAGAGAGGGAGACAGAAGATCTGAAGCAGGCTCTGTGCTGACTGCAGAGAGTCCAATGTAGGGCTCAAACTCACGAACCATGAGATCATGACTGTGAAATCAAGAGTAGAAGCTTCACAACTGAGCCACTAAGGTGCTTCCACATATCCTTACTCTTAAGAGAGCTTACAGACTTTATTTGTAGAGTAACAGAAATATGAAAGCTCTCATCTTATCCCCTCACTTCTTGCACATCATTTTGAAATGCCTCTAAAGATAACTTCCTTAAAAGGAGCATCTCAAGTACCTGCAGGAATAAACGTGACTCTTGCGTATGCTGCGTCTGAAGAAGCCCTTGCACCCATCACAGCTTGATGCTCCATAATGCTTTCCTGTGGCTCTGTCCCCACATATAGCACATAGACAGTTGACACCATTGTCTGTGGTATTCATACTTGTTGTCTCTGGAGCAGAGCTCTCTGTTGAAGAAAAAGCAGAGCAGCCTTCAAGTTAATACTAGTAGTTCTTTATTTAAATTACCCTACTAATTATTCACAGGCTCAAAACAGTCCATTCCTTGGCTTCTTGGAGCGCACCAGTGCTCTCTTTTTAGTCACTGGCCACTTCTGCCAGTCTCCATTCCAGTTTCTCCTCTCATACTTCTGAAGATTAAGCTTTGGCACACCATAGATCTCAGTTCCCCCAAATATACCAAAGCTCCTCCAGTCCCATGATGTTAAATATGCGTATGATGAAAAATCCCCATATTTTATCTCTAGCTCTGATGCCTTCCATGGGTATCCTCAGTCTGAAATGCCCAAACCTATTCAACAACTTCACTTTGAAACTTAATAAGAATTGCAATTTACTGTATCAAAAAGAGAACTCTTTTATTTTTCCCCTTGAAATTGTTCTTCTTTCAGTCTTCCTTAGGTCAGTCAATGGTACCATCTGGTACTTAGGATCAATAATCTGGTGGTCTTCATTGGATTCTCTCCTTCATTGTTCATATCCAATCTAATAGTAAGTCCATATTTGGAACATATTTCAAACCCACAACTTTTCACCCTTTCACCAAGGCAAGCCTTAACCAATCGACTGTAATCCTTCACCTGGATTACTGCAATAGCCTCTTATCTAATTTTTCTATTTCCACCCTTGCTCCCCTACTGTTTATTACCCCAAAGTGTTCTTAGAATGAGAAATTCGCATCCTCTTAGCCTTCTGCACCCAACCTTCAGAAACAGAATAAAGCCAATACATCTTATAAAGCCTTGCATGGTAAAGCCCCCTCCCACCTCTGATCCCATTACTTGGTACTACTTTTCATCCTGTTCTCTGTTCTCCAACAATGTTGTCTTTTTTACCCCCTTGAAATCCGTTCGCGTGTCAGTCTTTACACTTGCTGTTCCTTCTGCCTCAAAGAAGCATTCTTCCCGAGGATGTCTGTGAGCCGCTCCACTCTCACACTTTCTGTGAAATATTCTCTGAACACACATCTAAAGGAGTTACCTCTCATCTGCCCTTCAAGTAGAATCTACAACCTTGTTTATTTTTTAAATAACTGCTTCATTTTTTAAAAAACTATATTATGTACGGGTCCGTTCTTTTATCACCCCTCTTTAACTACAGAATAACTTCTAACTACTTGGTTAAATACTACTACTTGGTTTAACAACTTTTAGCTACTAACTTCTTCATGATGTTAGAGAGTGTAGATCTGGCATATGTACAAACTCCCGTCTTCTAGCTCTCAGAACTGTGTTTTGTGTAAATTGCGCATCTAATGCATAGTTTTGAAGGAAGAGGCCTAAAAACTTCCCCATAAATGTTTTTATTTAAGTATTTCTTAAGTGAATCAATATAAAATTGTATAATATAGACACAGTAACAGCTCATCATATTCTGAATATAACAAAAGGTAAAATTAAAGGTTGTCACATCCTGATTATATTCCATGAAAACACACGTCTTCTACTTACTGATACTTTTGAGGAGGCAAACATTACTACATATAATTTCATCAAGTTAAGAAAAACTTTAATGAGAATTGGTTTAAGGGTTAATCATGGGATGTTACAGAGTTTAAATCTAGGAATCTTTCTTTTGTTAACATAAATAAAATAGGTATTAGGAATATGGCAGAAGTGTTAGGATTGATTGTGTTCTAGGAAGCTTATGGAAATAGGAAAAAACTTCAACTCTTGCTTCGAGTTTATGCTATATTTAACATATTGTTAACAACATTATTACAAAACAACCAAACTAGACAACACTTGGAAAAGTCAGTTGGGTTAAATATTTAGGATAAACCTGTCCTTACTATTTAGTAATCTACAGTCTTTTAAAAAATCATGATTAATCTGACAAATCCATTATTAAATGTCTCTAAACAAATCTAAACCTAAGGAATAAAAATAGTGACTTCCTAAGATTTGAACCTAAGATTACACGTTCCTATTAATTCCCTTTGTGCTAAAATTTCAGAATTCCTTTTCTGAAGATTTAAAAAAAAATCTTCCCACTAATAAGCTATTGTTTATTTAAATGTAATGAGAAGAGCAGTTGTAAAATTGAGGAACATAGCAGAACATTATCATATCCTGAGTACAAGATACATTCTCAATCCTGAACTACACACAAACACACACACACACACACACACACACACCTTTCATACTATACATAATAACTGGATTCTAGTAGTTCTAACAATTATAGCTAATTTTGGACAAGGTTTTTGTGTGAATTAAAGTCTAAATACAAAGGCATCTGTAAACTGTATTACATAAATACACAAACTCTAAACAATTCATGCCTTCTTTAAAGTTAAAATGTTACAGTAGATAAATACCAAGAGCTCTGTGAGGCTAAACATTAGCTTGTCAAATAGTAAGGTTATAATATAAGCCTTTATTTCCTTTCATATTATATTCGGTGTTAAAACCTGATAGTCATTTTAAATGCAGTTTCTCATCAGCAGTCACTGAGAATTGAAATGACAGGGGAAGGCAGCCAGGAAAGCCTCCAGCGTTCTGTATGTCATTTTAAATACTGCATAGAAAATGTACTTCACAGCCAATCTGCCAATATTACCTACTGCTGTGATTTACAGTAAATAAAGTAATGCTGAAGCTGTTCTTTTTACCCTGACTGGCCCATGACAAAATCTGAGGTCACTTTATTACACATTGCTCGACTCTTTAAAAGTCTCCACATAAAATAGCCGTAGCATTCTTAATTTAAATTTTGGGATGAAATGCAAAAGCTCAGATTTGTTGTCTTAAAAAGCAAGCTCGGAATCCTTCAGCAAGAAAACTCGAAGCTACCTCTTGGGAAGCTCAATTTTAACCCTCCCGTATTTATACCTACTTCTCTTTATATCTACAAACAGATGAGAACTCACCATTTGAATTATATAGAATCTGCATAGTTTCAAACTCCAGAGTTGTATACGTTGGGTCCAAAACTTCACTGTAATTTGCCATATCCATGTCCAGTATCGGTTCCGATACCCTCATCATTGACTTAGGAACACACATACAAGTGGCACCGCAGGCCAGGGTGCGTGATGGCTGTTGGGCTTTCAATCTGTGAGTGATAATCCAAAGTTAACTGTAACTGAGTGACTTATGCTCTGCCGTGGGAGGAGCTGTAAAACTGTAAACTCCACAGCAGGCCATATTCTGCTCATTTCTTTCTCTTTTATGGCATACGAAAGCAATTCCTTGTGATAATCTTGGAATGCTTCATGGAATCACCTTATCTGAAGTGCTTAGTAAACTAACATGATTTCCTAAATTGATTTCCAGTAGACAATAAATGATATCATTAAGTAGTTAAAAATAGAACAGAGAATCTCTCAGTCTTCAACTATTTATAACATGACTTATCCCTGGTAAGGGGCTGAAATCACATACCACGATTCTAAAAGATGGGACTTTACTGTTATAAATTTGATGTTGACACTGTAAGTTAACACTTCACATAAGCTCTTAATTTCAATTTTTCTTACTGTACAATAGAGCTAACTTTGTTTAGGTTGTAATTTGAAGTGACAGGGATTTATGATATGCATAACCCTAATATGGTTTAACATATCCTCCTTAACTATCTACTTAGGAATCTGTATCCTTTGAATGCTTGTAAACTGTCCAAGGACAGATACAGTAAAGTTGCTGGTATATTGTGGGTATTCTGTAACTAAGAGCTATGTGAAAAAGTTTCATTTCTTTTGACTTCTGACACCTATTCCATTCTAAGCCTTATACTGAAAAAAAACTTATTCCTAACGTGTGCATCTACACACTTCCATCATCAACCTTCGAATATCTACCATCCATATAGCACACTACCTTTTGCAAGCACATGTGACAAGGAGCATTTGGAATGTGGGGAACATTTAGAAGCTAGTAGTCAATGATTATATTTTACTTCTGAGAATATGTTTATTGATTTTATCTTCCAAGAAAGAATTCTAGCCACATTTGCATTATAAAGTCAGAATCTCACTTCCTACATTTGTTAAAGATTCCTGCAAAGTAATATTTCTTATTCAGTTTCTTATACAATAAACCTTGTGAATACTGCATCTTAAAAATTATTACCTTTTTCATCTGGGAAGGCTGCCCTCTTAAACTCAAAACCATGTGAAGAATTTGTTCATGAAAACAGCAGAGTCACGTTAGCAACTAAATTCATGAAATCAAACAACAATCACTGGAATTGTCCACTTGCCTTCACATTCTGTAGCACTCTTAATTGTGAGGACAGTATCTGAGGGCTACATTTGAAGGACTGATTCTCTTTAGTGAGGTCTATTAGTAGTTACTCAGTTTTTGGAGAAGTGGACAGCAAGCAAACCCTGTGGTTTTCATTTGCATGAAGTAGTTCCTACTTGTGGTGAAGTAACACAAGTTACTGTGTGAACCGAAGTAGTGAATTGTGCATAGCCCATCATCTTTCTCACCTATGTAGTAACTAAACAATGCTGAGGAATGTCATCCATGAAAGTGTACCAACAGAAGGAAAAGAAGAAAAGAAATAGTTATTCATATACAGGATTCAAAACACTAAAAGAAACGTGACTGTAACTTAGGAAAACAATACTATCCTATTATTGTCTTACCGCCTCCTGTGCCTTGAGTGCCATCACTACTGGGTCAGTGCATTTTCCTCAAAGGGGGAAGGAGCTACACACTCATCTCAGCACAGATCCTCAAGTAGTCGCTTGCAATTAATCAGAACTAGCTTTCAAGATGAAACCTGTTTCTCATCCATGTTACTGTAAATCATTTTCTTCATTTTATAGAGTAAAAACTTAAGAATTTCCAGAAGATATAGCAGATTCAAATAGCAGGCATATCTCCTCAAATGAGCCGTTTGTCTTTCTAATGATATTCAGATGTGGAAACACCCAGAGAGTCCAGTGAGCCTCAGTCTAGTAAAGGGAAGACACTTTTTAGGATTTTTTTTTTATTCTCAAAGAAACTAGAAAGTACAGTAGAATGCTTCTTTTCTTCAATGCTACGATTGGTGATTTACTGAACTGGTTAAGTAAATAAAATAATTAAAACAGAATTGTGAAAATGACGTTTCCATATTTAGTAGTGTATTTGACTTGAATATGTAAATTGCTGTCTTTTCAATACATTTTTACTTTTTATTTTTTTTAATAGTTTATTGTCAAATTAGTTTCCACATAACACTCAGTGCTCATCCCCACAAGTGTCCTCCTCCATGCCCATCCCCCCCTCCCCCCACATCCATCAGTCCTCAGTTTTTGTCAGCATTCAAGAGTCTCTCATGGTTTGCTTCTCTCCCTTTCCCCCACCATTTCCGCCCTTCTTCTCCCCCTTGTTCCTCCGTCAAGTTCCTCCTAATCCTCCTATACGTGCAAACATATGATATTTGTCCTTCTCTGCCTGACTTATTTTGCTCAGCATAACACCCTCAAGGTCCATCCATGTTGCTACACATGGCCAGATTTCATTGTTTCTCATTGCCATGTAGTATTCCATGGTATAGATAAACCACATCTTCTTGATCCATTCATCTGTTGATGGACACTTAGGCTCTTTCCATGTTTTAGCTATTGTGGAGAGTGCTGCTATGAACATTGGGGTACATGTGCTCCTATGCATCAGCATTTCTGTATCCCTTGGGTAAATTCCTAGCAGTGCTATTGCTGGGTCATAGGGGAGTTCTATTGTTAGTTTCCTCAATACATTTTTACTTTTTAAAAGTGTTTATTTAAATTGAAAGAGGGAGAAAGAGAGAGAGCAGGGGAGGAGCAGAGAGAAAGAATACTAAGCAGTCTCTGAACTGTCAGTGGAGATAACATGAGGTCATAAGATCATGACCTGAGTCAAAATCAAGGGTTGGACACTTAACTGACTAAGCCACCCAAGCTCCCCTAAATTGCTTTTGTCTGAATAAGAAACCACTGCTTGTGGTTCTTTATTAATTTTTTGTTTGTATAAATCTCATACGCTCTCTTTGATGTCTAGTTTTTGTCTTAATGGAGGAAAAAAGTCAAAGCTATATGAAAAACCTAAGTGCAGAAGCCTTCTAGAATTTACTTTTTCAAAATATTTTGTATATTTTAATCAACATGCTTTTATCCACTTCCAAATATTTCCCTGGGATTTTATTGGTAAAAAAAATCTCTTTTAATAGTCATGGTTCATCAAATTATGCAATGTTTAACTAAATCATGATGAAATAATAAGAACAAATGACATAATCGTGCTACATAACAAATACAGTTGACCTTTGATAACTATACATAGTTGGTGAGATGATCAGGGAACATTGCAACACTCTTCACAGCAGCCAAGGTGGAAACAATATAAATGTCGATTAGTGGATGGATGGGTAAAGAAAGTATGCTATATAATAAAATACGATTCTGCCTCAAAAAGTAATAAACTATTGATGCATACTACACCATGGATAAACCTTACAAACATTGTGCTAGATAAATAAGACAGTCACAGGAAGGCAGATACTACATGACTACACTAATATGAGAAAACTGGAGTCAAACTCATAGATTCAAAGAAATGAATGGTGGTTGCCAGAGGCCAGAGAAGGGAGAAATGAGGATTTACTAATAAAAGAGTAAAATTTCAACTAAGCAAGATGAATAAACTAGAGATAATCTGCTGTACAACATTGCAACTGTCAATAATATTGAATTGTACGCTTACAAAGAGTAGATCTCATGTTAAATGTTCTTAGTGAAATAAAATAAATTTATGAAAAAATCTAAACAACATCATGGGAAGAAGATCAACCTTATTAGTAATCAGAAAAATGTAAAATAAAACAATTAATGCTATTAAAATATACAAAAAAGTACCTGCCACTTAAGAAAGTTAGCCTACCCTAGAAACTAATTAGTGTGTTCCACAAAGGAAGTTGAAAACCTGAGTTAACTCAGGGAGTTAGCTAAATGGAGATAGAGTTTTTCTAGTATTGGTTTTAACGTGACATAACTTGTTAACTAATTTCTGTTCCTCCTTATGACCAATCCCTCTGCTCTACTTCTAAAATTAATTAGGCTAAATTCAGAATATCTTTATTTGCTTTAAGTGGAATAGGGAAGGACAATCATTTGGATGAGAAAGAAAAGGGAAAAAAAAGAAGAAAATGTCACAGAGAAACAATTTTAGTTATGGTTACTTTTAGATTTTTAATTCTGCATCATAATCTAAGCAAGTATCACATTCCTTAGTATTTTTTGTGTTTCCCACTTAATAGTGATTGTACAAATCACTACTGAATCACTAAATCATAATTTAGTAAATGTGATTTTTGGAAACACATCCATAGCATAAGTGAACAAAATAAAATTATATAATTTAATTGTATAAACTTTAGATACATAAAATATTTAATATTTTCACATTAAAATTCAGTTATTTTCAGGAAAAAGACAAATGGACACCACACAGGGAGTGTGTCTCCCTGTGTGTACCCATAAGTCTTCTTATGGGTAACATTCATTAAGGCTACATTAGATTAAAAGCTTAAGTCATTATTAAAACAGCTATATTAATTTTATGCCTAGGTGACATAGAAACAATTATCCTACATAAAAGGGATACTTTTTACTAAGTTACTAAACCCTATATTCAGCATAAATTTATGGGTACTTTTAAGCTTACTTTTAAAGGTTTAACTGGGGAAAACATCAAATATTCATGCTAATTCCTAAGGCAGTAATGTATAGTAAGTAGCATGTATTTTCAAAAATAGAAACATATTAACTTAATCTTGGTCTAAAAATATAAATATATATATATATATGGTAAACTGTGACCTACTGAAAATCTCTCATAACAGAGGTCACTTTGTAGTAATGTTCTGTAAGCTGAGTAAAATGTTACTCTTTTTTAGTGAGATATCATGGCTTATAGGCAAAGATGTGTCTTAGTCCTAGTCAAGTCAAATACCCAAGTCAGAAAGACAATATTACTTGTAGCTAAAAGGTCGATTTTAAAAAGCACAACTAATGTTCTTGAAAAGGGTTTCTCTCTGAGCAATGGTTTTCTAAACTGACATATGAAATATGCTATTTAAATTTCTTTAGAGCAACATAATGAGATGAAAACTACAGGGTGTTTAAAGAAGACAACTCAATTCACTGTTGACTCAAGATAATAGTAGAAACATTTCTGTCTTATCTGTAAGACTATTAAGCCTGTTAAATTGTCTATACTTCATATTTGATTTAATCATCACTTCATAGCATGATTTAAACTAGAAAACAGGCTAATAAAAAAATCAAGGTTATTTTCATAAAAGAGTTTTCATGAAAATGATCTTGATTTTTTTATTAGCCAGTTTTCTAGTTTAAATTCCATAAAACAGTCTTCGTGAAAATAATTTGGGATGTTAATATCAATATTAAAACATTTTATTTTAAAGTTAGAGTTAATAAAATTTGTTCTGAGATCATATTTTTTTGAGGTTACTTTTCATTCCCAAAAACACTATATTAATCCTCAAAGCACATTAGTAGTTCCTCTTGTTTTCATATTCCACCTTTTCAAGTAGGAAGACTACACAAATGCGATCACAAATGTGAATAACCATCCCCATCAGCTAAGTGTGGTTTTCAGTGGAAGGACACCATTAAGTGGAGGATCTGCCTAGGAAAATGACTTATTAAGCTAGAGCAAAGCCACCTTTCACATCTCAAAAATTACTTCATTAAAAAAATCGTTATTTTCCTTGCTGCCACTGTCATGACCTAACAATCATTTCTCTTTTGATATAGAAATTTTGTCTCTGCTCGCTCTTTAACAAGGAAAATCAACTATTAAAAAACTAAAACAAGGGGCGCCTGTGTGGCTCAGTTGCTTAAGCATCCGACTTTGGCTCAGGTCATGATCTCACGGTTTGTGGGTTCGAGCCCGGCGTTGGGCTCTGTGCTGACAGCTCAGAGCCTGGAGCCTGTGTTTGGATTCCGTATCTCCCTCTCTCTCTGACCCTCCCCTGTTCATGCTGTCTCTATCTCTCTCTCAAAAATAAATAAAACATTAAAAAATTAAAAAGAAATTAAAACAAACAAAAATAGACATTTTAATCTTCAAAGCAAGCTGTTATCACCGACGTACAAAGAAAGAAGTTTGGAATTGACTGCAATGCTGGGATTGTATTTTCAAAGAGCTTCACAAATCCTTTCATAAAGTCCAGATTATATAGCATTTTTATATAAACCAGACCTTTTTGTGTTTTTTTGACCTTGCCTTTTTTTCTTTCTTCTTAGATCTAGCCAATGGTCATGCAATGAGCAGCAGAACCAAATGACTTGTTTAATCAAAATCATTCCCAACATTAAATAATTTGTATTATTATTTTTGAAACACACTTTTATTCTAAAATTACTGAAAACTTTTAAAATTTAAACTGAAATTCTATAGACTTGTTTACATATTTTTATAATTTTAAGTAATTATAATTATCCATGGCTCATTGTTCAATTTCTGTTGATTTTTTTAATGTTTTATTTATTTTCGAGAGTGAGAGAGAGACAGAGCACGAGCAGGGGAGGGGCAGATAGAGAAAGGGAGACAGAATCAGAAGCAGGCTCCAGGCTCTGAGCTGTCAGCGCAGAGCCCATTGCGGGGCTTAAACTCATGAACTTTGAGATCATGACCTGAGCAGAAGTTGGACATTTAACCAACTGAGCCACCCAGGAGCTCCTAATTTCTGTTGCTTTTTAATTCATGACTGTAGCCCTTGGGAAACAATTGTAAATCCTTATTTTAGGTCCATCTTGTATCTGATAAATGAAAATAGCTTCCATCACTACTGAAAGATGCCATTTGATAGTAAAATCTAAGTACATTGCACAAATATACATGGTACCTTATGAAATAGCTGATTTAGGTTAAAAATATGTTGTTACGCTTGACAATATTCACAATTTACCTCAACTATTCATATTTTTCCTAATTTCTCATTAAAACATCAGCTTATGATTTAAAAGTAGTTATACAAATAAATGTAAAGCGTCCAACTAAAGAAGAGTGGAAACTACTAGAATAAAAGCAGTTACTGTTAGGATAGACGAAGGGGTACTGCACATCTGAGACCTAAATGTAAGCAAGAAAACACTCTGAGTAACCACTTAAAGGTGATAGGAGAAATCTGCATATATTAAACCTACCTTCAAGGTCAGTTGCCTTGTGATTCAAAACAGACTCTCCTTTTCAAAAGATAAGGAGCTGATTAGTACTAAATTATTAACTGGAATATAGATTATACTGGTAAGGAAAAGAAAAAAAGCCAGGATATAAGGAACATTAGGATTCGAGAGTCACTATTTCTGCATTTCCTTTTTACAATGGGTATTATCATTTTTGCGCTGCAAACTCAGCAAAGTTGGTCAGAATATTTAAGATTGTGGTGGCATTTTGATACCAAAGTTGCTGCATTATGCAAAATGAAGGGAAGGGAGTTATCAGTTTGGGCCAGTACCTATTTCAAATATGTTCGGAAGAGGTATAATGTGAAATAAAAATAGCAGCAGTTTTATTATGCTGAGTGCACAGTTAGACTTGAACATTTTGAACAAATATATTGTGATCGTAAACTTTTGCATCTGAGAGCCAAATCTATCCATCCATCCACCCCTACACACACACACACACACACACACACACACACGTAAGAGTTACTGTTTCTTCATTTAAAAGATGTAGTAACAGACTATCCACACAGTCATAGCGTCAAGAACTCAACCTTCCTCCTTAAAGCTTTTTTTTATCCACATGGAAAAACAACATATTAATGTGATATTTGATGTAGATAAAACTAAATAACGTTTGCATCTCCACTTAATAAAGGTAGGCATTTGGTTGACTCATTTGAAATGTTAAATACTTCACTTCCTTTTATATAGATTTATTTTTGAAAAAAGCAATTGGTTTTTTGGAAATACCATGATGAAGTGTTTCTTTTACAATAAAAATACAGGACAAAATTAAAATGATATTAAAAAGAAAACAAATATTAACTTGAACTACACATCAGTGGCAAGGTCGTGGCTTTTGGGAGTGTGTTAAGTTTCAAAATTAAATTAACACAAGTTATTATCACTCTCAAGTAAGTAATTTGTAATTGTTTAATATTTAACCTATACATTAGGCCAGTGATTCACAAATTCTGCTGAAAATGAGAATCATCTGGAAAACTTTTAAGGACCACAAGGCCCGAGTTGCATCATATTCTAATTTAATTAGAATGGCTGGGTGTAGAACCAGGTATGTCTTTTAAACAATTTGCAGGTGATACCCAGGTGCAACAAAGTCTAAAAGTTCCTGAAGGCAAAGACCTTATATTCTTTATTCATTACTGTATCTCCAGGGCCTAGAATAGTGTCTGCCCCATGGCAAACACTCCCCAAATACTTACTGAATATACGAATAAAATAAAGATGCAAATAATTAGCTCTGACATAAGACAGCATCATGTTGAGCATATAAGTACATTTTATATGCCAAACACTTTTGTTGTGACTGAATAATTTTACGTCAACAAATAGAGAAAATCCTTGCCCTCATGAAACTTACAATCAAGTAATAATAATTTATTATTATTATAAATTAATAAGTATATATATCTTCATAGGTAGATAATTAAATCATAGTCTTTCCAGTGGATCCACAGAGCTGGAATGAAAAATATAATTAGTATCTTATACATTTAGACCTTGAAGTGGCTAACTTACTGGTTTGCAGGTAAATAGAAGGAGGTATAAATCCTCTTGTTCACTGACTCCTCAATGACTGTCTTAATTGACTCTGTTGTTTATTTTTAGGTATATTCAGAGAACAATTCTGCAAAAATGGAACTGACAAATAGAACCTTTGCTCCTAGGGGAAACACGGGGCTAAATTCCTGTGAGCCTCTGATCACATTTTTATCAACCAATCAATGTGCAACCTCCCTTATGTGAATTTCTATCCAAAGACCGCTTATTTAATATATGTATAGTTGATCCAGTAACATTGAACTCACAGCCAACGGCATTGTAACTCATGCCAGAAGGAAGCTCATCTAAAATGTATTTTCTTTGCAAGGCACATCACAGCCTTGCAATTTGGAGTACTAGACAGTACTTCAGTAGTACATTTGGGGGTCATTTTAAATAGACAAATCACCAACAAAGAGCACAAAAATGAGAAAAGCATGGCATTAAAGACATTGTGAAAAGGGTACTTTTTGGTATGAGAGTTGAAACAAGAAGGCAGACCATTGCCTTGTATGATCTCAACTGGGAACAAGCTTATGGAGCAACTCAAACTTTTCACCAGTCAGCAGACCCACAAATGAGTGCGAACAGACCTTGAGTACTGATTTTGAGGTCAGAAATAAATTTTAGCAAGTAGGCATATCTGCAAGCAGGGAAGCTTAATTATTAATCAAATAATTAAGATCCACCACATATACAGACATGCAATTATTACTGAGGTTTTCAATATGCAATAAAAAGATGGCTATTCATTGGCTGTGTACCGTATTAATTATATATTGAAATAAAGAAAATTTCTTGAGATTTGCAAAGTCTTTTGTAGTCTTTAAATTAATTTTTTAAAAAGTTTTGTGAATATGTTTATTTTTGAGAGAGAGACAGAGAGAGACAGAGACAGAGACAAGTGAGGGAGGAACAGAAACAGAGGGAGACACAGAATCTGAAGCAGGTTCCAGACTCTGAGCTGTCAGCAAAGAACTCGACATGGGGCTCAAACTCACGCACTGTGAGATCATGATGTGAGCTGAAGTCAGACACCCAACCGACTGAGCCACCCCGGCGCCCCAATATGTTTCTGTTACTAGTATTTGGGTTTCAAATGTAAAGAAAATTTTGATATGTATATAAGTAAACCTTTTCCCTTTGATGTTTGTCCATTTTTGTTGATCCAACCTCTAAATATTTATGTCTTTTTATTTATTTGTTTGTTTGTTTGTTTGTTTGTTTATTTTTGAGACAGAGAGAGAGATCATGTACATATGCGTGCTGGGGAAGGGCTTTGGGAGAGAGAGAGAGAATCTTAAGCAGGCTCCACACCCAGCGTGGAGCCCAACTCCAGGCTTGATCTCATGATCGTGGGATCATGACCTGAGCCAAAATCAAGAGTTAGATGCTTAACTGACTGAACCATCCAGGCCCTCTTATAAGTCATTTTATTCTGTATAAGAAACCAAACAATAACTTTTCATTCTAAGCCCCTAAAAGTGACAAAAGTATTTCTAAATTTATAATTTAAAAAAATCAGCCATTAATTTCATTGTAACACTAGGTTATGATAGTAAATGGAATGTTTGTTCAGGTAAGCACTGTTACAGTCAGTTAATTGGGGTAATTTAATTTTTCTGTGATAAATATTCATCATGATAGCAGAAATCATGTTCTTCCTACTGTTCTCTCTTTAGCTATGGCTAAAAAATTAAAAAAGAAAAGAAAAAGAATAAACAACTTAGGTTAGAAATATGGACCATTGGAAAAGTTTAAGCCACGGGTATGTACTATTTAAATAAATATTTTTGGGATACCTGGGTGACTCAGTCAATTAAGCGTTCGACTTTGGCTCAAGTCATGATCTCACGGTCTGTGAGTTCAAGTCCCACAGCTTGTGCTGACAGCTTAGAGCCTGGAGCCTGCTTCAGATTCTGTGTCTCCCTCTCTCTCTGCCCCTCTCTGGCTCTCATGCTGTCTCTACTGAAAATGAATAAATGTTAAAAAAATTTTAAAAATAATAAATAAATAAATAAATATTTGTATCAGAATACTACAGGCAAAAAGTTGCTTTACTTGTGTGTTAAATATTTATGGTATTATTATTATATTTTAAAATGATTAAAAATTAATATCAAGTAGTAAAAACTATATAGTAAAACTATACAGTATCTCATATATTTTTCACAGAGCTGCAGTTTAAATAGTTTTGAGGGGCCTCTTGAAGAGAAATTAAATTTCTAGAAACACACCACCAAGGCCCTGACAGGTGCCAGAACGGGCTATACAATAGATGTGCCTTGAAATTGAACTTTCATTAGCTTCCCTTGAAATCTAACCTTTACTTACCAAATACAAAAACTGAAAAGAAGGTGATTCCTTCTTTTTCTCTTCTTCATAATACTCATCTTTTTTTTTAGCTTGCTGCTATTTTATTTTGGAATCTCATGCATTTAAAATTACCATCACTATTTAGAAATATGATTCCAAATTTTTATTGCAATGATTACTCCATTGTAAAATATGATTTTATATCCTCAATTGTTTCTAAGTGCTACACCCAACGTGGTGCTTGAACTCATGACCTTGAGATCAAGAGTCACATGCTTTACTGACTGAGCCAGTCAGGTGTCCCTTAACTTTTTTTTTAATTTTTAATGCTTTATTTATTTTTGAGAGAGAGAGAGAGAGCAGGGAAGGGTCAGAGAGAGAGGAAGTCACAGAATCCGAAGACAGGCTCCAGGCTCTGAGCTGTCAGCACAGAGCCTGACGCGGGGCTTGAACCCACGAACCGTGAGATCATGACCTGGGCCGAAGTTGGACGCTTAACCGACTGAGCCACCCAGGTGCCCCGTCCCTTAACTTTTTAATTAATTCTTTTTACCCTAGAATGTTTTTCTGTCACACAGAGTAAAATTTTTCCACAGCATTATAAGTGGGGACCAAAGACTTATACCGGTACTGTGAGGTTAATAAAATGAGCCACGTGAGCCTACAGAACTAGTTGGCTTAGCGGTAAAATGTCAGGTGGCTTAAGTCTTTCCAGGTTTCAGAGGTAGTTTGGACATAATAATGTTTGACCACCAAGGTTGAAATATTAATGGAGAAGATTCTGGATATTGTCATTGGTTAGAATTACACCAAGAATATTAGAATTCTCAAAAAACATTATCCCCCAAACTTGCATTATTATGAAACAGGTCATTGCAAATTATATACATATGTATATATAAATATACACATAAACTTTTATATATAAAGTGGAACTCTTTTACCCACAGCAAACAAAAAGCTTACCTTTCTGATTTTCCTATCTTGATAAAATTATTTTTTATCTTGGTAAAATTATTCTTCTGGTAATAAACACACACACACACACACACACTAACAATTACAGTAAATTCAGCTCACTTTAATCTTATTGATTCAATGGCCAAGTCAAATTTATCCTAAATAACACATTTTCCATTTACCCTTATCTATTCATCCCCACAATCTTCCTAATTCAAGATAGCATAACTTCCTGTGTGAGCTATTGCAACAGCCTCACAATCTTTTCACTTGCTCTTCCTCTTCCTCGTCTATTTCATTATGTGTATTCTATTCTGTATACAGGCTACTGTTCCTAAAATACATATTTTAGGTTATTGTTCTCATAAAAAAAATGTATTGACTCCAACAACTTAAAAAGCATATAACATGGACATAAATACATACAGTAGGTCTTCAAGACTACTTATGATACAACCCTAAGTGATAAAATATTTTTGCAAGATAATCATTTTATTCAGACAGACTGACCTTGTAATTTCTTGAGTCTTTGCTCCTTGCTGAGGAAGAGGAGGTTGGGTATGTAATTAAGAATGTTTGGAAATGGTGACTGAACTTTCCTTTTACTTGTCTCCAAATTCACAGCAATTCTTTCCAGAGTTATAACCTTAACTAGTTATTCATATTCCTTATTGTACTTAGCACAATACTATGCATATATGTAGCATAAATATTTATTTAATACATATATTAATAGGAGCTCAAACCACGTGAAATGTGTGTATGCCATAGGTCTCTAAAAGGTGCTCATATCACTATGTTCAAATTCTAATCTGTGAATTCATGGGAGTGTATAGTTGCAAAACTTTATCAAGCTATACACGTATGTATCTGTATTATACTTCAATAAAGAGTATAAAAATTAATCTGCTGTAAGATTGTATCTTAAGGAAGTGTTACTATTTCTAGCAGTTTAAGGTAGCCCATATAAAGTATCTTCTATTAATGTTTTTATTAAACAGCAAGCAGCAACCCATTAGGAATATTCTTAGAAAAGTAACAGCTATTGACAGTTTCATGCAAAACACAGATGAGCAAATATATAGTTATTTTTTTTCCGGTCAGTTAAAATCCATTAATTTTGTTAATGAAATGTCTTGTAACCTTTTTACTAAGTTCTATGGTCTATTCAGCATTATGGATTTTAGAGAGGTTTTGAAAACTCCATTGAATTTCTTTCCTGTAAGAAAATCTTCAGGGGCGCCTGGGTGGCTTAGTTGGTTAAGCCTCCTACTTTGGCTCGGGTCATGATCTTACAGTTTGTGGGTTTGAGCCCCGCACTTCAGATCCTCTGTCCCCTCTCTCTCTGCCTCTACCCTGCTCACGTGTGTGTGCACTCTCTCTCTCAAAAATAAATGTATTAAAAAAAACTTCAATAATTCACTAATTTCTTATATACTACTAGTTTCTTATGTACTGCTATTTTCCCTGTGCAGAGAAAATTTGAAGATGTCTGGGGACATTTTTGGTTATGANAATTTTTGGGAGAGACAGAGAGCACAGGGGAGGGGCAGAGGGAGATGGAGGGAGACTGAAAGAGGGAGAGAGAGAGAATCTTGAGCAGGCTCCCCGCCCAGTGCAGAGCCCGACAAGGGGGTCGATCTCACAACCATGAAATCATGATCTGAGCCAAAATCACAAGTTGGATGCTTACCCAACTGTGCTGCCCAGGCAACCCAAAATTCAAAATATTTTAAATGAGAATCAATAGGAATAATATATTTAAGCATTTTGAAAATTACAAGAATTAACCGTGATCATATGCTTGAGCCTTCTGGAAATTATAAAGGACTGCTTAACCACTGCTTATTTATTTAAATTTATTATTATAAAATAAAAGTTTATCTAAATATATTGTGGTATACTCTAAGCTTTATAGATGCAGCCATTTATAGATCATCATAATCCCAGTATCTCCCTAGTCAGACAGTACATTAAAAAGTTTGTTTAATAAATGAATTATTATATTAGCATAACAATTGTAATTCCTGGGCAGAATCTTTTACATAGAAGTGTAAAAAATATAGCTTTTCTTGTTTTTCACTGAAAAAGGACTTTGTTACCTCCAAAGTTAAATTAATTTTTTTGTGTGTGTTTATTTATTTTTGAGAGACAGAGAGAGAGAGAGTGAGAAATGCACACTAGTGGGGGAGGGAAAGAGAGAGAGGGAGACAGAATCCAAAGCAGGTTTTGCGCTGATAGCAAAGTGTGGGGGTCGAACTCACAAACCGTGAGATCATGACCTGAGCTGAAGTTGGAAGCTCAACCAACTGAGCCACCCAGACACCCTCAAAGTNATGGCTCAGAACAAAGAATTACTAGGTCAAATGTCAATAATGTTGAGGTTAGGAAACTTTGACCTACACCTGAGTTATGTGTCCTCATTTAAAATTCAAAATTTTATTTTATCTTAATTTATATTATATTATTTTGTTTTATTTTATTATTTTAGAAATTTCAAAATATACCTATAACTTATGTGTCCTCATTTAAAATTCAAAATTTTATTTTATTTTATTTTATTTTATTTTATTTTATTTTAATTTTTGGGAGAGACAGAGAGCACAGGGGAGGGGCAGAGGGAGATGGAGGGAGACTGAAAGAGGGAGAGAGAGAGAATCTTGAGCAGGCTCCCCGCCCAGTGCAGAGCCCGACAAGGGGGTCGATCTCACAACCATGAAATCATGATCTGAGCCAAAATCACAAGTTGGATGCTTACCCAACTGTGCTGCCCAGGCAACCCAAAATTCAAAATATTTTAAATGAGAATCAATAGGAATAATATATTTAAGCATTTTGAAAATTACAAGAATTAACCGTGATCATATGCTTGAGCCTTCTGGAAATTATAAAGGACTGCTTAACCACTGCTTATTTATTTAAATTTATTATTATAAAATAAAAGTTTATCTAAATATATTGTGGTATACTCTAAGCTTTATAGATGCAGCCATTTATAGATCATCATAATCCCAGTATCTCCCTAGTCAGACAGTACATTAAAAAGTTTGTTTAATAAATGAATTATTATATTAGCATAACAATTGTAATTCCTGGGCAGAATCTTTTACATAGAAGTGTAAAAAATATAGCTTTTCTTGTTTTTCACTGAAAAAGGACTTTGTTACCTCCAAAGTTAAATTAATTTTTTTGTGTGTGTTTATTTATTTTTGAGAGACAGAGAGAGAGAGAGTGAGAAATGCACACTAGTGGGGGAGGGAAAGAGAGAGAGGGAGACAGAATCCAAAGCAGGTTTTGCGCTGATAGCAAAGTGTGGGGGTCGAACTCACAAACCGTGAGATCATGACCTGAGCTGAAGTTGGAAGCTCAACCAACTGAGCCACCCAGACACCCTCAAAGTCAATTTTAATAAGTAAGCACTGGGAAGGGAGGCATACAGCAGCAGGAGATAGAGTGAACTGTAACTTCATAATAGATATGCAACAGGCATTTTATTTATTTCTAAAAAAATTTTTAACATTTATTTATTTTTGAGAGACTGAGCATGAGCAGAGGAGGGGCAGAGAGAGAGGAAGACACAGAATCCGAAGCAGGCTCCAGGCTCCGAGCTGTCAGTACTGAGCCTGAGGCGGGTTCAGAACCCGTGAACTGTGAGATCATGACCTGAGCCGAAGTCGGACACTTGAGCGACTGAGCCAACCAGGTGCCCCAGGAGAATGAGTTTTCTAATCTATCGAAGAGAGTCTTCATCTGGTCTATTTGTTAAAATATTCTGTGTATTCTTACCACTAGTGCCATCATTGAAGCCTTATGAAAATATTGTTTAATATTAATATGGTTAGTCTCCATTCATTTTTCCTTTTTTCAAAATCATCACTTCATTCTGTTTATAATGTTAACATTAACTTTAGAATCTTTGTGACAAGTTTTACCCAAACCTATAGATCAATTCTGAAGTTTCTGCATTCCTTACACTTTTAGATTTCCTACCCCAATACCTGGTAATTCCATTTAATACTTTTTATGTTTTCTTTTAAAGCACATAAGTATCAAATTTTCTTAAACTTGACATTTATTCACAATTATTTCCAAACACCATTTATTTTGAAAATATATTATTAAATTTTAATGGAATTAGTTAACACTTTTTGAACCAATTTTGAAGCTTTATTATAAATATTAGATTTATAAAACATATTTGTAAAAAATGCTTACTTTCCCTGCATTTTTAATTATGAAAGTCTTATAAGACTGACTGTTAAAAATAAAGCTAATTTTACAATGTACGTAAATTAAAATTTAAAAGTTGATCCTTCCCCTTCCCAATTTCACTCCCCAGGTATAGAAGTATTAGAGACAAAGATTTTAATAAAATAGGTAGGAAGGCAAGCAGATGGGCTGTATATAAAAATAAGTAATTATCATTTCTACAGATAAGCTTTATATAAATAAATAAAATGTTTCATGAACACTCATTTACATACATAACATATACACATACAAGTAGAATTTTCTACACATGTAACCTTTTCATATGGTTACAGAAATTTTCAGCCTAATAAAGTTATAATGTTCAACTATCACAACATGAATATCCACATTGATACATAGGGATCTATCTCATTTTTAATCACTGAATAAAATTACTTTTGCCAAAAGGATATATCAGTGGTTCCCACCTAAGTTTTTGTGTGGTCGTGCACCCTATTAAAAAAATGGCAGTCCTTACAAGATTACCTCTTTATATTTTGAAGGAGGAGAAAAGTAGAATTTGGGAAAAGCCAGTGCATAAGAAGTATATTCAGAAAATATTTAGGAACTATATTTAAGTGTTAGTGAGCCAGTTCAATCATGAAATCGACTAAACTTTGAATTAAAAAGGAGGTCAAAGGAAATGATATTCTAGTAATCAAGACATATGCTGCCTTGTAGGAATTAAGGGATATGAGAATGAGGTGGCTTGTTAATTATTTTCTCTGATTAGGTTACCTATTTATCCCCGTGTGCATTTAAATATTAATCAGAGATCCACTTTAGCACAGTGTTATTCAAAAGGATAAAATAGGGAAGAGTTCAAGTACACGATAAACAGGCACTTAAAAATGGAAGATAAGAGTTCCCTGCTTACTAAACCTACTATTTAATAACTACTAAAGGTGCTTATAAATTTTATGATAGATTTTATTTTTGCTATCTTTCACTTTTATGTTTATGAAATTAGTATTTGTTTGAACTTTCAAACTCAGATTCTTATATAAAAATCACTAAATCTACTTTCAGATCTATTTAGCTTTTAGGCTACACAGCTTGTGATACACTAGAAGATGTGTATGCTGTGGTAGCAAGAAAGGGGAAAACAGTCTATAATATGTGCCTGACCTTGACTTACTTACATAATCATTTTTAAAAGCATGGTCACATGTTTAAAATGCAGAACACTTTCATTTTCATTAAGAGAGAAATATCATTAACTAATTTTAAAATTACAATTTTACCTCCAAGAATCTCAAACTCTGGGGATGTCTTTTCCCAATTAAAAAAAATTAGTTAAAATGCACTGTGTTAGTTATTACAAACAGGCTGTCAAGCGTCACTCCACTTAAATCATTGAGTAGTAAGCAGAGTTAATTATTCAGAGTCTGTTTATCTATAAAATATTTAAAATGTAACAGAGTTTAATGAATTCATCACATTCTTCTTCAGACGATTTTTACACTAGCAGAACAAGTGGCAAGAAGCCTCAAATATGCAGATTTGCAACTCTTGCATCATGTATTTTTCCCAACTCTTGTACTATGGAGATTACAGTATAACTCTCTGCAGCATAAGGCACATTTATATTTGTTTATGAGTGACAGGACAGTGAAATTGACTCAAAAAGACTGCAAGACAAGGGGCGCCTGGGTGGCTCAGTCAGTTAGGCCTCCAACTTCGGTTCAGGTCATGATCTCATGATTTGTGGGTTCAAGCCCCACATCAGGTTCTCTGCTGCCCACCCAGAGCCTGCTTCAGATCCTCTGCCCCACTGGCTGCCCCTCCCCAACTTGTGAATGTGTGCATGCATATGTGTGCTCTCTCTCAAATTAATAAATATTTTTTAAAAGATTGCAAGATAAAACAATGTTCTTATACGTTCTGCTTTAACTTTGTCCTTATTTTACTGAATGAATATAATTTCAAAACATTTTGGTTTTTGAGTTCCAAATTTCTGAAACCTTTGCACTACTTATCTTGTGCTGGATTACATAAAGAGAGAAGCCAGCTTGTGGTAGACCATGGACAATCCTAAATTCATCTGGCAATTCCAAAGGTGTATTTGGGAGCAAGAAACGCACAGTCCAAATGAATCAGAAAGAAGCAGCTAGCATGGAGTTTAGTGACAGCACAGACTAATGCTCCATTTGTGGTTGAGGAGACAAAAAGGTTAAGTGAATTGTCAAAGGTTCACTAATAAGTTAGCAGAAGAATGAGGTTTAGGAATCAGTAACTACATCAAATATTTAGCCAGTAAAATCAGCACACCCCAAAACTAACATATTTTCAGAAAATGTCACCCTACAAAAATAGAGACCTCCTTTCTAAACCCTACTAACCTACTAATAAAAAAATCGTCTGAAAAAGAAATTTCTCAATGATAATCATAGTCAGTGTTAAGAATTGAGTATATTACAGATTCTGGTAAAATTTCTATAATCACCTTCAGGAGTGAATAGTATTAAGAAATATCTACCCTCCTTTCCACCCATGGACCACCAAATATATTGGTATAATTCAAAATAAAACAACATTATAGAGTCAGATAGAGACTCAAACTAGCTTCCACTATCCATAATTCACTGTATAAGATCTCAAGGTTACTTATCTGGAAGTAAGAAGAAATCATTTAAATTTGTAATAAAAATATCAAGAACCTAATTAAATAGTCATCAGGAGAACATAAATATACAATTTAGACAAAAGGAAATGTAAATATAAAACTAATGCAAGGGAAAATGTCCAAATTTGGTAATAATCAAAAGACATTCACCTGAAAATATATTTTATGCCTAGTATATTAGTGTATTTAGTAAATGACAACATTATATGCCGCAGATAACCAATATGACTCATACGATGCTGATAACAACGCAAGTCACCTTCTGCTGAACATGTATATATCAAAAACTATTAAAATGTTTATAACCTTTGACCTAGTAGTGCTGGTTCTAAGAATCTCTGTCTTGAGATTTGATAACCATAAGTGCACTGGTATTTTAAAAGCAGAAACACTGTTGTTTAATATAAACGGTAAAGTTATGTTTTCTTTCCTGATCATGCCCAGACTTTTATTAGACTTTAGGATTATGGAGGCAGCTTAGGCTCACGTATTCTGAAAATAGTCTACAATGATTCCTAGGTCCTTAGATCACCTGGAACTTTGTGTTTACTGACTTCAAACTAGTTCCTTTCCCTAGCAAAGGATTATAGCTTGTGATGACATGACTTTCTCATGTGCTCCCATACACTCCCATGGCACACCCAGAGTTGTGAGCCCTATGCCCAAAGTAACTCCCTTTCTATCCCACTCAAAACTTCACCTCATCGTTCGGGAGAGTGAGACAGCTTTTGTGTAGGCGCAGCAATAACTCAGTTCTAACATGAACAACCCTCAACCTTTGATAAAGTTTTAGAAGAAACAAATTACTTTATGGAAGATTTGTGGGTCCCTTTCTGAGTTCTCTATTCTGTTCTCTTGCTCTGTCTGGTTTTGTGCCAGTACCATACCGTCTTGATGATTACAGCTTTGTAGTACAGTGTGAGGTCTAGGATTGTGATTCCCCCAGCTTTGGTTTTCTTTTTCAACATTACTTTGGCTGTTCAGGGTCTTTTTTAGGATTGCTTGTTCTAGCTCTGTGAAGATGCTGGTGTTATTTTGTTAGGGATTACACTGAATCCATAGTTTGCTTTGGTATTATTGACATTTTGTACACATATATGTGAATATTTATTATTTATATTTCCTTCTGCTCTAAAAGAGATTTTAGGCTTACAAAATTATAATATTGGAACTTCCCTATCCTGTTCTTTTATATTTATTATTTCTTGAATCTCACAACTTCCTCTTTCTCGGTTTACCTTTGTTTCCTTAAATAGTTTATTGTTAAGTTGGTTTCCATATAACACCCAGTGCTTATCACAAGTGCCCTCCGCCATGCCCATCAGGCCCCTCCCCTCTCCCCTACCCCCATCAGCCCTCAGTTTGTTCTCAGCATTCAAGAGTCACTCATGATTTGCCTCTCTGCCTCTCCCCAACTATTTTCCCCTTCTTCTCCCCCATGGTCCCCCGTTAAGTTTCTCCTAATCCACTTATACGTGCAAGCATATGGTATCTGTCCTTCTCTGCCTGACTTATTTCTCTCAGCATAACACCCTCTATTTCTATCCATGTTGCTACACATGGCCAGATTTCATTGTTTCTCATTGCCATGTAGTATTCCATTGTATAAATATACCACATCTTGATCCATTCATCAGCTGATGGACACTTAGGTTCTTTCCATGTTTTGGCTATTGTGGACAGTGCTGCTATGAACATTGGCGCACATGTGCCTCTGTGCATCAGCACTCCTGTATCCCTTGAGTAAATTCCTAGCAGTGCTACTGCTGGGTCCTAGGGGAGTTCTATTGTTAATTTTTTGAGGAACCTCCACACTGTTTTCCAAAGGAGCTGCACCAGTTTACATTCCCACCAACAGTATAGGAGGGTACCCGTTTCTCCACATCCTCGCCAACATCTAGAGTCTTCTGATTGTTCATTTTAGCCACTCTGAACGGCATGAGGTGGTATCTCGGTGTGTTTTTGATTTGTATTTCCCTGATGAGGAGGGATGCTGAGCATCGTTTCATGTGTCTGCTGGCCATCTGGATGTCCTCTTTGGAGAAGTGTCTGCTCATGTCTTCTGCCCATTTCTTCACTGGATTATTTGTTTTTTGGATGTGGAGTTTGGTGAATTCCTTATAGATTTTGGATACTAGCCCTTTATCCGATATGTCATTTGCAACTATCTTTTCCCATTCTGTCGGCTGCCTATTAGTTTTATTGATTGTTTCCTTTGCCGTGCAGAAGTTTTTATCTTGATGAGGTCCCAATAGTTCATTTTTGCTCTTGATTCCTTGCCTTTGGGGATGTGTCAAGTAAGAAATTGCTGCGGTTGAGGTCAAGGAGATTGTTTCCTACTTTCTCCTCTAGGATTTTAATGGTTTCCTATCTTACATTCAGGTCCGTTATCCATTTTGAGTTTTTGTGTATGGTGTGAGTAAATGATCTAGTTTCATTCTTCTGCATGTTGCTGTCCAGTTCTCCCAGCACCATCTGTTAAAAAGAGGCTCTTTTTTCCAAGAGTAGGATACTCTTTCCTACTTTGTCAAAGATTAGTTGGCCATACATTTGTGTGTCCAATTCTGAGTTCTCTATTCTATTGACATTTTAACAATATCTGTTCTTCTAATTCATGAGCATGGAATGTTTTTCTATTTCTTTTGTCTGTCTGTCTTTCTTCAATTTCCCTCATAAGCTCTCTATAGTTTTCAGTGTACAGATCTTTTACCTCTTTAGTTAGGTTTATCCCTATGTATCTTATGGTGCTTGGTGCAATTGTAAATGGAATTAATTCCTTGATTTCTCTTTCTGCTGCTTCACTATTGGTGTATAGAAATACAACTGAGTTCTTTACATTGATTTTGTATCCTGCGACTTGGCTGAATTCATGTATCAGTTCTAGCAGTTTTTTGGTGGAGTCTTTTAGCTTTTCCCTGTAGAGGATGATGTCATCTAAGAAGAGTGAAAATTTGACTTCTTGGCCAATTAGTATGCCTTTTATTTCTTTTAGTTGTCTGATTGCTGAGGCTAGGACTTCCAGTACTATGTTGAACAACAGTGGTGAGAGTGTACATCCCTGTCATGTCCTGACCCTAGGGGGAAAGCTCTCAGTTTTTCTCCACTGGGTATGATGTTAGCTGTGAGTCTTTCATCTATGGGCTTTATATTGTTGAGGTATGTTCCTTGTATCCCTACTTTCTTCAGGGTTTTTATCAAGAAAAGATACTGTATTTTGTCTAATGTTTTCTCTGCGTCTATTGACAGGATCATAGGGTACTTATCCTTTCTTTTATATTAATGTGGTGTATCAAGTGATTGATTTGCACATACTGAACAGCCCTACAGCCCAGGAATAAATCTCACTTGATCATGGTGAATAATCCCTTTAATGTAGTGTTGAACTCAATTTGCTAGTATCTTCTTGAGAATTTTTGCATCCAGGTTCATGAGGGTTATTGGCCTATAATTCTCTTTTTAGTGGAGTGTTTGTCTGATTTGGGAATCAAGGTAATGCTGGCTTCATAGAAGTCAGTTTGGAAGCTTTCTTTCCATTTCTATTTTTGGGAATAGCTTGAGAAGAAAAGGTATTAACCCTTCTTTAAATGTCAGGTGGAATTCCCCTGGGAAACCATTTGGGCCAGGACTCTTGTTTGTTGGGAGATTTCTGATACCTGATTTAATTTCTTTGCTGGCTGTAGGCCTATTCAAGTTTTCTATTTCTTCCTGTTTCAGTTTTGGCAGTGTATGCATTTCCAGGAATTGGTCCATTTCTTCCAGACGGCCCAGTTTGTTGGCGTATAATTTTTCATAGTATTCTGTTAACAATTGTTTGTATTTTTGTGGTGTTGGCTGTGATCTCTCCTCTTTGATTCATGATTTTATCTATCTGAGTTCTCTCTTTCTTTCTCTCTCTCTCTCTCTGATAAGTCTAGCTAGGAGTTTATCAATTTTGTTTATTCTTTCAAAGAATCAGAATTTAGTTTTATTGATCTAGTCTACTGTTTGTTTGCTTGTTTCTATATTGTTTATTTCTGCTCCGATCATTATTTCCTTTCTTTGGCTGGCTTTAGGCTTTATTTGCTGCTCCTTTTCCAGCTCCTTTGCCTGTCAGGTTAGGTTGTATATTTGGGACCCTTCTTGCTTCTTGCTTCTTGCGACAGACCTGAATTGCAATATACTTCCCTCTTAGGACTGCCTTTGCTGGGTCCCAACGGGCTTGGGCTGTCCTGTTTTCATTTCCAACAAAGCAGGAATGAGTATCCAAGGAAAAAAAGACAGTCTCCTCAACAACTGGTGCCGGGAGAACTGGAAAGCGACACGCAGAAGAATGAAACTAGACCACTTTCTTACACCACACATGCAAACAAAAATTTTTAATGGATTAAAGACCTAAATGTGAGATAGGAAACCACCAAATAATTAAGAGGAGAAAACAGGCAGCAACCTCTCTGACCTTGGCCACAGCAACTTCTTACAAGACATGTCTCTGGAGACAAGGAAAATAAAAGCAAAAATGAACTATTAAGATCTCATCAAGATAAAAAGCTTCTTCAGGAAGGAAGCAATCAACAAAACTAAAGGTAACTGATAGAATGGGAGAAGATATTTGCAAATGACATATCAGGTAAAGGGTTAGTACCCAAAATCTATAAAGAACTCATCAAACTCAACACCTGAAAAACAAAAAATCCAGTGAAGAAATGGGCAGAAGACATGTATAGACATTTTTCCAAAGAAGATCCCCAGATGGCCAACTGACACATGAAAAGATGCTCAACATCACTCATCATCAGGGAAATACAAATCAAAATCACAGTGACATACCACCTCACACCTGTCAAAATGGCTGAAATTATCAATTCATGAAATAACAGGTGTTGGCAAGGATGAGAAGAAAGGGGAACACTTTTGCACTGCTGATGGGAATGCAAACTGGTGCAGCCATGCTGGAAAACAGTATAGAGTGTTCTTTAAGAATTAAAACTAGAAGTACCCTATGATCTAGCAATTGCACTACTAGGAATTTTCCAAAGGATACAAAAATGCTATTTTGAAGGGGCACATGCATCCCAATGTTTGTAGCAGTGTTATCAACAATAGCTAAATTATGGAAAGAGCTCAAATGTCCATTGACTGATGAATGGATAAAGAAGGCATGGTGTGTGTGTGTGTGTGTACACATACATATATAATGGAATATTACTCAGCAACCAGAAGGAATGAAATCTTGCCATTTGGAACAACATGGATGGAACTAGAGTGTATTCCACTAAGCGAAGTAAGTCAGAGAAGACAAATATCATAAGAGAAGACAAACTCATATGTGGAATTCAAGAAACAACACAGATGAACATAGGGGAAGGGAAGGGAAAATAAGATAAAAACATAAAGGGGGACTAACCATAAGAGACTCTTCAATACAGAGAACAAGCTAAGGTTGCTGGAAAGGAGGTTGGTGGGGAGATGGGCTAAATGGGTGCTGTGCATTAAGAAGGGCACTTGTTGGGATGAGCACTGGGTGTTGTATGTAAGTGATGAATGGGCTCTACTCCTGAAACCAATACTACACTGTATGTTAATTAAATTTAATTTACATAAATAAATAAAATAATTTTTAATTAAAATTAAAAATTAAATAATTTAAATAATTATTTAAAATTATTTAAAATTATTTAAATTATTAAAATAATTAATTAAAAATTAATTAATTTTTAATAATAATTATAATACATCAGTTTTTCATTGCAGCATGAATAGGAAACTCTGATCTAGATCAACTGCCACTCCAGGGATATCTTGACAACATTTCTCACTAGAAGTAAAAACCTTTGTATATTTAATCATTCAGAGCTACTGCTACTTCTAACAAAAATATTATGCAGCATTTATTAGACGAGTTCTTTTGTCCAGGCCTTGTGTTACTTTACATGCCGTATCTTATTTAATATTTACATTAGCTCTGTAGGTGACCATCATTTTTGTCTTTATTTTATGAGAAAACTGAAGCATAGAGACTTTAAATAATTGCCCAAAATGAAGAAAGTGACAAAACTAGACACAAACATAGGGCGATCTAATGTCAAAGTCTGTTCTTTTAACCAATGCTTTCATTTACCACATGAAAATTCTTCAAGTATTTTATATTATTTACCTATGAAGTTTTCTTTATGGAAAGTAATCTCCCTCTCCCTCCAGATCCCAAAGTTCTCCTCCTAGTGGCTCCACCGCTATTTCTGAGTTAGTGTGTGTCTGTGCAGAGAAAGTCTATGCATATAAAAACTGTGTATGTTTGTGGGCTTTTAAAATGCAAGTAAATGATAACATACATTATTTCTGCAAGTGTCTTCTTTGCTTAAGAATATATTCAGGAAATGCTTCTATATCATTATCTAGGGGACAATCACTTGTCCAGTGCACAATCAGGTTGTCCCCAGGGATTTCTTAATGTAGATAACGTTATCATGAACAACTGCAAACAACTTTCCTAATGGGTGTTTTTGTAGAGAGGGGTATAGCCTTTTTTTTTTTAAGAGATAAAGTCAAATTACTTCAGAGTGATTGTGAAGTGATTGTAATAATTTACACACACAACAACACTATATGGTAACAGAATACCTGTTTCTTCACAGCCTCATCCATACTAAATAGTAACAGACACTCTTATTTTTGCTACTGAATAGGAGAAATATGTTGTCATTTAGACTTATATTTCTTTAATTATTTGTACAGACCAGGCATTTTACATACATACATACACACACACATATACATAAATTTTATAAGTAAATAGATGTGTATACATATGTAGTAAATGTATACTCTATACACGTAAGTTTATTTATAATTCAATGGTTTTAATAACATTCAAAACATTATACTACCATCACTATCGAATTCCAGAACATATTATCACACCCCAAAAAACTCACACTCATCAGCCCCTGGAAACAACTAATTTTTTTTTCTCTTTTTTATCTCCCCATTCTGGACACTTCACATGAATGGAACTGTACAATATTTGTACCTGTGTGTGTGGGGGGGAGTGGTCTTCCTGCTTTCACTTAGCATGTTTTCATGGTACATCCATGTTGAAGCATGTATCAGTACTTCATTCCTTTTATGGTTTAACAATCCTTTATGTAGGGGTGCCTAGATGTCTCAGTTGGTTGAGTGTCGAGCACTTGATTTCAGCTAAGTTAATGAGCTCAAGGTCTTGAGATTGAGCCCCTGCATCAGGTTCTGTGCTGAGTGTGGAGCCTGCTTGCGTTCCATCTCTCTCTCTCTCTCTCTCTCTCTCTGCCTCTCTCTTGCTTGTGCTCTCTCTCTCTCAGAGACTAAAATAAATGAAATAATAAAATAATACTCTATTTAATGGATATTCCCTACCTTTGCTTACTCATCCATCTGCTGATAAAAATTTGAATTGTTTCCACTTTTTGTCTATTAAGAATGCTGTTGCTATGAACATTGATATACAAGTTTTGTATATGAATATATATTTTAAATTCTCTTGGGTACATTACTTGGGAATGGAGTTGCTGCGTCAAATGGTAACTATATGTTTAACTTTGAGAACTGCCAAACTTTATCCCAGAGCAGCTGCAACTTTTTACAGTCATCCAGTAGCATGCATGAGGTTTCAATTCGTCCACATTCTTACCAACATTTGTCATTGTCTGTCTCTTTCGTGATGGCCATCATAGTAGGTATGAAGTCTATCTCATTATTGTTCTAAATTGGATTTCCCTAATGACGAATCATGATGAATATCTTTTCATATTCTTATTGGCTATTTACATACATTATAAACACTTATTCCAATCCTTTGCCCATTTGTAATCGGCTTTTTATGATATAGTGCAACATAAGAGTTCTTCTATTCTGAATACTAAAACCGTTATCAGGTATATGATTTGCAAATACTATCTCCCGCTCTGTGGGTAGCCTTTTCAGTTTTTTTAACAGTGGCCTTTGAAACACAAAGGTTTTTATTTTGGTGAAGTCCAATTTATTTTTTGTTGGAGGTGGTTGTTTCCTTTTCCTTTTCTTTTTTTGGCACTTTTAGTATGATATCTAAGAATTCACTGCCTAATCCAAGATCATGATGACATAAAGCTATGTTCTCCTCTGAAAGTTTTATAGTTTTGGCTCTCCTATTTAAGCCATTGATCATTTTACGTTAATTTTTAAATATAGTGTAAACAGAGTTTCAACTCCATTCTTCTGCATATAAATTTCCAAATGTCCCAATACTATTTGTTGAAGAGACTATTCTTTTCAAACTAAATGGTCTTGGTGTCCTTGTCAAAATCAATTGACTGTAATTTTATGGGTTTTTATCTGGACTCTCAAATTGTTACTTTATATGATCCATGTATCTATCTTTATGCCCATATCAACAGTCTGTTTTGTTTTTATTTTAACATTTTTTAACCCAAGTATAATTAACATAGTGCTATATTAGTTTCAGGTGTACAATATAATGATTCACCAATCTATACATTTCTCAGTGCTCATCAAGATAATACTCTTAATTCCCTTTATCAATATCACCCACCTCCTCTGTGGCAACCAACCACTGATTTTCTTTGTATTTAAGAGTCAGTTCTCTTTTTTTTCTTCTTTATTTGTCTCTTTTTTCATTGTTCATTTGTTTTGTTCTGTAAATTCCACACATGAGTGAAACTGCATGGCATTTGCCTTTCTTTGACTGACTTCACTTAGCCTTATACCCTCTAGGTTCCCCTGCATGATTGCATTCTTTTATATGGCTGAGTAATATTCTATTGTATATATGCACCACATCTCCTCTATCCATCTATTTGGTTTGGTAGTATTTTGTTGAGGATTTTTGTATCCATTCATAGAGCTATTGGTCTGTAATTTTCTTGTGATGTCTTTGTTTAGCTTTGGAACAAGGGTAATATACTGAACTCATAGAATATATTTACAAGTGTTCCTTCCTCTTCAGTTTTGGAAGCGTTTTCAAAGGATTTGTGTTAATTCTTCTTTAAATTCCTTGTCAGAGTTCATCATTAAAGCCATCTGGCTGTGGGCTTTTCTTTGTTAAAAAGTTTTTGATTACTGATTTTTTTTAAACTTATTTTAAGTCTATTAGATCTTCTATTTCTTCTTGACTCAGTTTCTTTACTTTGTATCTTTCTAAGGATTTATCCATTTCATCTAGATTATTAAATCTGTTGGCATACAGTTGTTCATAGTGTAGTTTCCTTGTTTTTTCTCTCTTATTTGTTAACTTGACACAGAAGATCCAAAAGATGAATATGGCTTTTGAATAGTATACTCCAAAATAAATAATCATAATTGGGAAAATAAAATTCTTTCAGAGAAATTTGATTTACATACAATGTTGTTTGGAGAAGAGTATAGATGCATCTTTTCCATTAAGCAGGAATTTTCTAACAGCTATGTATTGATATCTGATATAAATAATTATGTAATGAATTTAAGGATCTTATGTGGTTCCCAAAAGTCATTGTGTTTGCTTCCAGTATGAATACTTTCAATTCCATTTAAAATTTTCAGTGAGGTCTTTGTTAATATGTATATTTATAATATTATAGTATATATTTTAGAGTGTACTTTTTTTGAAAATTTTTATGACTGAAAACAAAGACAACAGGCCAATATTAAATGCAAGTAAGTTTGGTTTCTAAATTGATTTGGCATATCATAGCATAATCTCCTTTTAATAAAATAATAATATCTGGGGCGCTTAGGGGGCCCAGTCTGTTAAGCATCTGACTCTTCATTTCAGGTCAGGTCAGGATCTCATGGTTTGTGTAATCCAGCCCTGTGTCAGGCTCTGCACTGATAGCTTAAAATTCTCTCTCTTTCTCTCTCCCTCTTTCTGTCTCTCTCTACATCCCTCCCTCCCTACTCCACTTGTGCTCGCTCTTTCTCAAAATAAATACATTAACATTTAAAAAATAAAATGACAATTTCTAAGGAATCTTATGGATAAATTCAAACAGTAACAAAAGGTAGAAACATGGAAGTATCTGGACAGATTCTTTCAGTGCTGTAATGAAAACAAAAATATCTAGGAAAGATTAGTGAGCAACCAGGAGGAAAATATATTTGATAATAAGAATTATGATGAAATAAAGATTTTCTGCCCTGAATTTATAATGATGTGTTCCTCTTTAATAGCTATAGGAAACAATAATATCTTTGTCTCGGTAGTATGTCTTAGCTATATTATTTACTGAGATTTACACCTCTTTTAATTTTTCTGTTATGTCCAGCAGTTAGGACTTCCTTCTCTAAGGAATCAGATGCGATGTCCTCTGCCTTTATTAACTTTATTAGTTAAATGTGTTTTAATGAGGCACAAACACAAAAAGCATTTCTTTCTGCCAATAGAGAGCACTGATTTTGTTTTAAAACAGCTTTTCTATGTACCTAAGGAACTCTGGTAATGTAGAGTCAAATACAAATACACAGCTCTGGTTCTCAGTTATTACACCTTCTCATCTACACAGCATTTATAGACCCACACAACATTTTTATACCCAGTCAAATCTAGTGCTGAGCAAGCAAAGGGGCGTGGACCCTATTTATTTATTTATTTATTTATTTATTTTAATAGTTTATTTATTTTGAGACAGATAGAGATAGAGCGTGAGTGGGGGAGGGGCAGAGAGAGAGGGAGACACAGAATCTGAAACAGGCTCCAGGCTCTGAGCTGTCAGCATAGAGCCTGATGCGGGGCTCGAACCCACGATCTGTGAGATCTGACCTGAGCCGAAGTCGGACGCTTAACCGACTGAGCCACCCAGGCACCCTGCATGGACTCTATTTAACAAGTCTATTTTGAATCAGGGGTCATTGGAACTGAGGACATGTACCTTCTACAACAAAATTTGTACTTGATTGATATGACACCAGGGCAAAATCTAGCAGACACTACTTGTGATTTTCTCTAAAACTGCATTTCCCATAGTCACAAAATATTACGTTGATTATCTGAGACAAGCAAAAGCTTTTCTATACTTATTTTAATGTCATTTACACCTGCAGCAATGATATATTTGATGCTGCTCCACTGCAATCTAATTTCCACATGACACTGTTCCTATATTTCCTGTATCTTTCCTCCACTTTTTTGATGCAGTCACATTAAGTCCTGTTGAATTTTGTGAAACAAAAGCCAAATGTTATAGGAACTCTTTCATGATAACCAGTTAAATGTTTCTGAAACTTGCAGGGGAAGTTCCCCCTCTATAAAGTAAATGGTAATAGCAGGTGGAGGAGTCTTTGAGAATAACTTTCCTCCCAACGTTAAGTGATGGAGAATTCTGGTGCAGACTGCCCAAAATAATTAGGAAGCTAAGAGAAATTCTAGTAATAGTAAACTTTTTGGTGACTAGCTAAGAGTTGAAGGCTGCAGGGAGCATAAATAAAAACACCTCAAGTGCTGTGAAGGTAAAGTAACATCAACAAAGTTGAAAATAAATTAGAATATTAAGATATATTCAGGAAGCTTCTAGAACTTTGCCAGTAAGTGTCAGGTAGAGTTCATGATAAAAAGCAAAAGACTAACAGTTATTAGAATGATATTTTTAAAAATAATTACCTTTAAGAAGTACATTTTATTGTAAATTTAGTATTATCTTGTGATTGATTCCCTTACCTTCCACATTTTCTGCTTTATCACTTATAATATTAAGATTGGATATAGACATAAAATTATTTTTGAAGAAGTAACAGATTTCACATGTTAATTTTGATATTATGTTCTTTTTCCCATGGGTATTTTGTATGTTTTTCAATTATAAATTATTAACAAGTACATCTTTATAAGCGTACAATCAAAAGTTCACAAAATTCGAAGGTTTTGTTGAGGAGGAGGAGGAGTAATACAACTGACAAATAAGAGGGGTAAAGAGGAAAATATAAAAGTACCGATAATGTTCTATTTTTATGGTTTTTAAAATAATAAAAATAGATATATCTAGCTTTATAGATATGGTTTTGTTTTAAGTTTTGCTTATTTATTTTGAGAGAAGGAGAGAGAGAATCCCAAGCAGGCACCAGGCTGTCAGTGGAGAGCATGACATGGGACTTGAACTCATGAACCGGGAGATCGTGACCTGAGCCAAATCCAAGAGTCAGATGCTTAACTGACTGAGCCACCCAGGCACCTCAATAACGTTCTATCTCTTAAGTAGGGACGTTGCTAAATTGAGACTATTTTAGTATTATTCTTTATACTGTATATGTAACACATTCGTATATATTATTTATATCATTATGAAAACCGTGAAGCGTTCTGTCTTTATGTAAGTTATTGTACTTGCCTTACACAAATTCCAAAGTGACAGCATGCCCAGGGACCCACCAGCTCCTGAGCACAGAGAATTCTGAGGTCTACACTAATAATGATGAGGGCCTCAAAGTCCTCTTTAAGAATAACTTCCTATTCTTAACAACTGTAATAAAAGTGATCATAGCGAATGCCATAACATGGGGATATTACAAATGGAGATTCAGAGACATGATGATTATATTAGAGTTTTCTGTATGACTTTGCGTGATTTGAAATACAATTGTTGATGATTTCAAAGAAGAAGGAGAGGAGAGGGGTAGGAGGACACTATTTAATCTTTAAATCTTAAAAATATAATCTCTGTGAGTCGCACAAGCATGAGTAAAATGAGCACAAGTTCATTTGGCTCCAAAATCACTGCCTTTTCTCACTCTTCTATGATACTCAATTCATTCTGTCTTCAATTTTTGTTATTTGAGGACATATACAAGCTTACTACTGGATCACAATTATTCACTGACGCAGACCCAACTTCACTAAGGTATGTAGTACCTTACCTACCTTACCACCAAAACCATTACCTTGTGCATACCTGGCAGGACATAATTTACAACCAGTTTAAATAGAAATTGCTATTGTCACCTTAAGGTAGATGTTTATTGTTAAACTAAAACATCTTTCTATGATTTTGTATTTGAGTGCATGCTTATTTCTGCATATGCTAAGTTAATGACATTATCTCGGACTTGGCCTTTTCAATGATTACACTTAACCCTCATTTGTTCACTCAAAAAAAGTTAAAGACCATTCTTTATGTGCTAGGCACTAATCTAGACAATCATTTCAAGGATTAATAAGTCAGTACCTGCACTTGATAAAATTGTTTCTATATACACATGATTCATGATGTCTGAATGTACAGTCTTTATTTATTACATTCAATCAAAACAAATTCAATCTCCAGTCAGTAACAGTATTCTCAATGGTCACAAATTAAAGCGCAATTTATGCAACTATAATAAAAACCCTATTAATGTTTGTCTCATTATTTTAGACAATAAAAATTGTCTAAGTCAGTGCTAGAACGTGTATTTTACCTGAAAATATTCTCTGCTCTAACCAGCTTTTCAGTTCTCCTTTTAATCTGTTGTTATGTATCTCGTGTGGGGACAATAAAAGAATCTTCCTTGCCTTACATGTTTCTAGCTGGAAGAACAGTCTCACAAGAAATAAATATTTAACCAAATAGGATGGTATCTAATCTCTGATAGTAGTTAGGGTGATTCATTCCATCAAGGCTGAAAGACTTTAGAAAGAAAGGAACAAGTGGGTGGAAACTGTGGGGACAGATTATAGGGAAGGTGGCACGTTAGCTAGACCTTGAAACATTAAAATAATTTTAAAAAGCACGTATTCCAAGCCAGGAGTGGAGTATGAAAATAGGTACAGACAACTCCTTTTGAAAGCAAATGCATTCGGTATGCAGGGAAAGAACGAAACAAGGTCATAACAATATATGTTGGCACAAAGCAGTGGACAAGAAAATCAGCAAACTGCCTGGAAAGGAAATCACTGAAACAGGCTTGATGCGTCTGGTTACAACGGCCTCATTCTGCAAAGATGCCTGCTGGTTTCCAGCTTTGCTCTTCCTGTGCTCTCTCTTGCCCACAGCAGTCTGTCTGGAAAGAGCTGGCTTCCTCCGCTTTTAAATCTTCATAATGAATATAAACCTTTGTCGTCTAACAGATTCGTATTCCCAGTCTCACTGAGAATTACAGTGATCTTAGAAGTATGCTTTCGCGTTCCTTAAATTTATATAATTAGAAAGACGCTATGGTTTTAATGTACCATTATTCACTGCATATTTTCTTTATCTTCAAGAAGATCTATTGGTATTATATTTTTAAGAAACCATAAAATTAGTTTTTTAGCAAAAATTACATTATAGTTTTATATCATAACCGTTACAGAAAACTAACATGTGTTTGTGCTGAGACTCTAATTATCATATTTATTCCCCCAATAGCCCTTTAGGTAGTTACTATTAATATTATTATTATTATTTCATTTTATAGAAGAAACTATTTTTATGAAGACTAAATTACTTTCCTCCAGTCGCAGAAGCTCGTAATGGTGGAGATGACATTGAAAAGTCCATACGCTTCAAACATAATCATATGAATTTTAAGGAATGGATGGGACAAGAAACTTCTTGAATTTCCAAACTATAAGGGGTACTACAAGAACTGCAGCTCTAATTCACAAAGTGTATAGTAGTCCTGAGCCTACCAATGTAGAAAGCCAAGGGGAAGGGGTGGGAGACACTCAGATTAAGCACAGACCTTTTGCTATTGAGTATATTTATATGTGTATGTGTGGTTTCAGTAACCTGTAGGTAGGCAGTCACAATCTTCAAATTTCCCAGTCTACTCGACACAAAAGTCTGCTTTTTATGATCTAAGTTGTGAACATTAAAAACTGTATGGTTCACAAAATTGCAAAAGAAAAATCTAAGAAGAGAATAAGTTTTTAAAAAGCATTTGTGAATTTTTTCAGAACACTGAGTCTACTACATCAGGGTAAGTGAATTAAATCTATGTAGCTGATCTGATAAAAAAAAATTGTGTTAATAAAAGCTGTTTCCTCCATTATTAAATAAATGGTCTTCAAATACTTAAAACTTTTTAAATTTGAAAATGTGTTAGTTAATTATCCAGTTCTGGGCTCCAAATTGGCCAGCCGGTCTAGGGCTCGGTTGTATATAAGCATTTATGACAATTTGTAGACAACGTACCAGAAAAAAGAATGACAAAAGGTCTGATCATAATATGGTAGAAAAAGTCACATTTCCAACGTAAGATAATAAGAAAAACCATTCCATAGAAGGTATGGTTAGGATACACTGAGACTTTTCAATATATATGAGACCTTAGAAATCACAAGCAAGTCAGACAAGAAGAAAAGAGGTCTTTACAAGGTGTCAAATAATAAATAATTTACAAAGCAATTTAGAAACCTCAGCAGTCACCACTTACAAGGCTGTGGTAGGGAACGGAGTCTATATTTGTAGAGAAGAGTAGAATCAATACAAGGAGTAAGCTGTCAGTTTTTTCTATAGTGTCAATATCTCAGACTGGCTGCTTTCACTGGTGCTCCTGTGGAAACAATTTCCAAAAGTATACTATTGAGTGACATGCTGCATGGATTAAATGATTTACTTTAATCCCCTAACTGCATGTTGAAAGACCAATAGCCCAAAAGGAATACTAGAAAGCCTGAGGACAAAGCAACCTATAATAACAGTGATTTTGGAATGGTTTATTCTTAAGAAAGCCCTAGTGCCATAGCAAGTTCCATCCAGAACAACAAGTAAAAATGAGAAGTGGCCACGATAGACGTATAATATCTGGCTACCAGGAGGATCATTCACAATATTGAGAGACCTGATTAAATAGATTTATTGGTCAACTTTCCCGTTTGTAAGTCATCAGGTAGAAGGGTGATTTCATCTTGGAACAGCAATGAGCAGTCTTCACTCCTTTTTTAGTCTGTATTTACGTGCTAAAGATCAAGTAACAATTTTTGAAGTGTGTCTTATAAAACTAAAACATGGTCTTAGCACTGAATAATTAGGCATGATAAGTACTTATCTCGTTAAATCAGAAGGCATAAAATCAAATGGACCATAAGCATAGAGCAAAAGGGAGGTTCGGAGCCACATGTAGCAGAAAGCCCTCCATATCTAGCCAAAGAGGTAGGTTTTAAACAGTTGGCTCTCCAACCCCATTGCTATGTGACTTTGACCTTTTAAGTGAGAAGATGAGTTCACCCTACTTCTAGTTCCTTTCAGCACTAACATTCTATTATTATAAACATCAGCGCCTGGCTAGCTCAGTCGGTAAAGCATGAGACTCTTATTATTATAAACATCAATTGTTGTTCAGTGTTACAGCAGACTGATCATTTGTGAGCTACCGAGGTGCGTGGAAAGGTGCCAGACTGTTGGAATCGAAAATTAAGATGCAAATATAAGAATATGTTTCTTTTCCTGCCACGTAGAAGCACTCGCATAACATTTTGGAGGTGGAAGAAATGCAGAAGCCATTGCTCATGCAGCACTAGGAGGCAAATAAATGCTTGGGCTTCACCATATAGAAATTTCTCTAATGGCTTGTGTTGTTTCCTGGAACTCAGCCACCTTTGATGTTGGAGATAGTTTGATCTGCAATGGCAGCTCCCTGACTCCAAAGTTAACTATGAACCTGAAAGCTAATAGCTTCCCTTCCTGAATTCTGTTTCTCTAGGCTTTCCAATTGTGTTGTGAGCACTTTGTTTTTTCAATTTAATCCCTTCCTGCTTCAAATTGCTAAAGTGACTTCTGCTTTTCTGACCAAAGCATGCAGGAGACACTGTCTTTTAATATTTTAATAGATCAAAAACATCACAACATATATATCACGCTTAAAGTTTGAGGATACAGAATGAGAAACGATATCAAAGACACTGAGATAAAATCTACTAGGAACAACTGATCCATACTGTCCCCATTTAAATCTCAGTCTTATCTGTAATATGAAGAATTTGGTTTATTAATACTTAAGATCCCTAATGCTTAAGATTGCATGATTCTAAACTTGTGGTTCAAAATGTCCAGATGTTCACTGTGGTCAAATTATATATAAAAGAAGCAATTCCTAAACTCCCTATCAAGCGGCCCTTAGTGAAGAATACCACTGTGCTAGGGTCTGAGGACTTAAAGATAGAAAACAGTTTCTGCTCTCAAGGAGTCTTAACCTCTTCAAAGAGAGAAGAACTGAAAGGAATAATTAGCATGAATAACTGGGCAATCGCATTATTCTAACTCTAGTTGCTTCTAAAATTCAGAGGATGATTCATAATTGGAGACTAGAAGGATCAGTGACATTACATCTAAGCTAGGCTTTATAGAATGAGCACATTTTGATTGGTGAAAAAAGAGATTTTGTGGTAAAAGCAAAGCAAGTGACAGATATTTTAAACAGCGTGTGAGAAATGTCATTGAACTTTTAGAGTGGGGCCATAGTATGGAGGTTTAGAGAGAAAACTAGGCAGAAATTTTCAGATTTGTTTCCATGAATGATCGGAAGGCATTAAAGGTTTTTTGAGCGAATATGTATATAAATCAACAGACAAAATAATGATCAGATATACACCTATCATGGAAGTCTTAAATGTGGCAAGTCCTGGAGCCAGGAACAGAATATATATGTATAAAATAATATACTATTGTAATATATATATTATCATAAGTATATTAAATTATGTTATACTATTATATNAATTATGTTATACTATAATATGATTATATCTAGCCTATTATATATATTACAATAAATAAAAATAATAGCTAATCCACACATATAATTACATGCAAAGGAAGAGCCTATCTGTGAGTTGGCAAATGGAGTCTGTCCCAAGGTAAACATTATCATGAAAGAAATTAAGGATTTTGAAAACAAGTTTTAAAGCATTGACATCATTCAGAAAAGAATGAGTAAACAGACAAGTAGGTCACTAAGTGTTATCATATTTTAAATTGTTGAGATGTTAAGTGAGATTTTTAAAGTACTCGGTTTTTGAATTTACTTGTGTAGAGTGAATTGTCAAAATGAACTTTGAAATTTTAAGCTTAGAGAAGGTTCTAAATTTTTGTTATTTGCTTGAACTTGGCCAGGTTCCATCTGTAAAGATACAGACTGATTTTGCAAATGAAACATTAGCAAATTATTTAAGCATATTTTGTCTTTTCTCTCAAGACTGAGCTCACTTCTCTGCAGATAACACACATTCAACATGCATATGCTCAATGAAGGAAGAAGGCAAAACCAAATCAGGTTATTCAAATCTAGTTATTAAAATATATCAAAATTACTATCAGAAAGAAGTTACGCTGGGGTCCCTTCAAGAGGGACAATGAAGATTATACTTGTAGAGAGCTTAAGGGGAAATATTTTGGCAAAGGCAGATTTTTAAGAACAATGTACACAGGAAGAACAATCAGGTTCATTTGTAAATTCAGGGCCAAGAAGTCCAATGTGATCTTCAAGAAACAAAAGTTAGAAATTCAGAATCCAGGTAAGGTGGGAGGTGCTCATTCATTCATTCATTCATTCACTCAAGATTGGTGAGATATATGTAAGACAAGGCTCTGTATAATCACTTAGGATTCATATCTGGTTCTTCGTACCTAATGTATGATAGACTGCTGGAGACCTCTCTATGGAGCCAACAGCTGTGATGATCATCAGGACCTGTGTGTAGGTAGCAAGACCTAACTCCATGTCCATCAAATGCTATATCCCCAAATAATTGACCATTTCCTGTTAAAAGTATTTAACAAACTAGGGCAGTCTGAACTTGCTGTTATTCAGAACCCTTGCTCATTTGTACCTACTTCAAGATCAGGGACAATCAAGATACAGTCATAGGAAGAGAAATCAAAAGAAAAAATCTGATGAAAATTATAGAAATAAATTTTAAATTATGTTTCCTTGATAGGTTTCAGAATCAAAACTAACTTTTGAAAGCCAAGGTTATCTTAAATACTAATGCATGTAATAAATAAAACATGTATCTTTAAAAGTGGATGATACAAATTTGATTGCTAGCAGTGTCTGTGAGAGAAAATATTAGAAAAAGTAAAAGGCATATACATAAAGAAATATACTTAACCAGCTCATACTTAACCATAATTATGACTTTCTATGACAAAGACTTAATGTGGCTTCTTGTTCTGCAGCCTTAGATTTTACACAGAATTTCAAATGGAAATTTAAAAAATTTCAGTGCAACCACTTACACAATTGGTGTCTAAGAGCTTGGGCACTACATTCCAAAATATCAGGGTTTAAATTTAAGCTGTCCACTAACTTGTTATATAACTGGACAATTTAGTTACTATATCCATAAAATGAGATAAAGATGTTCCATACTCCATTAAGTTTTTTGTGGGGTCTCAAAAAGATTGCATGAAAAGTTCTTAGCACAGTATCTTGCATTCATTCATTTATTCAACAAGTGTTTACTGAATTCATTCTGTCTCATTTTCTATGCCAGGCTTTTGAGCAAACAAGCCTGACACAGTTACTGCTCAAATGAAACATACAGTTTATTGAGAAAGACAGATATTCAAAAAATACTACAAGCTGATTAACTATAATCATAAGTGTGATGAAGGAAAATTTAAGTGTTATGAAAATATATAACTGGAGAGGGAGCATACCCAGTGTGAAATGACCCTAAGGGCCAGCAAATGCTTTCCTGAGAAAGTAACATTTAATCTGGAACCCAAAGGAGGAGTAGGCAAGCAAAGAAGTAGACCAAGAGAATTCCAGAGAAAGCCCTGAGATGGGTGGATGCTTTGCACACTGGAGCATTTCAGGTACAAGACTCAGAGGTATGTTTCCATAATTGTGATAATATGCATTTTATATAAATATATATATATATATCCTGCTCTTTTCACTTATCATTACCTGAAAGCATTTTCTGATATAAGAATTGTAAATACTCATGCACCCAACACAGGAGCACCCAAATACATAAAATCATTAATAACAAACATAAAGGAACTTAACCAATAATAATATAATAATACAATAATAATACAATAGATTTTNGCTCTGAGCTGTCAGCACAGAGACCAATGTAGGGCTCAAACGCATGAATCATGAGATCGTGAACTGAGCTGAAGTTGTATGCTTAACCAACTAACCCACCCAGGCGCCCCAATTGTAGGAGACTTTAACACCCCACTGACAACAAGGACAGATCGTCTAAAGAGAAATTCAAGGAAACAGTGGCTTTGAAATGGTGCACTGAAACAGAAGATGTATTCGGAATATTCCATCCTAAAATGGTAGAATACACGTTCTTTTCAACTGTATATGGAACATTCTCCAGAACTCGTCACGAATTAGCTCACAAAAGAAGGCTCAAAAAATTTAAAAAGACTGAAGTCATACCATACATCTTTTCTGATCACAGTGCTATGAAACTAGAAGTCAACCACAAGAAAAAATATGGAAAGACCACAAATACACAGAGGTAAATAACATGCTACTAAACAATGAATGGGTCAACCAGGAAACCAAAAAAGCAGTAAAAAAGTATATGTAAACAAATGAAAATGAAAACACAATGGTCCAAAACCTTTGGGATGAAGCAAAAGCAGTTACAAGAGGGAAGTTTATAGCAATACAGGCCTACTTCAAGAAGCAAGAAAAACCTCAAATAAACAACCTACCTTTATACCTAAACAAGCTAGAAAGAGAACAACCAAAACCTAAAACCAGCAGAAGGAAGGAAATGATAATGATTAGAATCAAAATAAAGGATGTAGAAATTAAAAAACAATAATAAAACAGATCAATTAAACCAGGAGCTGGCTCTTTAAAAAAAAAAATCAATAAAATTGATAAATTTTTAGCAAGACTTACCAAGAAAAAAAGAGAAAGGACTCAAATAAAATCAAATGAGAGAGGAGAAATAACAACCAATACCACAGATTTACAAACAATTATAATATTATGAAAAACTGTATGCCAACAATTGGTCCACCTGGAAGGAACGAATAAATTCCTAGAAACATATAAATAACCAAGATTGTAACAGGAAGAAACTGAACATTTTAACACACCAATAACCAGTTAAGAAATTTAATCAGTAATCAAAAACCTCCTACCAAACAAAAGTCCAGGACCAGACAGCTTCACAGGCAAATCCTACCAAACATTTAAAGAAGTGTTAATACCTATTCTTCTCAAACTATTCCAAAAAAATAGAAAAGGAAGGGAAACTTCCAAATTTATTCAGTAAGGCCAGAATTACCCTGATACCAAAATGAGATAAACACCCCACAAAAAAAAGAACTATAGGCCAATATCCCTAATGAACACAGATGCAAAAATCCTCAACAAAATACTAGCACACAGACCCCATACATAAAAAGAATCATTCACCAGGATCAAGTGGGATTTATTCCTGGTGTGCAAGGGTGGCTCAATACTCCCAAAGCAATCACCGTGATTCATCACTGTAAGAGAAAAAACCATATAATCATCTCAACAGAAGCAAAAAAAGCATTTGACAAAGTTCAACATCCATTCATGATAAAAACCCTCAACAAAGTAGGTTTACAGGTTTTGAGAGAGAGGGAGTATGCATGCATGCATGAGCATGCGGAACAGAGAGGGAGAGAAAGAATCCCAAGCAGGCTCTGTGCTGTCAGCGCAGAGCCCAGTGTGGGGCTCGAACTCATGAAGGGATCATGACCTAACCAAAATCAGAGGCAGATGCTTAACCCCCTGAGCCACCCAGGTGCTTCAACTTAGTTTCTGAATCTTTAATAATATCTATAATAACACTACTACTACTACTATTCTTATAGATATAATATCTACAATAATATCTATAATGAGGTATTTCCTATGAAAGGATCATCTGTATAGAAAATTGTGTTAAGTTGGTTATTCTTTTACCAATGCTGTTAGTTACTATTGACCAAGTGTAGTGACATAAGGATAATAGTTCTAAGCAACTATAACTAATAATATGTAGTAAGACCTTAGCCTGCTTAATCTTGTAATGGATGTTATTATGATAAATTTTCCAGGGAAATATCTGGTACATACTTACTTTAAAAATATTACCTACTTTGTTTAAACATTATCTTTTTCCTTAGATTTAAAGAGAATAGACTTATCACCGAATAAGCCCAGCTTTCGATCAATGATATTGAACTTCAATGAAAAGTTGCACTGACGGTATACCTTTTTGGGGAGAAAAAACAGATGAGCAAGCTGAACAATGTACACTGTGAGGCCACTGGGTGAGATGCAGGGGGCAGTGTAACAAAGGCTGAGTCAAGGAGTCAGGCCTGCAGGAGTCGTGAAGGGAGGGGCCCTGCTCCGGCGGGAATTTCCCAGGCAGAATAGGTAGATGATTCTTTTTTATAATGAGAGAGCATCTCTGCCTACTTTGTTAATGGGACTGTTAAAAAGAAAAGGTACTGAGTGGTACAGAGAGCTCTGAACCATCTAAACCACTTAAAGAACGACATTTGTGCTGGAAAGAAATGTGAACTTCTCTTGGCAGATTTATTAAAATAAAGTTAGGAAAAATTTTATTCAAACTATTTGAAACAAATGAATGCACATTTTAATAAATTAATACTCCCTTTTTTAGAAATATAATCAATTTTATACTTAGTTTAGTAAACTGTTAGATGATAATGGGGATTTCCTCGTAATGGAAACGCTATCGTCTTATCATAAACACATCATTTCAAACTGTATTTTGTTTGTTTGTGGGAAGTTCATTGAGTTCAGATCGCCCAGTCACTACTGAATATTCTGTTATTTAGTCATAAACAGAATAAAGGATTAGATTAAAATTTTAACTAGAATATGAAAACTTAATTGGGAATTACTTCAAATAGGAAACAATAATAAAACAAAAATGTAAATCTGATACACACTCTCACTGTTACATATGGAATTAAAATATGAGTGCTTAAAATTTTGTTTGCGCAGTTCCAAATTAAAACTGTTTTTGATGAGAAGGAGTAAGTGTGATCACCAGCAGATCAATGTTTAAAAGAATATAAACTCGTCAGTATTCTGGCATCCTGGTGTACTTAGTGAGTACCAAAGGTGCTCGAGAAAAGCAATAAAAAGAAGGGTGCCTGGGTGGCTCAGTCAGTTAAGTGTCCAACTTAGGCTTGGGTCATGATCTCACGGTTTGTGGGTTTGAGCCCCTCATTGGGCTCTGCTGACAGCTAGCTCAGAGCCTGGAGCCTGTTTCAGATTCTGTGTCTTCCTCTCTCTCTCTGACCCTCCCGTGCTCACACTGTCTCTCTCTCTTTCTCTCTCTCTCAGAAATAAATAAAAACATTAAAAAAATTTTTTAAAGAAGAGCAATAAAAAGAGAAATAAGCTCTAATTAGAAATTGTCTCCTTTAAGATGAACAGGAGAAGGTTGCATTAAAACCCACCTAAATTTTCAGATGATATTTTTCTTCAGACAACTGGCCAATCCACCTGCCTCTACTTCACTGCAGTAAAACTAGGAAATGCTCTTTAATGTCCTTCTTATTTTGGAAGTATTTACATTATACTGCAAAGCATCAGGTAAGGGATACTGTAGTTAAGAGCAAAAGATTTTACCTTTGAAGATGACCTACTTCCAATTTTATCATTCTGAGGACATTGTCATATTGCTCTTGACCGTCAAGCTTACACTATTATGATTTTATTCCAGCCTATATAAAAAAGGCTATCTGAACATTTCCAATAAGAGTCACTAAATTGTGTTGAACAAAGGTACAGGTAAATAGACTGCGTCCATGGTAAGGAATAAAGACACACACATGCATGCTCAGTCCAGAGGTATACATAAGTGGTTGTCACATAAATTTTGTTGTTATTCTGGCATTATTTGGTTTTTACTGTTTTTATTTAAATTTCAAAAAGATAAAACTTTCATACTTCTTTTTTTTTATGGAAACACTATTTGATAATACTGATCTTAAACTTCCCTGTAGACAGTCTTTAGGAGGCCCATTAAGGCTCAGACCCCTACTGATGTTCCTTTCATCTCATCATTATCTTTCATTCATTCTGATATTCCTGGTAGCCCCTGCAGGAATTAGAGATGGCAACTCTTCAAATACATAATAACCATGATAGAATGAAGAGCAGGTGAGTACCTCATAAAAAAAAAAAGATACTAAGATACCATTACTAAAATTCCAAGAAATGAGAGTTTTTCCTTGGTTTATTAAGTCTGTTCATCAGAGATGGCCATAGAGTTGGACCTCGAAAAGAGAAAGGGAATTTCAACTGGTAAAAATGGGGTAAAAGGGTATTCCATGAAAAGGCTGGAGTATAAAGCAGTGGTACTTTGTGTGTCTGATTCTAGCACAGGAATTAGAAAAGAAGAAATGGATAATAAAATGTCAAAGATGGAAGGAATTCCAGATGTAATCTAGTCCAGGAGCTTTTCAAATCTTTACTTATGGAAGTATCTTCTAAACAAATACCAAGCATGCAACCAAGAGGTAAAATACAAAGTCAGATTTGTGTGGGGAACGAAAGCACTCCAGATCTGTAAGACTTGCCAGAGTGCTGTTTGAAAATCAACAACCTAATTCTATCCCCTGAGGAGAAAATGAGACCCAAGGAAATGACATTACTTGCTCAAAGTCATTATTAGGATTAGAGACTAAGAGTCCTTTACTTACTCTGCAGTACTATGGATTACCTCAGCTATTTTCAGGCAAGGTTCAAGATTACAGCAGTACTATGGATTACTTCAGCTATTTTCAGGCAAGATTCAAGAAATAAGGTGAAATATTATTCAGATATCATACTTCGATGTGAAGAAAAATAATAGTGGTGAACCGTTTCTTAACCTTCAGCTGAATTTTTATTTTAAATGTTATCTTTATTGTTCACTCTTAATTTCCCTGATGAACAATTTTTTTTTTAATGTAAAACTAAAATTCCTACAGAAGACCTAGAGCTGGACATTAAAACGCAGTCACATTGTAGGATGTTGCCAGAGCTGCCAGATTTGCTCTTTTGGGCACTTCCAACATGGCTCATCATGGTTACATACATGTACAATCAATATGTGTCCCGCTCAAAGAAGTGAAGGTTATTTTCCCCAAGTTTGGATTTAATTCACTGCACATTCGATATTTTCTAGTTTACCTATTAGGGCTTTGTGTTGTTAATTATTGACAAACCTTGAAAATTTTTTTGATTAACAAAATGATTCCCTTATATATAACAAAAATAAATCAAATATGAGCTATAGGCAATGAAGCATACATTTAATGAAAATTACATTGTTCTTCAAATTGCACAGAATTTTTTTTCAATAAGAAAATTCGTACCCAAACACCAAAAATTACCTAAACATTAGGGATTCAAAAAATGCATTTTTCACAGATTCTTTCAGCTTATGTTAAATGCTCCTTCACCTCCATGTCCATTGTAGTTAAACAAATATAGAGCATTTATTATATTCCTCTTGTTATCTGGTTTCTAATAAACAAAATGTTCATTCAGCAAGTAAGTACTCAGACATAGCATAGCAATTTCCTTACACAACAACAACACACACACACACACACACACACATATACACACACAAAAACACATTAAAACTAATGACAGAACCTCATTAATTATATAGCCTGGTATTATTTTCCAGACTGACGTTATGTCTTATTATTTACTATGCCGTGAGAAATGTATGGCTCTAAAGATAGTCTCTGAAAAGTTCAAATCCTGCCTCTACCCTTATTAGTTATGTGACCTCAAGGAAATGGCCCTAAATTCCTTTTGCCTCAATTTCCTTATGTGTAAAAATGAAATAATATCTCATATGTAACTGAGGAATAAGTATGTTAATACATGTGAATCGCTTAGTATTGTAACTGACATTTGTAAAATACTCACTGTGAGTTATTATTAGTCTTAAACTATAAGCAAGTGAAAGATTCACATATTTCTTTTTTCAAAGGTAGAAGAAAATCTGGATATTCTAAATGGATTATAAAACTAAAAAAATGTAGATTTTAAAATTCTTTAGGTATGCAAGAAATAAAAAGTTTAACTTGCAGGAAATATAGCGCCACGGACCACCCCCACCCTCCAGATTTTTTGGTGTATATATCTGCAACTCTTAAAGGCTATGATTTCTATTTCTGTAACTAAAACAATCACTTGCCTTCATTCATGAGCAAAACTAGGAGAATAATCTAAGAGGCCGATCTATCTCTTAAAAAGGGTTGGAGTTTGGGCAGGGCAATTCAGAGAGTTGCCTTTGAAAGGACAGTACTGTGCTTAACACATAGGAGGGGCCAGTTCTGAGCCTGGCATTTTAGGAGGCCCTCTTCTCATTTAATCCTAAATAGATCCTACACTGAGATGTGTTATTGTCCCAGTTTTATAAATGAGAAAACTGACACTCAAAACGGTAGAGGAACTTGAGCAGAGACACGCACCACTGAGAAGAACAAGATTCTAACCTAAATGTATCTGATATCAAATGCATTTTCAGGTCACTGAGTGGCATCTGGGAACTGCAAAGCCTTAACAAGCCACTTTATTTCGTTTTTAGAGTGGGCTCATTAGCTACTCTGTTTCCATACTCAACGTCTAGCTCTTACCTTGCTATAAATTTTACTATCTTCAATGAAAGAAAAATATTTTGTTAAAAAAATCCGCTCTTACAAGACTTGGATTTTAGAATCCAAATTTTAGGACTTTAGAAATTCCTGTGGATATATTACTAGAGCTCTCATATTCAGGAATTCCCTTAAAAGGTCTTTATCATCTGGCCCCAGAATCATTTGAATTTCAAGATCATTTGAATTTATGTAAGATCATGATCATGAGAATTTGTTTTAGTAACTTTTATAATGGTGCAAATAGTAATACAAAGAAATGTAAGGTTTCGCAGAATAACAACCCTAGATTGTGGCTTTATTTGCCTTGGACATAAATCCTATTTAAAATATTTATATACTTAGAAAAATAGGGATTTATTTTTGCTTAGATATCATTTGCCCTTACACTCCAAATCTGGTCACCAGAAACCAACCATTCTTCAACTTCTATACATATAAAGAAACTTGAAGGACTTAATTCTAAATATACAGGATTCAATTGACAATAATACATCTCATTCTCCATAGTATGATTTTAATAAATACTTTAATGCTAAAAGTCCATGATTCAAAAAATTAACCTAAGAATCCTTTCAAAATTTAATGGTAGGCTTTGGCCACAGGGACCACATGCACATATCAAGTCGACTGGCTTTCATTTTAATTTTAGGATAATCCCAAAACACAAAATATTTAAGATACTTGAAGCTAAACTGGCAAAAGTCTCTATTTTACCCAGTGAAGTCTAGCAGAGGTGCAATCAATAAAAAATGACAAGATGTTGACAAAACAAATAGACTGAGGAGGTTAAATCTAAAGCTAAATATTAAATATTTAATTTTATTTTGAAATAGATAAGTAAGCCAAAGTATTAACCATGACATTAAGTAAAACTTTTATGCTTAGTTTTCAAACTAGATCCTCTCATGAATATTAGAAATATTAATACATTGGTGCGAGGCATTTATCCCTCACTCTTCAAGTCTTTTTTGTGGAACTGCTACTTTCTCTTTGCTTCACACCACTCATTTATTTACCCACCCCCAGAATGGTGAGGGACTTACCTGGTTGGCAAATTTGGAAAGACTAAAGTGAAATCTAGAGCTCTCTCTAGACCCCGTTTCTGCCTGCAACTTCCCATAGAAGGTTACCCAGAAAGGAATTCCGAAAAAAATGACATGAATAAATTACATGAATATATACAAATTACATGAATAAACTACAGTAGATGCAACAAAATAAATTAAAAACAAATTTTAAAAATTGTGCTTCATTACACACTGTTTCCTCACAAATGCTCAGCGACATAACCCTGTTAATTTTGCCAGGACATTCAGCCTAACAAGTGTTAAAAAGCAACATAAGTAAGCCTGATATTGAAGTTGATAATAGGACATATACTCAAATGCAAAACTTCAGCTAATTGCATTGGAAACTGAAAGTAAATTAGAAAGTTGTAAGCAAATTGCCAGTTATAAACTCTTAGCATATATTTTAGCATATTTTTATTTAGCATAAATTTTATTTCTATGCTTTATCGTAAGTGAAAAATAATACTGGGAACTGGGCATTTTCTTCTTGGCACTTTAAAATAAAAACAATAAATAAATAAAACCTCATTGAAGCTGTAGGTTGCCAGTGGTCATCAATATAACTGATCCAAGGGCCATTAGTGGATCATAAAATAAGAAAGCTCAATAAAATAATCATAACCTCACATGTTTATTTAGTTCTGAGACTTAAGTGATGGACCTTTGTACCTGACCATGCCTAGAGATAGTTTCATTACACGCACATGCATACACACACACACGCACACACACACACACACATTCACTCATGCTCTTTCTCTTAATTATGTAAACTCACATACACACATTTATGGTACATCTATAATGCCATTATGTCTTTCCTTTAGTAAACAACAAAGGGACATTTTTTGGTTTCCTTTTCTAAATAAATCAGTCAAGCAATGACTTTTTATTTAAATTATAATTAGTTATAATTTTAGACCTCTAAATTTCCTGAGTGGCGGATAAGCTCAAACCAAAAAGAAAAGTTCAACAAATATGAACATATTATAGCCTTGTGTAATTACATTTCTAGCTTTCTGGACTTTTTTTTATCATTATCAAATTCATTTTAAGTAGTTGTTAAGGGCAAGTAATCCAAAATTTTCATACAATACTCACTTTCTTTCTAACTTCCTAACTTACCCATAATATGGAGAATTCTCAAAACTGTGAAATCTCTCAAGTGACAGTAGTGTCTTAGACAAATTTAGGATGAAGAAAGCACATGTTTCTTACATGGTGAATACAATGTTTTTACACACTTAAGAAATGTCTCTTATTAGTAACACAGAATTGGTAAAAGTAATACCATATCCTTGATTAAAATAGTTGTCCCTGGTCAACCTTCAATGAATGGAAAGCAATGTTTGTTTTTTTTTTAAGTTTATTTATTTATTCTAAGAGAGAGAGAGAGAGAGAGCAGGAGCAGGGAGGGGCAGAGGAAGAGAATCCCAAGCAGGCTCTTCACTGTCAGTGCAGAACCCCATGTGGGGCTTGATCTCATGCACCTTGAGATCGTGACCTCAGCAGAAATAAAAAGCAGAGGCTCAACAGACTGAGCCACATAGGCACCCTCCCCAGTATTTGAGAACAAGGGAATTCTCCTCCTTTCATGCATTCTCTTTCGCTAGAATTTTGATGTCTTCTAAATTTTAGAAAATACATTTTTAGTCATGTCCAGGGACCTTCTCTATTGACTCTCCCTGCCTGACCACAGTGATTCTCATGTTCTTCCCATCATAACAAAAATGCTCTTTTGACTCTACTGTCCTATGTTTTTTCTTTAAATTTTTCCCCTCAGGCCTAAGGAATTGTTTGTTATTTGGGCTCCATGTCAACATCACCCACTTATTTTTTTAACCTCATTCTGCCCCCATCATGTTAAGAAATGTTTTTTCTACTAGTTGTCACCAGTCAAAGCTACAAATCCTTACCATGTGATACCTCTTTTACATAGTTTTCTCTCTCTGGCCTCCCCAGTTCCAATCAAATTGACTGTTCCTGATGAATTAATCTTTCTAAAGTAGGGTTTGGCTAAATCCTTTTGGTGTGAAGTATGGAGATCGTGGAAGACAAAAAAGATTCCCAATGATTCTTCAGTAGCTAAAGAACTAAATCGATTCCTCTTCTTCTGGATAAATGTTATCTTCATTTCGCTATCCTTCTCACTTATGATTTAACAAAACTGTTAAAGTCACTATTCTTCCACAAAACATTAATAGGCCTGCCTCAAATTTTAGTATCCCCTTTGTCTAAAACAGCATGTTTCAAACATTTTTAACCATGCCCTAAAGCGAGTCATAAAACTGTGACCACGTATACACACAATTAAACATATATATGTCGGTATCACATATAAATCCAAAAAATTTCATGACATGATGACACTCTGTGACTTTTATATGCAAATCATGATCCACTGAATTTAGTTCATCACCCAATAATAATGAGCAACCCACAGTTTGAACACTCTGATGTAGATTATCTACATCCCTGACCTTTTTCTAAGTTTGATTCAATTACATACTTCATTATGCCATTCATTCATTTCATTCAAAAGAACAAGTAATAATGCCAGGCATTTCTATCAGCACTGGGAATAATATGACAATAAGCAAACAAGTCCCTGCCTCATGGAGTTTGCAGAGTCCACCCCAAAAGACAATGATCATCCATGTTCTTCTCTTCTTAAGATATTTACCTATTTTATCCATTTCATAGCTCTATTGTGCCACTTTACATTTCTTCATCTTTTCAATCTCAATCTTATCTCCACAAATAAACTGCAATATCTTTCAAGAGAGGAATCCTTTTTTCCCGTTTTTTTTAAAAGTAGGTTTCAGGTCCAGTGATGAGCCCAATGTGGGGCTTTAACTCACAACCTGGAGATTAGGACCTAAGCCTGAGCCACCCCAGCAACCTAAGAAAGGTGTCTTAATTATACATATTTGTACTTTGTACCTTCATTTAGTAAAAAGAACAATAGGATAAAGGAAAAACACAATAAGTTCTGGCATAGCACACCACTTACCAGCTTTGCAAGTGTGGGCCAGTCACTCAACTTCTGTCAAGTTCGGTTTCCTCATCTGTAAAATGAGGGAGTTGGGCTATGTCAGTGGCTTTCAAATTCTACTGCAAAAAGTTTTCAGGATTCAATGCAGGGTTCAAAGCATGAGAAGAAGGGTCTGCACTCAAAAGAGGGGCATCGGGGCTTGGATTCCCTTCTCCTTCCCCAATTGCAGCTTACAATTTTGTTTGAAAAAAAAGACAGGTCCTGATGTTAAAAACTTTTTAATTATTAAATCTTGAGATTATGCAATCGTGTGCTCTACCTTCTCTGCCATACGAGTTGAGGTGGAGGAAGAAGAATAAGGTAGGAAGAAATGAGGTAGGAAAGAGGCAGGAAGACAAAATACTTTTAATAGAGTTTAACTGTGTTTCAAAAACTGCTAGGAACAGCATATGTGTTACCTTATTTTTTCTACTGAAAACTTCACAAGATAGGAATTATTAGGCCCATTCTACACATGGGAAAAATGAAGCTCAGGAAGGTTAGATAACTTGATCAATTACTGTAATTAAGAAGCAGTGAGGCCAAAATGTTCTCTTTCCATTATCCTAAGCTACACTTAAAAGAACCTAACAAGGACATTACATATGCCTTTTATTTTTTTGTTGTTTTATGTTTCTTATATTTCACCTTAATTCTCACAACTTTGAGGAATATGGTTCTGCCTTATTCTTATTTTGCCAATTAGGAAACCAAGGTTCTAAGAAATGAAAGTGATCTGCCCATTGCTAAAATAATTCAGTGGGAGCAAGCATGGAATTCAATGCCTGAGTTCATATTCTATGCTCTTGCCTTATACCAGATTTTCTTCTTTAAAAGAATGAATGAAAAATAGGGAAAAAGGAAGAGGGAAGGAGGCAGAATGGATAACACAAGTGGAGAATTTTAACAATTCCACTGCTTACTTAAGAGGGATAGGGAGTTAAATGAGATAATGGAAATGAGATCATGGAAAGCACCTTGAAAAATCTGAAACACTCAATCAATATAAGTCATTATTATTAATTATTCAAACGGTGTGCACTGACATTGACACTTTGTATTTTTGTAAAATTCCACATGCTAATTGCAAATATAAAAGAGCTATATAATGAATTAATTGCTTAGATAAACTACAGAAACTCCTATAAAAGAAGGACAATCTGACAGTCTTGAGATTAAGATACAACGGTTGGTTATATATGCCTGCTTTCTGTTCATGATATACAGTCCCTACCAGCAGCAGAATAATTCAAATTTTCAATTTTTTTTGAATTTCATCACAAACTCAATCAAAAGCATGGAAGTCAGTATTTTAATATCCTCGCACCATGTGAAAAATAATAGCTTGCTCTACTACCTGAACTCTGAGAACATTTTTTATTTTGATTGTCTTCCCATTATACGGAAAGACTGTCAGGACCTTATCAGGAAGATCAGCCAAACAAACTAGAACATTATTAAGGTTCCAGCAGTGCAGTAACTCATTGAATGTATGAGTGATTAAAAGCTATACAGTTGTGACAAGGACCATAAGGAGATCAGACAAAAGAGTTACATGTCTTTTAAAAAGACCGGGATGATTTAACCCTTTGGATCTTTCACCAGCATTAAAGCTGCAGCATTATTTGATCAATATTTAAAGTCTTTTGTGCTGAACTCCTTCTGGCAAATCGTTTCCAAAGGTCAAAACCAAGAGACTGGATTAACGAATAATTATAACATAATTATCGCCTTGCCACAGTGCCAGCATTCCCCCCAAAATGAAATTTACCATAACAAGATATCCTGACATTAGTAAACACTGCCACTGTTGGAATCTGTCATTGACTATAGTTAAACTTTTTTAGGTTCACTGAGGTATTTGGACTTATAGACATATCCCCATTTCATTTAACATTCACAAAACTATTAATTAAATGCTTCCTATTTGCCAGACGTTGCACTGTTCACTGGAAAGAAGGCATAAACTGAGAAAAGACGAGCATTCTAGAATGAGAGAGAAACAGCTAAATTAATTTTTACAATGGGATGTCATTGAAAAAATGCCTCTGTCATGTTGTTAAATGAAGTAAACTGACCTTCAAAACAAAACAGTACCAAAATATTAAGTGCATTCTCTTAAGCAGAGGAGAACAGTAATTAGTAGACTTTAATTTCTGCTTTACATGTCACCTGGTTTTTATAAGAATTTTTTTTTGTACATTTATAATCAAAAGTAAAGAATCCAAGAAAGAAATTCTTCAATGAATATCTGTGGAGAATGCTGTAAAAATCCAGAAGACCACTGACTGAGAGGCAGGCAAAGCCCAGGAGCAAAAGTGACTTCTGAACTGACTCTGGATGGTGAATGACGTACTGAGTGTAAAAGATAGTAAATGATAGCTGCAGTACTGAGCGAATCATCTAGAAGAAGAAAAAGTTTTAAAGTCAGCTTTCCATACAGTTTGAGTGGTGGGTTGGGGAGAAGTGTGGGAAACTGAAGCTCCTCAGGAGAGAAAAATATTGAGACCAAGCTGTCAAGGGGTTTAGATGCTGACCTAATGGCACCCGGATTTTATCCCATAGTCGATGGGAAGCCAGGGCTTTAGCAGTTGGGGCCTCTAAACATGGGAGACTCTCTGATTTCTCTTTTCTAAGATGTTTCTGACTCCAAAGGCTGTAAGGTAAAGCTCTTGGTTGTGGGTGAAAACTTCTAATGGAATAAAACTTGAGTCACTGGGTTTGAAAGGTCCTAACAGGGCCTGTCCAAGTGGGGGAGGAGGGGAAGGAAGAAAAACCAATGGACAACTCAGAGAGAGCAGGATCAGGGCAAATGAAGAGTTAATGAAATTGCTGGTTCATACTAAGGACAATTCACTGGACAGTTTGAACACAGGTCTTCTATCCACGAGAAAGACTGAGGCCCTTTCTTCTCTTCATCACCATTACAGTAAACTAATTATATGTCACTACCAAGTGAGTAATGTTTTTAATCTTTTTTAAAAATGTTTATTTAATTATCTATATATTTATATATGAGAGAAAGAGAGAGTGAGAGAGAGCGAACAAGCAGGGGAGGATCAGAGCGGGAGAGAAAGAATCCCAAACAGGTCCACACTGTCATCATGGAGCCTGATGTGGGGCTTGAACTCACAAACCGAGAGATCATGACCTGAACTGAAATCAAGAGTCAAATGCTTAACCATCTGAGCCATCCAGGCACTCCATGTTTTTAATCTTATAAGTGAAATTCTTTAATAAAAAAAAAAAGTTTGGGTGCCTAGGTGGCTCAGTCGGTTAAGTGTCCGACTCTGGCTCAAGTCATGATCTCACGGTGCCTGGGTTTGAGTCCCACATCGGGCTCTGTGCCGACAGCTTGGAGGCTGGAGTCTGCTTTGGATTCCATCTATCCCTCTCTCTCTGGCCCTCCCCTGTTGGTGCTGTCTCTCTCTTTCTCTCAAAAATGAACAGGAGTTTCAAAAACATTAAAGAAACAATTTTTAATAAAAATGTTTTAAAAAAGGTTGAAGTTTCTAATAATGGCCATACAAAAAATNGTGCCGACAGCTTGGAGGCTGGAGTCTGCTTTGGATTCCATCTATCCCTCTCTCTCTGGCCCTCCCCTGTTGGTGCTCTGTCTCTCTCTGTCTCTCAAAAATGAACAGGAGTTTCAAAAACATTAAAGAAACAATTTTTAATAAAAATGTTTTAAAAAAGGTTGAAGTTTCTAATAATGGCCATACAAAAAATCATAAACTTCAAGAATACTCATATACTTTCCTTGTGATATAAAGTGGGTTATTGTCCCCATCATTTAGTTTCTCACACTAGGATTAGACATCCACATCCTGCACTAAGTAATTTTACAGTGGCTGCGTTGTGTGTGGAATATACTTGCCCATCGCAGTAATGTTGAGTTGGCCATGAAATTGCTTTGACTAACAGAATGTTAGTGGACACAATGTAACAGAAACTTTGTCTGCATGGCTTGGCTTGCACTCTTGTGTACCTGTCATCTGTCACAAAAAGAATACGCCACTCTATCTACTGCTCCTTCAACCGCACATCAGACCTGAAATGTAGTCAGAAGCCTCCCTAATCCAAAGGAGGCTCGTCTAACTCAGCCCTGTTACACCCTTGAGAGTATAAAAATAAATAAAATAACAGTAAGCCACTAAGCATTTTATGACTTGTTATGCAGCATTACTGTAGAAATAGCTGACTATAACGGGCTTTCCCTTACCTCAGAGTAAAGAAAACAGAGGTGTATAGGTTTTTCCTTAAGACTATGGTTTTCTATACAAGCATAATGTACATGCTATTTTTTAAAATTTTCTTAACATTTTTTTTTGAGTGGCAGAGACAGAGCACGTGAGAGGGAGGGCAGAGAGAGAAAGACACAGAATCCGAAGCAGGCTCTAGATTCCCAGGTGTCAGCACAGAGCCCGACACGGGGCTTGAACTCACAAACCGTGAGATCATGACCTGAGCGGAAGTCGGAGGCCTAACTGACTGAGCCAGTCAGGAGCCCCAAAGCAAAGTATATTTGCAAAATGTATATATAATGCTTGGGTGCAAAAGGCCCCAAAGTTGAAGATGGCATCTATAGATGACTCTATAAACCAAGGCNGACATTTTTTTTTTGAGTGGCAGAGACAGAGCACGTGAGAGGGAGGGGCAGAGAGAGAAAGACACAGAATCCGAAGCAGGCTCTAGATTCCCAGCTGTCAGCACAGAGCCCGACACGGGGCTTGAACTCACAAACCGTGAGATCATGACCTGAGCGGAAGTCGGAGGCCTAACTGACTGAGCCAGTCAGGAGCCCCAAAGCAAACTATATTTGCAAAATGTATATATAATGCTTGGGTGCAAAAGGCCCCAAAGTTGAAGATGGCATCTATAGATGACTCTATAAACCAAGGCTTTCAACTCTGCGGATTTATCGATAAAGTTGTGGCGTATCAATGGAAATTCATGCATGATTTGTAGTGAATATTAATAAGTTCATTCTAAACCTCTGTGTTGTGTTCAAAAGAGTAAGAATATCCAAGACAATCTTGAAGACAATATGTAATTTGCTTTTCTGCATGTATGTTTAAAAATTATTAAAACAAATAACGGAAATAATTACAGAACTAAAAGGATCTTAGAGATTAAATATGTAATAATCAAAATGCAAAAAGAATCCGAAGCCTAAAAGGTAAACAATAAAAATATTTCATATGTAAAAATCAAAAGCAAAAAGAGAATAAAATATGAAATAAAAGTCAGGAGACAAAGAAAATTAATCTGGGAAGTCCAACTAATAGAAGCAAAAATAAGAAAATAAAAACAAAGAAAGGGAAAGAAGAAATCATTAAAAAAAAAAAAAACAGCAACAGTAGAAAATGTCCCCAAACTAAAGCCGAATATAAGATTTCAAAATTGAACAGGCCCATGGGGATGTCAAGACAAAGAATGAAAAAAGGTCCACACTCATCCTTTTGAAATTTTGTAACTCTGCATCCTGAGATTTTCAAAAACATGTAGAGATTTTCAAACACAAGGGAAATTTTGAGGGGGGAGAAAATCTGAGACAACATAAGACTTTGAAGGTTTAAAAAAAAATGAGGATAAGGTAACAGCAAATTTAGAGGAGGAAACAAAAAGAAATTTAATTTGAAATTTCAGAGTTAAAAAAAACCTGTCAGAAAAAAATCAAAGCCCAGATATAAAGCAGATGCAAATTTGGAATAATTTCAAGCAACTGAGCTAAATATTAAACAAAAAAAACGAGACTCTATATGAACACAGAAAATTTTTTCCCAAGCATATCCTAGGTTTCTAGGGATGAACCTATATCCGAGCAGAAGGGCACACTGTGCATTGCACATGCTTCTGGACTGTCAGCTTTGTTTGCCCGTTTCCAACTTTTAGAGGCAATGTATTAAAACAAAGGAAGATTTGGTGGTGGTTATAGAAAAAATATAAATATAAGTAGGCTTTACAATATAAAAGTTTACCTGAGTAAAAGTAAGCCACAGGAGAAAGGAAAAGTTGAGGAAATCAATGGAAGTAATAATAACTTGTCTTAAAAAATTAAAAGTACAGACTTATTAAAAAAAAGAGTTCTTAATGACACTATTTCAAGTTATAAAAGTAATCAATAAAAGAACAAAATGAAAAATCAAAATGTGCAATATTGAAAGGAAGGGTGAGGAAAGATGGGGTAGGTTAAGGGGGACAGATTCTCAACTATCAGAGCAGAAATCAAAGATACTGTTTTAGGGGTGCCTGGGTGGCTCAGTCGGTTAAGCGTTCAACTTCGGCTCAGGTCATGATCTCACAGTTCGCGGGTTTGNGATACTGTTTTAAAGTGGGCAAGCATATGATCAACAATTATAGAGTAGCAGTGCAGCAGGAAGCAATTAAAAAACAACAGTTATAAGTTGCCCTGAGAATTCGATGAGAGTGAGGGAATGACAAGGTAGAGAGAGTACCTTTTATTATACCCATCTTGTAACGTGAGATTGTGATTAATTAAAAAAAAAAGATTTTTAAAAGACTAACCCAGAATTCATGGCCCATGATGCTTCTAGCTGCACACTTACAACAGCAAAAAATAATCATAAATCTTCACCTTAAAAACTAAGGACCTAAGTGGAATGAAAAAGACCATCATCAGGCTAATGAATTAATTCAAATGCCCAAATTGAACATTATAAGACAAAAAAAGCACTGAACATAAGAAAGGGAAAAAAGAAAGGCATTTGAGTAGCAGAATATTATTTGTTAAATAAAAATAAGGCCTACACAGAATGTTAAACATATTTAGAAAATAAAGTTTTTTTATGTTTATTATCATTCAGTACTCATGATATTTAAGTGTAGCATGTACCAATTTACCTGTATTCTCTTTTTTACTTTCTAAAAATAAGGGAGAAGAAACAAGCATTTGTTAAACACCTACCAGTTAAGTGCTTAGTATATCTATTTGTTGTAAGAAATAAAATTTCATGTAATTTCACCACCGTATCAGCTCTAAAGAAAGAGCACAGGGAGATTTATCTGAGGTTAGTAAATGATGGAGCAAGGATTGTTCTGGATCCAAAACTACTTCTATTATATTATAGTACTATAATCATTTTAGAGATCATTAATCCTACCAATGATCATTTTAGTCTACCAAATTATAATATCAAAATACTAATCTTAAAATACAGACACAATCATACTATGTTTACCTAGATCTTCCTTAGCTTCTGTGGTAAGCAGAATAATGGCCTTCCAAAAATGTCCCTGGAAGCTCTAAATATGTCACCTCACAAGACAAGTGACTTCGAAGATGGGATGAAAGTGAGGATCTTAAAATAGGGTGAGAATCCTGAGTAAGCCATGTGGGCCCAATGGGATCACAAGGGTCCGTTAAAAAAGATGGAACAGGGAGTCAGAAGAATCAGAAGAGGAGATGTGGTGACAGAAACAGACATCAGAATGGGACTGTCAGCTTTGAAGGTGGAAGATGGAAGGGGAGGCCATGAGCCAAGGAGTGGAGGAAGACTCGAGAAGCTGGAAAGGCAAGGGAGTGGATTCTCCACCAGAGTCTCCAGGGGAAGGCAGCCCTCCTGACATCTTAAATTCAGCCCAAGGAGACCCCTTTGGGACTTATTTGCTGTAAAATAATAACATGTGTAATAATAAATGTTATTTCAAGCCACTCAATTTGTGATAATTTGTTACAGCACAGACACATGGGAGACTAATTCAGAAATAGTTTCAGAATCAGAAAGATCTGGGCTAAGTCTTGTCTCTGCTGTGATGTGGGGCAAGATACTTAACCACTACGAACTTCTATTTCTTTATCTGCATTTTGAAATTATAAGAAGCACGTGTGGTGATCATTCATCTATGGCTAAAGCCCATTAATGGGTAAATGCTATTAATAAGTACTAACAATAGAAGAAAAATAAAACTTGTAAGAAAAAATGGTTAAGATCATTTTTGGCTTCCAAACCCCCAAAGTTAGCTAGCCAGTGATTCTTCATAACATACTGGCTACAAGTTGAAATATGAAGGAGGAAAACTCTTCCAATATTGAAACCACTTCATGATTTGAGCTTATTCACTATACTCCTTTAATATCTAGCCTCTTTGGGGAAGAGGCAATATCCTTGACTGGCTATAAATTTATGAGTGTAGTTGCTTTTATGGCTCTGAATGTAATAGAACTTAAGTAAATACTGATAAGTTCTCTATTCTTCTGAGAAGTTTCCACCCACATAATATTGTCCCATCATTGGAAATCCCCACAGTTTTGATAAGAACGAAGGCAAGAACTCTTTTTTATATAATACTTGTCAATTAGAATCAGAACAGCATTCATCATTTTAGTTGGAAAGGCTATGTGTTTTTTAAAACCCCACTTGAAGTCTGTATAATGAAATTTTACTTTTATTGTCTTTTGAGCACCTTCAGCTGATCCTTAGGAGGTTAATGTTGACTTTCAAGTTTATTTTTTTCAACTATCCTTTAACATGGTTTGCATTTATAGATTAAATGGTAAACTGAATTAAGGAAAATAAGCATTTTCTGTCACCACAGTCTCCTCACATAAATTGACTATATTCGAAAACAATGTCCATCTTTTCAATATAGGGACAGATACCGCCTTCATTAACTAGGCCTGGAGGGAACTCTATTAACTCTTTCAAACCACTTAGACACCAGTCGTTTTGCAGGAATTCTTTGTGTTCACACTGTACTTAAGGATATTTTTCTTCTCAGAGTCAATGTATTAAGCTTTCTGTACTGTACCATAACATCGCACAAGTTAATTACTACACAGGGGGCCTCACAAATAGGTGAATTCTCACTGAAAAATCATAATCACTCTAAAAAGTAGAAAATGTGGCTAAGAAAAAAATGATTGACTACATCATTTCCCCTATTCCATTGTGTATGGTTCTTCACTGGTTTGTGCATCCTTTGAGATATGACCTATGTTATCTGAAAATCCAGTCTTTAAAGAAACATTGTTGATACCAACCAAAAGAAGATCTTGCAGATCTCACATGGTCATTTAGCTTTGGACTAAGTAAACTTTTCTTTTGGGTATTTCCTTTCTGGAATGTGAGAATGAATATCAGACATCACCAAACAGAAAGGTCCCCACCTCTTGTATAAAGCTAGTAGGTATTCATTAAATACTTGTAGAGTTTTATATGCACATATGACAGTATACATATATACATACACATACACACATGTATGAGTTAATATTCCAGACATGGGGAGCTTTTCCAGACTGCTAGCATTCTGAGGATAAGTCTCTGTCCGTAGTGACATCACACCATTAGGGTCTGGATCATTCCAATGGATAGGAGGTGTTATGGACTGAATGTTCTTGTTCCCCCAAGAAACCTAATGTTGAAACCCTAATCCCAATGTGAGATGGTATTTAGGGGGGAGGCCTTTGGGAGGTAACTAGGTCATGAAGGTGGGGTTTTTATGAATGGGATTAGTGTCTTTAAAAGAAAAGACCAGAGGGCGAGCTCTTTCTTTTTCAGGACTGTGAGGGTACAGCAAGAAGTGGGCTGTGTACAGCCTGGAAGAGGACTTTCACCAGAACCCGGCCATGCTGGCACCATGATCCTGGAACTGGAACATGATCCTCCAAGAACTGTATGAAATAAGTGTTTGTTGTTGGAGCTACCCAGTGATTTGTTAGAGCCGTCTAAACTGACTAAGACAGGGGGTATGAATAAACATGCATATGATTCAATGCACAAATGAGCAAATATTTCCTGAATGAACATATGTATGAATTAGTTACTTGATTTTACACAAGGACACACAGCAGAGTTTACTTCTCTTTGCTTACATGAAGACAAAGTACACAATTCATTTATAAACACCACTACACAAGCAATGTTTTGAAATAAAGACTAGAATAAATATTTTATAAATCAGAATCCTATCACCCAACAAAACAACTAAATTTTTTCACGTTCCTATTAGTTTTCTGATATATTATATAGTTTATTCACTTAGCACAGAGAAATCAGAATATTTTTTCTACCTAATGAGAACAATTCAGGCACAAGTTTAAAATTCTGCACATACAATAGATTTCATAATCATGACACTTTATGAATATCCTACTGACTAGGGACACAGCCATATACTGTCTCTAGACACATTTGGTATTATTATTTAGCCTGCATTCTATTCAATTTTATATGTTATTTGCCCAGCTACTATGAAGCTCTGTCTTATTAAGGAATAGAAATAATGTCTCTTTATATAATCCCACCTTGCCTGGAAGAGTGAGAAAGATAGATAGATAGATGGTAGATAGATAGATAGATAGATAGATAGATAGATAGATAGATAGATAAACAGACATTTGTTGAATGATACAGTCATTATAGGTGAAAAAAATAAATGAGAAAATTAAAAATGCCTAATATTTTATATTGTTGTATTTTGAATATAATTATAAGAGCTTGTTTCATAGTCTTGCTCACCTAAGACAGAAACCGTTACTGTCCCTTAAAATACATATATATTTTGAGATAATCAACTTTTTTTCATTTATGTCATATCCATTAATTGGTTAAAAAGTCAGAAAGTCATTTAAAAAATAAAATAGAGCAAGAGTAATTAGCATTATTCTCCTTAGCTTTCACTTTTGATTTAAAAAGCATACATAAGACTAAAACCATTCTTAACTTTGACCCAATTGCACTGCTGAAGCAACATGAACTCTGCCCCCAAATGCCAACCTGTAAGTGGAGGTTATTGCTTTTCCTAAGAGGGTGTAAATTCAATTAAATAAATATACCACATGTACCAGGCATTTAGGAAACAAAGAAAGAAGACACAATTCCTCGCCTTCAAGGAGCTTACAGGATAGTGGAAATATTTATATAATTCATATTTTTTAATTGTCAAAGTCAGAGCAAGTTTTTTTTTTTTAATTTCTTTCTTTGTGTTTGTTTCTTTTGTTTTGTTTTGCTCTTTGGTCTCCAGTGGAAATCATTAATTTAAATTTGATTCCTGTTCCCTTTGGGAAAATGAAGCCTTTAAAAATTAGTCAGAGGGTCTCTTTGTTCTCAGGGTTTCTCTCCTTTTGACAATTATTCCTCTGTGATAAGTAAATAAGGTCTAGCCCTTTAAATACAAACAAACATTGGTCTTCTTTCTCTTATCTTCTTCCTTCCTCATTTCTTTTGTTGGATTGTACATTTTCCTCCCATCCTTAATGCAAGACTTGGTCTTTAATTTTATCTTGTTTACCTAAGTACACATTAATTCAGGGACCTTATGAACAACAGGAGCTGCTAGTATTATTATTACCTCCCAAATGTATATTTCTAATCCTAACCACCTACGGATGCTCAGGTTAGTCTTAAAACATAACAGCTCACTATGTTTTCCTTCAAAGTAGCATCATTCTCCAATTTGTCCTCTACTATACATACACACACACATGTGCATGTGTGCACGTGCATCTGTAAGTATGTATATATATATTTGTATTTTTTTAAGGTATAGCAGGTCTTTCATTCTATACACTGCACCTGTCACAAACTCATTTTAATAATTCCTTAGAAAGGAAAACCTAATTCTGCAGTAGTGACAGCAAGTTTTTATTTTCTTAAAAATTGTACCTAATGATGACTGCTTTCTTACTGTGGTCACTCTTCTCACTTAATTAACCATCCCATTTTGAATCCAGCCTTGTGCTCATACCAGGCTCCCCTTTGAAGCTGCTTAGGGCCCATGAGCTCAGGCCCATCTCTTGAGCTCACATCTCAGCTCATGTAACCACCAATCTAATTTTATCTACAGATGCTCTGCTCAGGCCCCGACTCCATCAGATTTAAGATTTAGATCCTGCCTCCTCATCTCTAGAAAGGAGCCTACTTTACCCTATGGTAATGCTCCCATGAGTAAATACTCTTTTGCTGAACAAGATCTAAGCAGCCACCAACCTACTCTATCTACCACCACCACTCCTTCACCCTAGATGTTCCATATACTTTCTCAGACGTGTTCTCCAGAGCACACAGCAGAAGATCCACCGAGTAGACTCAATGTTGCATGTGATGCTTTGTGAACATTTCAACCTCTCAAGATATTACCGGTCTCCTCAAATAATTCATAGTAAAATCTAAGGGAATGGCTTTAGAATCACATAGACCCAGGTCTTAATCCTGGTTCTCGTATTTGTCTCATTCTGGACAACTTCAGTTTCCTCATTTAAAGAAAGATTTACCTCAGAGGTATAGTGAGGGATAGGCATAAAATATATGACTGCGGTGGACACCAACTTCCCCTCTATCTTAAGGCCAACACAGGGGATCTTATAAAGCTACCTGATCAATCAAGGCTACCTTATTATGCCAAAAAAAAGAGAGGCAGAGAGGCAGGAGTTAATGCACATCCTTATCTTTTCTTACTCTCAGATGAGCAGACATGTAAGAGATACGGATCTTCATCATGAGAACTGATGCACATGTTTTCCTTTACAACCGGCCTGCAGAATAGTCCATTGTTATTAATATGGAGGCTTGGAATCTTCTCTGAATACTTCAGATACTTGGCAAATGACTAAATTAATTAATTAATCAATGGATCTGTTCTGGATATATCAGAGAATTGCTTCATCAATATTTAAAAAATTAACTGGTTAAAACAGATTCTTTATTCTATGTGGCTTTTACATAGAGTGTTAATTTTTCCTTCACAAGACCAGAAGGAGATTTCAGTTACCATCCTGGTAAAAACGGTATTTCTTATACCTTCTAAGGAAATATTGAAGTCAATTCTTTATGCATCATTTTTTTAAAGGAATTAGGCCTAAAAGGGTCCAAAGAAGATAGAACAGTAAATACAAAACTTGAAATGAAAACTAAGTTATCCAATAAAACACAGAAAGAATTACCTTTTTCACAGGACTATGCTTTCAAGGAAATAGAAAAAAGATTTAAAAAAAAAAAGTCTCATGTATGCAAATCAACAAATTCTTATATTATCTCCATAAATCCCTTCTTGAATTATGTTATGTATCGTATCACCCTCAAACATCTGTAATCTCATTCTTAGTAGATGCTCAATGCATTCAATATTAACTTTACATTTCTATTTCCTCATAGTGTTTATGTTGAATTTTGAATGATTCAACTAAGATCTTACACACAAAAAAATAAGATCTCCAAAATGTAGAAAATGCACCTTTTAGATACATGAGGCTCTGGTCAGATTTGTAAACTTTTGCATACTTCTGGAGAAAGAAGTCCCAGATAAGGAGTGCATTTTATGGTTCCCATAACCACTTAGTCAATAATGTTCACTAGGTGGAAAAGTCCATACAACTCATTGTAATCAGCTTTGCCTTAGAATACCTAATTCCATAGAGTTCTAGTTTTTTGAAGATGAGTTTAAATAAGCTTGCATACAAAAAATATGCAAACATTGCTACTAGTATTTTAAAAACAACAGAAGTAACTTACAGAAGAAATTGTATTAACAGAACATCATATTTATCTTTAAAAATCTTTTTAATATCCTCCTAAGAATGTAAAGGTAATTACCACTTTTACGAACTTTCCAGTCATTTCACTAATTCAGTGGCATTGTGGATGTGTCTGCAAAATCAAATGTAGAACTGAAATAATATATCAAGATAAAAGTTAGTAAAATATTTTCTTTAGTGACATGCACATTTCATTTTGCTAGACTTTAAGATCAACTATCCAGAAAATTCTAGGTCTTCATGTTCATGCAAACAGAAAACATCAGGTTGTAGCAAATGACAGTTGTTCTCTAGACTATAAACAACTTGAACAGTACTCACCACACCAACTGTCATTGTTGGATATGTGTGTAACTAAAGATACCAACATATTATGAAGTGTAATTTTTAATTAGTAACCACTTCTTTCCATCTAGAAGCAATGTTATTACAAAAGTAAATAAATAAAATATCTCTAAATAGAGACAGATGGGAGAGGTATATGAAATATATCACTTTGGTTTTAAAAAGTTCATAAATTTTATGTTCTCAAAAACTACATTCTGTGTTCTCACATAGTATATAGTAATCTGATACTCATTTTTTTAGGAAGTCAATTTCCCAAAAATGTAGAGTTAGTGTTTTGTTGTGTTGAGGGTTGGTATATGTAATTTGAAGATGAATTATTTGCTTGGGTTTTGATGAGATAGAAAAATGAACTTAAGGACGACATTATTTGCATGAAAAGTATGAGTGTGGGAGCAATAGGGAAGGACTAGACCTAGATATCATTTTTCATATATGATTTTATGTTATTTCCTGCAAAATGCTAATGTTTATAGTGATATGTAGATATATAAGCATTTCTAAGTAGTTTGATTCTTCATAGCAGCATTTTCTTATACCATTCCTTTCATTCAATCAAAAAATAGATGTCTCATGATGTCATAGACTAAGTTCTCTACTCAGCACTGGGGTTAGAGCAGCGAATAAGGGGGACAAAGCCCCTGCCTTCATAGACCTCATTCTTGTGAGCAAGAGGGGTGCTATAAAATCGATCTCTCAAAATGTCAGGGACTGCTAAGCACAAGGAAGAGAGATAAAACAAGATGAGAGCGTGACTGGGGCTACCTTTTGATAGGCTGATTAGATAAAAGCTCTCTAAGAACTGGACATTTAGGAAAAGACCTAGTAGAAAACCAGGGAGAGAAGAGCTTCTGTGGAGAGCACAGCAGCAGCAACACCCAAGCACCAACAATCTGTGCATTCTGCAAACTTCAGGTAGGCCAGGGCAACAGGAGGGCAGGAGGGCAATGAGCAAACGTACTGAAGACTTAGCTTACTTAATGTTCAGTACCGTCTCACGTGATGTACATCATTTGCCTCATTTTACAAAACAGAACACAGCACATTAAGATCAGAAATATGGAATAACTTGATTGAGGCAGATCAATCACTTAATTCCAGGAGGAACAATGCAGACACAGCCTAAAGTTCTGGAACAATGAGCCTGGCTGCACGGACTAGAACAGACTGGCGGTGTAGGGAACAGAAAGCTTAAATTCGGGAGTCCCGACATCACTGCTGCTCTGCTGGACGGTTGTGAGCAATCATTTAATCCCTAAATGTTCTACGTGAGCATTAAAATCCCTATACAATCATCCATGTCTTCATTAATTGACTCTAAACATTATCTATTAAAGGCCTAATACAGAGTAGGCAAAAGGCCTAATATAGAGTAGGCAATACGATCAAGAATTATAATCAATAATAACTGAATGTTATTCATATTCAATATTCATATTCATAGATCCCATATTCAAGTGGAAAGCAAATCTATACACATATCATTCAAGACAGTGTAAGTCCAATAAATAAGTAGAAAATGTGTTATAAAAATAGAAAGCCAGGAAAATTCGGGAATGAAGATGCATGATCACACTAGGCCCTCCTCACCTCTAATATTTTATTCTGTCAATCATTGATTAATAGTCTGTGCATCTTGTGAGAAAATTTTGCACATATTCCCATCATAAAGTCTAAAAATTGTTTTGGCAGACTTGAGGCTATACTGGGTTCCTCTCTCCTTTCTGTAACAATCCCTGTAATTCTAAATTATTTCTCTAATAATAAGTCATATACTCATAAATCTTCACAGGTCATGCATTTCTTCATTGATAACAACAATATTGGATGGAAATAATTTAACCTAGGTATAAAAGCATTGCCTATTACTCTACAATGAAACATGTGCATAGGGAAACTCGTGCATATATTCTACTTTCCTTCCTTTAACATTAAAAAAATTAAGTCAGGTTTTTGAAAGGAAATAACTAGTGATGTGTCTTCAGTAACAACTATCTGGATAATTTACGTCTGCAAGGTTAGCTACTGAGGGTTTGAATAAGCCCAAGAATAAGAAAGGAGCCTGCCCAGTGATAAGTTATGTGCTGAAGTTCACATAATGAAACTCTAGATAAGACTAAATGTAGGAACAGGTCATTGAACTGGAGGGAGACATAAGCTGAACTTAACACTTCATTCTTGAAGTAGCTTTCTCTGTAACGTACATGCCATCCCTCTTGAAGAATTAAAATCCTACTTCCCTACCAGTGTCAGTAAAACAGAGAAAACATGCAGAACTCAAATGAATAATTCTGAGTCAGAAAATTAAAAATGTTTATAAATTCAAAAATAATATGCTGAATTTTAGGTTGGATCTACGACATACACAAACTTACCAATGTTTCCCAGGGAAACAAGAGAAGTCAATTCCTACAGTCTCCACCCTCCTCAAAATGAAATAATATATCATAAAGATGGAAGATGGAAACAATGTCATTACCATTCTAAAAGAGGGAAATCAAATATGTTGTAACAGAAATGCTATGTTAAAAAGGGCTTATGATTACTTCGTAATTTCTGAATAAGAAATGTTCCATTCAAGCATTAAAAGTCAAATTGGTCATAGTTAACCCTTTTTACAGTGACCAGTAGCCCAAATTTGCTCGGGAGACGGATGGTCTGATTGTTGCCCATGCATGATTAATAACAGCATCCCCTGCTACTCTCAAATGTTTCCAGATTTGGAAGGTAAGTTTGGGAAAACTATCACCTTTCTGGAGCCTTACAATAGTGTGATGGGGCGCCTGGCTGGCTCAGACTGTAGAGCATGAGACTCTTTCATCTTGACTCTTGATCTCAGGGTTGTGAGCTCAAGCCCCACACAGGGTGTAGCGCTTACATTAAAATAAAAATTGTGTGATAAATAATAACCAAAATTAACATCAGAGAGGAAAGAGAAAAAAAGAATTTCCTTCTTTTGAAATAAGATTTAAGGAGCCGTTTCAAATGCTTTTTGTGCCACTGACCCACTCTATTGTCAACTAAAACTGAATGCTCAATTAAGCTGAAATCTTCCTGGTATTGTGGTACACACTAAAACAGAAAGGACTTCAGAAATATATCCTTCATGGCAGGAATTAAAACCAAGAAGAATGTAAAGTGGCTTACCAATGGTATGTATATAGGGCTAAAAAGCTAATAAAAATAAAGACATGCATATGTTAGGAAAATACACTCACAATATAAGAAACATGTCCACATACAGAATAAAGTCTAATTGTAATTTACTTGGTTTAATCAGTTTTTTCTTAAACTGTTAGTTCTTGTTTGATTAATCATATCAGGCATTATCAGTAACACTAGAAAACTTGGGGCATCTGGGGCACTCAGTGGTTAAGTGTCTGACTCATGGTTTCAGTTGAGGTCATGATCTCATGGTTCATGAGTTGGAGCCCCTCATTGGGCTCCATGCTGCCAGTGGAGACTGCTTTCTCTGTCTCTCCCTCTCCCCCTCTGTCTCTGCCCCTCCCCTGCTCACAACTTTCCTCTCAAATGATAAGTAAACCTTAAAAAAGTCACTAGAATATCTGAGGTTTAATAGTTGGAAAGTCTAGTTTTTAATTGTTAAATCTGATATTTGATTATAAGCAAAATATATCCCTATTACTGAAAATTTTATAAAATATACAAAACTATTCAAAACTATAATTTTATTATCCGAAGTACCACTTTTAATATATTCATACATTAGATATTTAAAAATGTATGTAAGTGTATGTACATTACATACACATGCATACATATACGTGTTACACAGATACCTCTGTAGGCTTCCACATACAGCAAACGTACAATATACATTATACTCTCTATATAGGTTATTCTCTATTTGGAGTTTTTTCAACCTTTTATTTTTACACAGTACTATGTCCAGAGCATTGTCCTATATCATTATTATTTGAAAATATTACCTTAATGGCTGGATATAAATAAACTGTATTCACTGACTATATCACTAATCATTTTAAAAGAGAAAGAAATCCTAGAAGTGCAATAATTATCAGATGGTATGAATATTTTTATAGATGTTGACCCACAGTGTCAACGCACTCTTCACAAAAGTGGTCTTGCTTTCATCATCTGTAAGTGAAGACTTTGGGACAGAAGTGCCCACAGTGGAAACATGGCTCAAACAGTCACTAATCACATACTTTAGTCTTTAAACTCTTTAAAACTCAGATACTCATTTGGAAAGTGGTGATAATAAATGCTTTGAGGTTGTGATAGGACCAAAGGATGCTGGACACATGTTAAAGCTGCAAAGATTATTACTGCCCCCATTGGTAATGGTATAGTGCCGACACTGGATAGTATCTTTTTTGTTCTTTGATATAATTACTTATAGTATTTACTGTAGAATTAAAAGTAACTTTGAACTTATTTGATTACATTTTGGTAGAGGCAAGTAGCAGTTCCCTTAGATATGTTCCTCCTTCCATAGCAAGAAATAGTAAGTAATTGGGCACTTTGGAATTGGAGGTCACGTCTCTCAGCCACCCTGGCAGCAGAGTGTGGCTATCTAAGTTTTCAACAATGGAATGTGATCATAAGTGATGCTTGCTACTTACGGGGCTAGGCTTTAAGACACTGTACATGAAATCCTCCATGCTCCCTCCTTCCTGAAGCTGACATCCAGATGTGTCTGTGATTTAGGCATAGCAGAACTATGCCTTGGGGCAAGGGTCATAAAACTACAGACCTTCCTGTTTTATAAATAAGAGTTTATTGGAACACAGCCATGCCCATTTGTTTATGCATTGTCTGTGGCCACTTTCACTCTACAACTGCAGAGTTGAGTAATTGCAACAGACACTATATGGCCCCCAAATCTTACAATATTTGCTATCTGGCCCTTTACAGAAAAAAACTCTCAAGCCCTGCCCTAGGAGAGAGCAAAGCAACAAGAAACAATCAGAGTCCTCAGAAGACCACGTGAAACACCAGTAATCATTCAACCTAGACCAGAGAATTTAAGTGGCAGGGAAATAAACTTCTATTTTATCTAAGCAACCCTTTTGGGCCATTTACTTCTAGCAGCATAATTTTCATCCTAATACACCAGGAAAGCTGAGTTTTTATGAAGTTATGCTATGTATGCCATTTTTATTGAAATCTGAGAATTTTTCTTCTTAATTTATGAAGTTTGCATATGTTAGAGATTTAAACCTATGTCGAGCTATTTATGGAAAATAATATCCATAGATTGTTTGACTTTTAAGTTAACGATGTCTTGATACAATTTTTAAAGTATTTCTTCAATCAATTTAACATTACTTCCTCTTATGGTTTCTCATATTGTTTTATAATTATAGTTTTCCTTTTTCCAAGGCTGGGTAGATACTTGTCACTTCTGTGTTTTTTTATTATCTTTATATTTCACTTACTTTTTTCATTTCAAATAGCATCCAGTAGTACTTATTGAATAGTTTCCCCATAGATGTGTTATAATTACTTATACATTATAACATTTATTCAGATGTATTTTATATAATCATATATTATAAATTTATAAACATTAGGACTTAAGTTTTATGTTATCCATCATTCTATTCCTCTTTTCTCCAAGTAGTATCATAAAGCTTTAATTATTACAGTTTTTTTTTTAATGTTTTATTTATTTCTAGGAGAGAGAGAGAGAGACAGCGTGAGCAGGGGAGGGTCAGAGAGAGAGAGAGACACAGACTCCGAAACAGGCTCCAGGCTCTGAGCTGGCAGTCAGCACAGAGCCCGACGCGGGGCTCGAACCCACGAACCGCGAGATCATGACCTAAGCGAAAGTCGGACGCTTAACCGACTAAGCCACCCAGGCGCCCCTTGTTTTAATTTTTTTAATGTTTATTCATTTTTTGAGAGAGAGATAGACAGAGCGAGACTGGGGGAGGGTCAGAGAGAGAGGGAGACACAGAATCTGAAGCAGGCTCCAGGCTCTGAGCTGTTGGAAAAGAACCTGATGCAAAGCTTGAACCAAAGAATCACAAGATCATGCCTAAGGCAAAGTTGGAAGCTTAACCAGCTGAGTCACCCAGGCGTCCCCAAATGACTTTTTTGTTGTTAAGACAAAACATACCTTTCAAGAATGTGTAATATCAGTAAGCAAAATAAAGACAGAAGTGATTTCAAAGAAATGAAAACTGAAATATTGAAACTACCTATGTATTCAACCTAAGACACTGCTTAAACGTATTGTCATGTACAGATACAATGGAGTACTCTGTAAAAAAAAAAATAAAGTGAAAGTAAATCAAAATGCACCAAGCATATATAATAGCCCCATTTGTGAAAGAAGAAAAATAAATTAGCACACAAATATATACATCTTCTAATCATGGCAAAAAAAAAAAAAGTTCCAATACCATTGGTTACATGAGAAGGGTAAAGGGTAGAAGGGATACAAGAGGGAGTGTGGCTTCTGTAAGGAATCCCTTTTTATATATAGTTTTTACTTTTGAAAGCATAACATACATATTGGAAAAATAAAATTAAATAATTAAGAGCAAGANATGAATATCATAACCGTACTGGGAGAGAAAGGAAGGAAGGGAAGAAAGAAAGGGGGAGAAAAGAGAACAAAGGAAGGGAGGGAAGGAGGAAAATTTCAAAACTAGGATTCCTTTGTCCTGGATAGTTTGAGAAGCCCTACTCTGGGTGTTATACCCAGATCGCAGTATCCTCAACGACCAGAGACCACCGGGGAGACCGAGTCACGCATGCAAAGGCAAAGGGCTTTATTACGGGCTTGAGCTCAGTAATGTGGAGGGTGGTCGTTGGCCTTTCCTGATCGGGTGTTGCAAGGGTGGTTTCTCCTGCCTTGGGCAATGTGTAACTGCCTGATAGTTTCGGGAAGCTGGAACTCAGGCCTTCTAGTTCAGAGGGGAAACTTAAAGCCTGTCATGGAGTCAGTTTGGTTTAGACATTTAGACTTGTGGCCTTACACTGGGTACACTTAGCAGTGGAACTGCCGGTTCATCATTAATGCTGAGTTTTACCATTAATTCCAAATTGTTGTCTACAGCAGTGTGCAGTGATACACTGTCATCTACAGCGTGTGCTGGTTCTGATTGTTCAGTAATGCTGACATTGTCATTTATTCCTGGAAATGTGAGATACAACATCCATTGTGGTTTAAATGTGCCTTTGCATTGTTACAGATAAAAGCCAGCATGTTTACAAACGCTTCTTGGCTATTTTGATTTCTTTTCTATGAAATGACTACCTATGCCTTATCCCCACTTTTCTATTGGTTATTTGTCTTTTTTTTTTTAACTAATACCAACTTTTTGTATATTCTAGATTCTAAATTCTGTTGGTCATGGGCAATGCAAATATTTTATTCCACCTTTGGGAACTGTCATTTCACTACTCGTACAGTGCCTTTCAATAAAGAAAGCCCTTAATTTAAAGGAAGTGAAATTTATCAAAGTAGCCAGAAGCTTGTGCATCTTTTAAAAAGTAATCCTTTCCTAGCAAGCGATCAGAAAGATATTCTATAATGTCCTTTTTCAAATTTAATTTATTAATCCAATTGGATTTGAGTTTTATGTTAAGTATGAGTGAGGTGGGGTCCAGTTTTATCTTTTCCATATTAATTGCTAATTTTCCCAACACCTTTTGCCAGAGGACTAGGCTTCCTCCAGGGATATGCAGCTCTGATTAGAACAAGTTTCCATATATGCGTGGGTTGTTTATGAGCAGTTTCTGCAGTCTGTTCCTGAACTAACACACTGTAATAATTACAATACGTTTAAAACATATCTTGATATCCGATATGGCAAGAGGTGCTTCCATGTACTACTTTTTCAGAAGTGAATTAGCAATTCTTGTCCCTTTGATTTACATATGAATGTAAAAATGAGCTTGTCAGTTTTCACAAAAAGTCTTGTTGAGACTTGATAGGAATCGCATTAAATCATCTGAGGAAATGTGTCACTTTAAAAATAGTATTTTCTTATCCATAGTGTGATTCTCCCTTTACTTGGATGCATTTTAATGTTTTTCAATACAGTTTTATAATTTTCCATGAAAAAGATTTGCATTATTTTCATTATTGTTAAGATACCTTATAATTTATATCGTTATTAAAGTAGAACATCTTTCCAAGTTAAAATATTAACTAAAGTATTAATATATGGGATTGTACTTGAATTTTATTATTTTGATTTTCGAGTTAAAAATGACTAATAATTTGTGGATTTTTTTCTTAAATGGGAAATCATGTCATCTATATAACAAATCATAATTTATTTCTTTTCTCTCAAAGCTTTATAACTTTCTTTCCTTTCTTCCCTCCCTTTCCCCCACCTTACATTATCATTTCTCTGCCCTTCCCCACTCACACTCTCTCAAAAATAAACATAAAAAAATTTTTTTAATTAAAAAAATAAAAATAAAAAGTAAACTTTTTTTTTTGCTTATCAATTCTTTTGTATATCTTTCCCAAATTTTATTTTTCACATTTTCTGTATTCTTCAGTTTAAGAGGTGTTTTTTTTTTAAACAACAGAACCAGGATTTCTTTTGTTTTGCCTTCTGCCTAATGACTTCTTTTAACTGGAAATTGTGATCCATTCATGTTTATAATGATCACTGCTATATTTGGATTTGTTTCTACCATCTACTACTTATCNCTTTCTTCATTTTGATCAATGTTTGGTGATTTTGCTATAATATATTAAAGTGTTCTGTTGATTATACCACATTGTATCACTGGCTTGAGATCTGTTCTGCTTTGTGAATATGAAGATCAGTGTCTTTCATCACTTCAAAATCTATTTCAGCTTTCATTACTTTCAATATTGTCTCACCCTTATTTTCTCTCTTCCCTGTATCTGGTTCTCTAATTAGATATATGTGACAATTTCTCTTTTTATCCTCTATTTTTCTTTAAGTTTCTTTCATATTTTCTAGCTGTCTCTCGTGTAATTTCTTCAGATCTATCTTTTATTTCAGAAAATTCCCATTACAGCTGTCTCATCTGTTGTATAACCCGTAAAGTGAATTTCAAGCACTGTTTGTTATTTTTTTTTATCTCTTCAAACTGCTGTTTGGTTCTTTTTCAAACATATGCTGGTTTTTGGCCTTTGTTTTTTACTATATTTTAGATAACCTATGTTATTTTTAAACATATTAAATATAATTAATCTGTATTTTATAAATGAAAGTTCCAGTATCTACAATCTTTTTGGATCTGTTTCTGCTGTTTGTTTTTCCAAATAACTTTATCTTTTGTTCTGCCTTATTTAGTGCTGATTTTTCAATACGATCTCATGCCCTTTGAAATTTTATCTGTAAGAATTATTTAACACCTTGGCTTAAAGTGCTTTTCTTTTTGAAGGATTTTTGCTTGCTTCTGCAAAGTACTTGGAGAAATTATCAACTTTAAAACTGAAATTTATTTTCAGAGGTGAATTTGAATTACATGAGGGTGAAGTTAGGAGGTTTTTTTTTCTTTTCCAGGTAAAACTTTCCTTTGCTTACACTGCACCCCAAAGCTAGAACAAGAAAAGTAATTATTCCTACTTTCTCTTCCAAGAGCATATTCTCTCTCCCTCTCTCTCTCCCTCATTCTTTCATATCTGTTTTATTTGTTCAGTTGAACTCAAAGTAAGAGTTTTCTTCCAGAGAGCCTATTTATGCGGAGAGTTTTCCAGTATAATCCAACCAATTTTTGCCAGCCAACAGTATTTTTTGTTTATAAGAAATGTTCTCAAATCCTAAACTGGCTGCCATGAGGAACAAACATCCCAGGAAAAATGTCTGTTTCAGTGCTTGCCGACTTCACTTGATTTGTGATTTCATGGTGTTCGTGGGCTCTTAAAGTTCCATTTACTTTCCCACTAGCTCAGCTATACAATTAAACGGTCTTTAAAAAATGGATATTTCAAAAACTATACTCTGTTGGCATTATTTAGTATTTACTAATGGGAAGATTTCTGTAGACATACATCTACCATATTGTCAGAAATTAAAGGGAAAACCAAACTTGGGATTTCCGGTTGGAAGAAAGCAGTGACAGATGACGATTCTAGTCTTCTATCTTAAATTCAGACTCAGGAAGGCCCTTATTAGCCTTTCCTCTTCAAAGGGGAAAGCACAGAGCTACTCTTTAAATCATTACACCTTTATGAAATGTCAAGATCTTCACTAATACTGGAACAAGTCTAACATTGGACACTACTTGCTTCATTACTGAAAGAGGGTATTATTTTAACCATGGCGAGCAGCAAAGAACCAATAATTCTACACTATGTTAAATCTAGAGTCAGAGATTCCTAGGCTAGAAGGAAAGAGTGATGATTGGAAATTGAAATGGAAGAGAGGCAGAGACAAAAAAGACTTTCTTTATATTCATATGTCTGTCTGTTGTCTGAAAAAGGAAGGAGAAAAAAACTGGTCTTAGACTATATTGAATATTCAGAGCAAGACAATATGCACAGCAGAGAAACACATTTTTGAAAGGCTGTCTAAATTAGATCAGTATCTCCTCTCTGAGATCTAACATGCACATGTTTAATATGTACAAACGTGAATAGACAAGGTACAGAGTCCCTGTAACCTATGGTGTTCTTCCTATATTCCCTCTCAGTTAAGAGTACCACCAGCCATTCATTTGGGCAAACTAGAAACTTAGAAATCATTTTTGAAGGATCTCTTATTCATTCCCCAAGTCCACTTCACTACCAAACCCCCTATATTTTGCCCTCAAAATTTTTCTGAAATCAATCTGTATCTTCTCATCCCCTCTACCAGTACCTTCATCCAAGCTTTCATAATGTGTTACCTGGGCTACTAAAATAATCTCTTCACTGGTCTACCCATATCTATCTTTGCCCCTACCCAACTGTAGCCAGAGTGATATATTCAAAATGTAAATCTCCCTACTTACAATATCTCTATATCTTCTCATCTCTCAGGGAAAAGACATAAGCCTTGATATTATTTATAAGATCCGTGTCTTGATCTCACCAACTTCTTGAATAATATTCTTCCCAATACTCATTTCTCTCTTTGCACCAATGACATTGTCCTGATTTCTTTTCTTCATATCCAGTGTTCCTTCCCATCCCACAAAGCCTTTGTATGAATGAGTTTCCCTACAAGAAATACTCTTTTCTTCTTTCTTTTCCAAGTTAGTTTCCACTCGTTACTGAGATATTAGCTCACTTCTCACTTTCTCAGTGAAACCCTTTCTCCACTTCATTGATTAGATCATATCACCTATTGCCTAGCCTAATGGTACCATATGCTTCTCACTCAGTAAGCCTAGAGTAATTGAAGTTATTTAATTAATGTCTACCTTTACTCTAGCTGAAAGCTCTGTGAATACAAGGATATTATCTAACACGCTACAGCCCCGAAGGGGCAGTTCATTTCATGTTTAATTGTAAAATATATCAGGAAAGGGATCATTTATATAATGCACTTGTGCAGGTTAAATATTAATAATAAATGAAACACTGAATAACATTACCCAAATACAGAAAGAGCACACTGACAGCCTCTCAAAGCCTCATGTGTGCCTCTCTGAAACTCTATACCCACTTGCCAGGTATATGCCAAAATAATTAAGCCTTAACATGAGATTTTGATAATTTTTCCCACTCTTCTCTTCACAGAATAGAATTAATTACATTAATATTTATTAGGTGAAAAAGTGTTTAGATTTTCTAGATTTTGAAGTTATATAAAGGAAATCAGACTCAATATATCGTTTTCTGAGGCGCCTGGGTGGCTCAGTCGGCTAAGCATCCGATTTCCACTCAGATCATGATCTCATGGTTCATGGTTCAAGCCTTGTGTCGAGCTCTCTGCTGACAGTGTAGAGCCTGCTTGGAATTCTCTGTCCCTCCCCCATACTCTCTCCCTCTTTCTCTCTCAAGATAAATAAACAAACTTTAGGTATTGCTGTATGTGGCTCCTCATACATATGTACAAGTGCTTGGCTAGGGTAAACAGCTAGGAAAACAGCTGCTGCCTAAAGTGCTACACAAACCTTCAGAGTGTCATTTAGAATAACAAATTATAAGTTATATTTTTTGCTATACATATGCATTTATTGAAGTATTACATAAATTTTATTTTTCATATTTTTTCTCAATATGCTTGTTGTTATCTAAATCAAAGCACACTTTTTAAAAATTTTTACCTATTTCATTAATATACTTGTTTATCCAATAAATATTAAAGATACTCACTAATTGTTAGGTACTATATTAGATGCCACAATATTCTTAAATTTTTTATACGTATTCCAACAGATAGAATCTGGATGCTTGTTAGATGCTCAACACCATAGCCCACTCACTGGTTTTCAGAAGGTAGGGTTCATTCTGATGTTAAGAACCAGAATGAAAGCATGAGTAAAAAAATAACTACAAAGAGCCAACACGTGGTATGTTGTAATTTCTTGCTAAAACTATCCTTTAAAAAAATTACTTATTAATGCTTCACTTCCAATGTTGGAACATTACCTCCAACACTGTTTTTTTTTTCCCCCAAAAAATAAAGTTACCTACATAACAATATGGGAAAGAACACACAGATTTAAAATGTTTAAATCTGATTTCTGTCTTTAAAATACATCATTCTATCTCTCTCCCACCTCACCATGACCCCCCAGGTCTGGAAATGGCTTTACATGATGAAGTTTTAACAGGTGACTATATACTCCTGAGTACTAAAATAAACATTAACATAGTTCGATCAGTGGCAGGGAGTTCCATGGTACTTAGCCAATCATTATCAGTTCCCAACTACTCTTTTCACTTTACACCCTTTAATCTTCCAATAAATAAGAATTGCAATAATGGAAACATTGTCTGGTCTGCAGTTCAATGATATAATTAAGCTTCACACCGGGCTATAATTTGGGTGTCCCAGAGAGAAGATATTTATTGCCAACACACCCTAACAAATAAAAGCTGCTTAATGACTACGCATGAAAGCTTGTGTTAAAGGAATTTTTTATGCTCACTTCCTGGTTCAGAGGCAAAAGAGAAGACATAAAGGAATCATCTGATTTATTTAGAGAAATTTTTGCCATAATATGAGCAGAAGATAAAAATTTATAAGAATAAGTTAAGTTCTTTAAAGCTCTTATTATTCTCATGACCTTAAATACAAAGCATGCTTACAAACTCATACTCACTAATACACAATAAAGCTCAGGGTTTGTGTGTGGTGTTTGTATGTGCTGTGCTTATTTAACCTAATGATATGAACTCAGTCTTAAACACAGTGCAAGGGTATAGTTCCATGAGGTTCATTAACATAAACAAATACTCACCTGTCAGTGGTAGTGTGCATTCAGTTCTTAGTAAATGTAAGAACAGAAGAGCAAATTCAATGAAGAGTAGAAGTAAAAATGTTTATAGCCAAAGTAGAAATAATAGTTGAATGCCAATTACATCACAATTTAAAAATTAGCACTCTTTCTATTATTATAAGGAAACTATAACAGTTTAGGAATATATTTATGTGGACTAATAATTATATAGTTACATTTATGATAAATTCATACAGAAAGAAAGGGAATCACCTAAGGCAGATGTAACTTGTTAAGTTTTGCCATGGATGAAAGACAGAATTTCTAGATTCAACTTGGTTACTACTTCCCTGAATTATTTATTCTCTTCCCTTTGGTATGATGAGTATAATATTATTACCAATTTACAATATATAAATATTTGTATTTTAAATTGATTTTAAACCATAAAAAATCAATATAGCTAACATATGTATCTTCTATGATCCAGTAATTATGTTCTTAGGAATACACTCATCAGATATGAGGGCTCAGATCCAACAAAAGACATGTAAAATAGGTTCAAGATAACTTTATTTGTAATAAGCCCAGCCTGGAAACAACCTAAATGTCCACTGACAGTAGACTTAGTGAATTGATTGCTATTTATTCATTCAATGGCATATTGCAGAACAATGAAAAAGAATAAGCTACTAATATATACCACAACATACTTAATAGGTAAATTTAACCTATGTGTGAGTAGGAGCGCAATGGTATTTTCTTTAGGGAACTGGAAATACTCTAGGTGTCAATGGTTACATTTTACATACCTAAAAATTTGAGTGTATGCTTAAGATTAGTTAAAACTCAAAAAATATCTTTATTTAAAAACAAAAACAATACAACAATATGTGTCAAAAGCTAAAAAAGGCTGATTTGTTGACTTACTAATTTCTGAAAATTAACACTAGGGAAATAAATCAACATTTTTAAATGCCTTTTTCATATACAAACATTCACTGCACATGAATAGAAAAAATTTAAAATCAGCCTGTACGCCAGTAGGAAACTGGTTGGGTAGACTGTATTTTTTTCAATTTAATGGGATTTTATATGATTTATAAAAATAATTCTAAAAATTTCTCTAATAAGAAAAAATATTTAAAAATTTTTAATGCTTATTTATTTTTGAAGGAGAGAGATATAGAGCATGAGTGGGGGAAGGGCAGAAAGAGAGGGAGGCACAGAGTCTGAAGCAGGCTCCAGGCTCTGAGCTGTTAGCACAGAGCCCTATGTGGGGCTTGAACTCACAAACCGCGAGATGGTGACCTGAGCTGAAGTCGGATTCTTAACCGACTGAGCCACGCAGGTGTCCCTAATAACAAAAAATTTTTAATTAAATAATCAGTAACAAAATCCCAATACAAATAGCTCATAGTGAATAAATATTAAATATATGCATGCCCATAAACACACATGTATTAAGGCCTAGGTAGCCATGTAAAAAAGGAAATGTGTGTGTACTGAATAGTCAGCAATTCAATTTTCATTAAAAAAATTCCTTGAAGTTGTTATAATTCTGTTTTGAGAACAGTAAGAACAGGTATAAGTATATTCAACATTTCAAGAACTAATCAATTTAAAATATTATTAAGGGGCAGATCTAAGCAAACTGAAAACAGATTTTATATCAGATAAGGTGAGTGACATAAAGAAGACATACAGGAAAGCAAAAGTACTAAATTATCCAAAAGGGAAGAAATCTTGGGCAAAAAAAAATTGAAATGGATGTGTAGCTGGGTGCAAATTTGTAGAACAGAAGGAGACCAAGGAAGAGAGAATCCTGCCTTAAAAGAACAAATTAATGAGACGCTTGGGTGACTCAATCAGTTAAGCATCTGACTGAGCCCCACACTGGGCTCTGTGCTGACAACTCAGAGCCTGGAGCCTGCTTCAGATTCTGTGTCTCCCTCTCTCTCTGCCTCTCTACTGCTCATACTCTGTCTGTCTGTCTCTCAAAAATAAATAAACATTAATTTTTTTCTAAATAAAAAAAAGAACAAATTAAGGCAGCTGAATAACAGATAAAAGAATATAATATAGTAGTTAAGTGTTTCAGAATACTATCTCTGGGGGCACCTGGGTGGCTCAGTTAGTCAAGCAACTGATTCTTGGTTTCAGCTCAGATCATAACCTCACAGGTCATGAGTTTGAGCCTTGCATCAGACTCTGCACTGATAGCGCAAAGCCTTTTGGGATTTTCTCTCCCTCTCTTTTGCTCCTCCCTCTCTCCCTCCCTCTCTCTCTCTCTCTTAAAAATAAAGACACATTTAAAAAAAAAAAAGAGCATTATCTCTGCTACTAACTAGTTGTATAATGTCCATCTATAAAATAAGAATGGAATCATTGGGTTGTTCTGAGGACTAAACGAGTTAAAACAGGTAAAGCATTCAGAGCAATGCCTACGAATAATAAGTGCTCAATAAATATTAGACAATGCAATAGGAAAATTCAAGGTTGCGGAAGAAATAAAGATTAATTTTATCTGATTTTTTTCTAAATTTAGCATTTAAAAATTTTTCACACAGCTTTATCAAAGTTATATTTAGTCTGATAATGACTCTTCTCATTACTCAGAAATTTAATACTAATTTTATCTAGTATTCACAGAGGCATGATTCACACAATTGCAGCTTTGTAGAAATTCAACATGATACTCTTTTCATGTAAACAATGGTACTTGTCTCCACGTGAGCTTCAAAGCTAATTTTAAGATTTGGAACTTAGTGGGTATTAAATGGCTAGAAAGATAGATAAGCTCCAGAGGGGACACATTAAACTTTTGGTTGAGGGTTCAACAGAGCTATTATTGCTTCAGTAAAAATCTATCATCTGGACTGAGAATATAGACACTGTTCCCATCCCTCTAGGCAAAAGTGATAAAACATAAGAAATAGTCACCAGGTGGCTCAGTTAGTTAAGCATCTGATTTTGGCTCAGGTCATGATCTCATGGTTTGTGAGTTCGAGCCATGTATCCTGCTCTCTGCTGTCAGAGTAGAGTCAGCTTCAGATCCTCTGTTCCCTTCTCTCTGTGTCCCTTCCCCCTCAAAAATAAATAAAATAAATATTTAGGGTGAAAAAAGAACAAAAAAATAGTCACCAGGGAGCTTGTATTGTCACTGCCCCCGCTCCGATCTTAGTGGCATTTCTTTAACAATTTGCTGTTCTCAAATTTGGCATTTGATTCTCTTTCCACCACCTTTAAGGATCTTTTGCACCTCTACTCTCCAAATGAAATACAGCAGCGTCATGAATGGATAGGTGATGTCCTCCATCTATCACTGTGACCCCCCAACAAACAAAACACACAAACAAACAAAGTAGTGGTTTCCAAGGTCTCCGTCACCAACCTGGAAGAAGTGAAGGGTGCAGCTCGGGACTCTCCTGACAGGCACTGTGCCTCGGGGCAGATGGGTAATCTAAACCAGTAACATTCCTCAACAGCTACAGCAGCAGCACCTGGACATGTACTGGAAATGCAGATTCTCAGCTCTGTCCCCAAATCTTTGGTGGCGGGCCCAATAATCTGCACGGTTACGAGCTCTCAGGTGATTCCGATGCCCACTCAAGTTTGAGAATCACTTGAAAGTGCCATTCTGTATAAACTGCTTCACAACTAAATCTTACAAGTAGCAGAAAGTCTAGAAGAACCATCAACTCTCTGGTGTAAATTAACCCTTTTTAACTCTATCTTCAAATATAATTGAGAAGAGAAAGGTTGGTTTTTCATTTTCATAAGCGTGAGAAAATTGTTCCATAAATTGATGAAAAAGTCTTTGACACGGGCACCTGGGTGGCCCAGTTGCTTGAGTTTCTGACTCCTGACTTCAGCTCAGGTCATGATCTCACAATATGTGTGTTTGAGTCCTACATCATTGGGCTCTTTGCACATGCACAAAAGCACACACAGTCTCTCTCTCTCTCAAAAATAAATCAATAAACATTTTTTTAAAAAGTCTTTGACATATCTAATCTTAAAAGCCAATTCAGAGTTAGATTGTCACAAAATTAAATAAAAACTCATCCCAGATGATGAAAGAGTGGTACAGATTGGATCTCACTTGAGTTACCACTGGATCCACATTCACCAACACTGTGGCCACTACCCACATATGGCTCCTGAGTACTTGAACTGTGCCTAGTGGGAACTGAGATTTACTGCAAGTATAAACATGTACTAGATGTTGAAGGCTTACTATGAAAAACAATGTAAGCTATATAATAAATAATTTTATGTTTATATTGATTAACATAGAAATGATCTATTGGGTTAAATAAAACAGATTATGAAAATTGCTTTCCCTTGTTTCAACTTTCTTGTCATGTGGCTATGTAAAAATGTAAACAAGTACACGTAGGGTTGCATTGTATTTCTATTGCAGACTGCTGCTGTAGTTATAATTGTATCTTAATCCAAATAAAATCTTATGTCATGAAACAGTTTTCAAGGTATTAAAATTTTCAAGTAGATTAAAGAATGTGTCAGATTTTTTTTACTTTATTAAATATTTAATATTTCCTTTCTTCTCTTTTTCTCCTGGTCTTTTATTTTATCCCTTTTTACAATGTCCATTCAACCTTCTGCTGCTGAGAACTCCCAGTCAGCTGGGCTGATGTGATTATCTCCAAACAACAAGTATGGAAGAAGGCACAAATCAGAGGAAACTCCTGGCACCCTCTCTGTGGAGGTGATATCGAAACTGAGAAGGGAAGGATGCAGATACCCAGGTCATGTTTATGTGTGAGAGGTGGGCATGAGTTTGGAAGGTGTATTGAATGAAAACAGCCAAGAATAATTTGACTTTTTCTGAGACCTGAGAAAAGCTGGATATGGCCAGAGGTAAGAGAGTGGCCATAGGAAGCCAGAATGTCAAATGCCTCAGAGGCCATGACAGAATCTGGACTTTATTCCTGGCACAACAGGCAACCACTTGGATGGGTTTCGGCAGGGGGAGGGATAGGTTCTTTTTATGCTTTAAGATCACCTTTGGAGGGAACAATATGGAAACTGAGAGAACATTTAACAGACAGCTGGAGTTGCCCACGTATGCAATTACTGTGGCTTGGACAACACGGCAGCGGAGAGAGGAGAGTAAGTGGAAATTGTAAGACTCGTTTGGAGGTGATATTGGCAGATCTCTGACTTGCTAACAAATTAGACCTGGTGTGTAAAGAAAAAGCAGAAATTAAGAATAACTTCTCGCTTATGATTGAAGCAAAAAATTTAGAGGGTTCTTTTTAAAAAGATCTACTTCCAGTGTCATAAAAGGAAATTAAAAATCAAGGAGATGAAAAGAAAGGATATTTCCATTTATTAAGAAACTGCCAAGTACTAGAAAATGATGCTGGGTGTCTTACATATGTTGTCCAATTTAAATTTTCAGGAACCCTATGAAAGTAGGTAGTATTCCTCTAGATTAGAGATGGGCAAACTAAAGCACAAACAAGGTAAGTAACTTGTCAAGGGTCACTCAGTAGCTTAGTCTACTGTCTAATTCCCTCTGTCTTAAATGCTTTACACATACCACCCCATACCAAGACTGATCATTTTCTCTAAATCAGTGAACTACTGTTCCTAAGATATTTATTGCAAGATGGCTAAAGACATAATGCAACCAATCTTCCACCATTTGAGAACAGACCGACTGGGGTGAGCACACTGCTCCAAACACCCGTAATTTGCAATTATATCATTAGTAAAACGAAAGTGTTTGTGAGAATGAATCGTGGTGCTTTTACTGCGAGCTGAGTTGTGAGGATTCTACCTGAGAAACTCTGAAACAATCTGTTTAATGCATAACTTCAGATACAGACACTGCCCTTTGTACCTTAAAGGCCTTGTGAATTGTTTATCTCTCTCAACTAGGGAAAAGACAACGCAGCCAATGGACAGGATCCCTCAGAACTGGTCTGGTCTTTTGGCACTTTTGCTATCAGCATCAGTGGTGCTCTGCTGTACGTCTCTTTCTCCATTAAGTCAAGAAAAACACTGTTTAGCAGTCCTTGACCTATTTCATATATTCCTTTGTACATGTAACAGTTAAACTCAGCACTTCTAAATCAAGATGAGGTATGCGTGTCTTATATAGATGAGGCCTTGGACACAGTAGAGAGTGAAATCTGAAAGAAAGACATATTTAAAATGTTTCTCCCAAAATGCAAACACAGTACCTGCCCTATTTTGGAGTTCAGCTTAATTTGGCATAGCTCTTTAACTTCTCATACTCTTGGGGATGCAAATATACCTACCTATAGAATTTCCTTCCACCATTAATCAAAACATCGCACCATTTCCTCAAAGGCCAAGATGGGGAAATAGTAGTATGTAGCATACAAAAATATTTTAAAAATACACTTATTATTTATAGTGTGGACTATTCATAGATTATTCATCTTTCTATGTGTTATTCAGTGATCCTAGATGGTATCCACAAGCCACATCAGTTTTTACCATTTGATCCAACCAGACAGTCTGGTCAAAAAGGAAGATGCATGAAGGCAATAATGACGTAAGTGTGGATGGGTGTGTTAAGAAAGAAGAAGGCCTTCTAGATATCAACAGAAATGGTTTTGGTTTTAGACTGAGCTGATTTAATTTATAGTCTAAAACAAATGGGTGCATTTCCATAAGGAAGATGTGAACGTATAAGACTGTGATAAAACTAACGCACTTCACAGTTGCCCTAATGCTATGTGATGAATTGTGCCCTCCCTCTACCCTAACCCCCAATCCTAACCCCCAGCACCTCAAAATACAACTGCAGTTATAGGTAGGGCCTTTAAAGAGTAATCAAGGTTAAATGGTGTCATATGGATGGGCCCAAACATAAAACTGGTATCCTTATAAGAGAAGATTAGGATACAGACATTCACAAAAAGAAGACCAAGACACAAGGAGAAGATGGCCATCTATAAGCTAAGGAGAGAGGACTCAGAAGAAACCAAATCTGCCAACACCTTGATCCTGGACATCTGGGCCCCAAACCTGCAAGAAAATAAATTTCTGTTTTTAAAACACACAGCCTGTGGCATTTTGTTAGGGCAGCCCAGCATACTAAAACATTTACCTTAACAAAAGATTTCATTCATTAGTTTTCTTCAAGGGGAAAAAATTTTGAGAAAACCTCTGCATACTTTCTCTATGTCTGGCATATACTATATCAACAAAAGGAACTGTGCAGTGTTTTTGGTGTATATATTTGTATAGAAATGGATTCATATATTACATATGCATATGTCAGTATCCAGGAATAAGTGATTTCTATATTACAACACCACAATCCAACTTGAATGAGAATTATTTTTGTATTTACTTCTACAACTATTTTTCTAATTCTTAAACTCTAGGAATACTACTTATTCCTTAAATCACTTAAGCCATTACATGTTTTGCACATAATACTCACTCAAAATTTCCCTTGATTAATTGAATTATAACACTGTTTTTAATTTTTTAATGTTTTATTTATTTTTGAGATAGAGAGACAGACAGACAGACAAAGCATGAGTGGGAGAGGAGTAGATAGAGAGGGAGACACAGAGTCTGAAGCAGGCTCCAGGCTCTGAGCTGTCAGCACAGAGCCTGATGTGGGGCTCGAACTCAGGAGCTGTGAGATCATGACCTGAACTGAAGTCAGCTGCTTAATGGATTGAGCCACCAAGGCACCCCAAATTTCAACACTTTTTAATGAAGGATACATTTTTATCATAGCTACTGGTTTCAAATATATAAGCTATCAATTCAGTTTCACAAAATGAAATGTCAGGTTTCTGACTCATAAGAAAAAAATATGTGGTTTCTATAGGTAGAAAACGACAATGTTATCAAAATTGTTCTAGGTTTAAATAAAAGAACTATGTGTTCCTCATGCATATTGTTTGATCTCTGCTATAATTTAAGTGTTTAATGCAGTTTGAGGGCATATATCAAAAATACTCTCTATTTAGATAACAATTACTTTGCAAATTGTATTCAGATTCAAATTTCTGAGAATCAATGCATAAATAGAAGAAAAATATGACCATTAAAATTCAAAAGCCATGTGGTAACAGGAAGTACTTCAATATATACTATATATGCTAGGTATAAATATCTTAATATTTACTACTTAACATGTCCATAATGAAGATAACTTCAGGTAGCAGGTTTCTTTGTCCAGAAAGAAGTTTATCAACTAAACAAAGAAAGGAAAATCATCTTTTAAAACACTCCAAGGTCTTCTAAGTCATAAGCCTTGCTTCCTAAGAAGTTTCATTGTCAAATAATCAAGACTTAAGAAACTTTTTAACAGGGACACCTGAGCGGCTTAGTCAGTTGAACATCCAACTTTAGTTCAGGTCTCGATCTCGCGGTTCATGAGTTTAAATCCCGTATCAGGCTCACTGCTGTCAGCGCAAAGCCCACTTCAGATCCTCTGCCCTATCTCTCTGCCCTTCCCCTGATTGTGCTCTCTCAAAAATAAATTTAAAAAAGACACTTTTAAACAAATACTTATCCATGACTCCTAAAGAAAGGTTAATAATGTATACACACAATTATAATTAACTGAATATTCAAAATGTTCAATTCATTGTGCAAAACTAGTTAAAACAATAAGCATCCTGTTTTATTACATCAAGCATGTGCCTATTATAATTGTTATTCTTGAATTAACAAATTGGAATTTATTTAACAAAGAGCATAAAATTTATTTATTTAATAAACAAATAGCATGGCAGATTGATGTCTGAGACAGGCTAGAATAGGCTGTAAAACACTGAATTTAATAAATTAGTTTCAATTAAAATGAGCTTTTAGTTGTTTAGATTAGTTGTAACTAATTTATTAAATTCAGTGTTTTACAACCTATTCTAGCCTGTCTCAGACATCAATCTGCCATGCTATTTGCTTGTATATGAAGAATCAGATAAGTTACTTTAACTTGATAGATGCTCAAATAAGTCCAGTGAAATCATTTACAAGCATCAGATAAATAATATATTTCCAAAAAATAAAGAAAATAAAATTACCTTCTTTCATTTTTAGACTTAAAAGCTACTGTGAAATTTGAGATGAGATTAATTGAATAACATCGCTATTAGAAGAAGAAATTGAGCTCTGGAGTTGAATGGCCTTGGTTCACCCTTAACACATTTAACTGTGCAGTCTCAACCAGGTATTTTCCTCTGCCCCTCAGTTTCCTCACCTACAAAATGGAGATAATAGTATTTTATATCTTAAGATATTAGTGTAAAGATTAAATGATTTATGTGAGACACTTAGTGCCCAGCACACAGGAAGTGTTTAATAAATGTTAACTAGTCATAGTGATTACTGATGTAATAAGTATGCATATGTGTTTATACATACCTATTTACTTATAGGTATGTATAAAAATCCTACAGAAATAAAGATAGATATATAGATTTATATTTAAATAAATAAATATTTTTAAATAAATATTAATGTCTATATATTTATAGAAATATTAATAAAGAGAATGCAAACTGNGACTCTATACTGAACTCTTTAAATGCTATCTTATTTAATTTTTTTTTTTAAGTAGGCTCTACACCCAAAGTGAGGCTTGAACTCATGACCCTGAGATCAAGAATCCCATGTTCTACCGATTGAGCCAGTCAGGAGCTCCTCATTTAACTCTAAAAATACACTGTGCCCATGGAGAAGGAGGGGCTCTGGTCAGTTAGGTAACAAACCCAAAGGCCTACAGGTGTGAATCAAGTCTATTTGACTCCAAAACCTGCATCGTCTTTCCACTGCCCCAAATTATCTGAGTAGTGTACACTTGATGAGGACAGCAAATAGCCTTTAAAAGACACTCTAGCATCCAGGTTAATCTGTGAGAAAACCCCAGTCCCAGCAAAATCTGGATAGACATACATAGCACAAGAGCATTCTTAAAGTGAATTTGGAATGATTACACAAAAGACATACAGATAATATACAGCAATGTGTATGGGTATATTAAACATAATCAATTATTAATTCACTTTACTTTCTTGGTAAGAGAGTATTTTGAATATGAATAAATCCCTCACTTGAGAATATGAGTATTTCAGTTACTCTGGATTACCATCCCCTTATTTCTTTACCATAAAAAGAACCCACAGGAGTTGGAAGTGGATGCCATTTGCAAAAAAAGGAGGAAATGGGGAAATGCCAAAACTTCCAAGAGAGAAAAAAAAGAAAAAGGAAGAAAGGAAAGAAGGATGGAACGAAAAAAGACGGAAAGAAGGAAGGAAAGAAGAAGTTAGGAACGGAGAAATAAAGAGAGAGAAATCCTAAATTGTGAGATTGTTCAGCATGTCATTTTTTTTCCTGTTTCTGAAGCTGACAAGCAACACATATCAGTGGTATTGGGAAAGGAGTCAGGGCCGTGGACAGGACAATGGAAACAGAATATACTCAGCCAGAATATATAGATTATGTTTAAAAACTTCCCATTATCTTTGAACTTCCTGACAGAAACTAAAAAAATAGTAAATTTAAAAAATTAAAAACTGGGTCATACTGTATGATTCCTTAGCAAATTAACTGAGAAATACATATAATTTTACTTTATTCACCTAGAATCAGTTTACAAATAAAGGATAATTAAAAGAAAAATCACAGAGTCTAGAAAATCCTCTGAGATTCCGGAATTTTTATGAAACATTCTACATTCACTGTGAATTGTCATTTCAAAGTAAAACTCTACTCTCCAACCTTCACCCGGGTCTCCTATACCATCTCCCAGAGCTCAGCAGGACCCTGCCCCCCGCCCTACTGAGAAAGTGTACTCCTGAGTCCTTGCAACCAACCCAAGTGTCACTTTTGCCTCTGACATTAAGCTTACACACACACACACACACACACACACACACACACACACACATACACACTAGCTAAAAATAATTGGCTCAAAATCCAAAAACATATTTAATACTGACTACACACACCTCCAAGCCTTTGTCTTCCCATGGTTGTCAAAGGAGTTAAATAAAATAATGTAGGGGAAAACACTATAAACTATGCATATAAAAGAATTCCATAACCTGCAAAGCTCACATATTAGTATCATTATTATACTGATATTTATTAATATTAGTGCTCACACAAAAAAAGAAAGTCTAAATTCCATAGCATGATATAAAAAGTCTCTATTTTCAAGCCTCTTTCTATTTTTGTAAACTCACTTTCCACCACCTTTTCCTGCTTTACCACACATCAGATCCTCATAAAACCATAAAACTAACTTTATTTTTTTCATTTGCACATTATTCTTTCTTATGACTGAATTATCATTTATTTTCTTCTTCTCTCAGTCAAATTGTACCCCTTGTACAAAACATAAATTCATGTGGAGAATACTTTAAGCTTATATCTGATAAAGGATTTGTAGCTATAATATGGATAGAACCCTCACAACTTGATAATAAGAAGATAACTCAAATTTTAAAAGGCGGAGGGAGATGCAGATATACTGAACAGAACTTCATCAAAAAAGTATATGCATGTACATAAGTTCGTGAAAAGAGGCTCAGATTCATTCATCATTAGGGAAATGAGATCTCATCACATACCTTTTAGAATGTCTAAAATTCAAAGACCAGGCATATCAAGTGTTCGCAGGAATGCAAAAAATCTAGAACTACTGGTGGGAACATAAAGTGGTACAATTGCTCAGGAAACCAGTGTGGCTGTCTCTTCTATGTTATTCATCCATTATATTTATTTTATTTATTTATTATTTATTCTAATGTTTATTTTTGAGAAAGAGACAGAGAGAAAGAAAGAGAGAACTAGTGGGGAAGGGGCACAGAAACAGAGGGAGACACAGAATCTGAAGTAGGCTCCAGGACCTGTCTGAGCTGTCAGCACAGAGCCCGAAGCAAAGGCAAATCTCAAACTCATGAGCTGTGAGATCAGGACCTGAGCCAAAGTCAGATGCTTAACCCACTGAGCCACCCAGGCGCCCCCAGCCATTATACTTCTAAGTAATTACAGTTGACCTTTGAACAACACAAGGGTTAGGTGCATTGACACCCCACACAAAGGCTGTTGAAAATTCACATATGACTTTTGACTTCCCCAAACCTTAACTAACAGCCTACCATTGACTGGAAGCCTTACAAATAGCGTAAACAGTCGATTAACACATAGTTTGTATGTTATATGTGTTATATACTGTTTTCTTACAATAAAGTAAGCTAGAAAAAGGAAAATGCAATTGAGAACATCATAAGGAAGAGAAAATATGTTCAAAGTACCACGTATAAGTGAGTCTATGCAGTTCGAATCCATGTGTTCAAGGGTCAACTGTATACAAAACAAAGGAAAGGATATGTTCACACAAACACTTTGTACAGGAATGTTCATAACAGCTTTACTTGCAAAAGCCAAAACTGAAACAAAAATGAAACAATCAAATGGTCATCAACAGGTCAATATAAACAATGCTATTCAGCAAACAAATAAACAAGAATTGAGAGATGCAACAGAATCAATGAATCTTAAAATAATTATGCTGAGTGAGAGAAGCCAGACCTAAAAGAATACTGTGTGATCTCATGGATGTAAAATTCTAGAAAATGCAAACTAATTTGCAAGGGCAGAAAGTAGATCAGTAGTTATCTGAGGTAGGAGAGGGAGGTAGGGTTTATAAAGGACCTTGAAAAAACCTTTAGGGGGGTACCGGAGTGGCTCAGTCGGTTAGGCATATGACTTCGGCTCAGGTCATGATCCCAAGACTGTGGGTTCGAGCCCCATATCCTGCTCTGTGCTGACAGCTCAGAGCCTGGAGCCTGCTTCGGAATCTGTGTCTCCCTCTCTCTCTGCCCCTCCTCCACTCACACTCTGTCTCTCTCTCTCAAAAGTAAATACATATTTAAAAAAAAAAAAACCTTTAGGGATGTTGGCTATATTCACTACCATTATTGTGATTGCTTCACTGGTATATACATATGTCAAAACTTTTTAAATTGTGCACTTTAAATATATTCAGTTTATTATATGTTAATTGTACCTCATATATCTGTTTTTTTAAAGGAATAAGCTACTGATACAACATGACAGAATCTCAAAATTATTATGCTAAATGAAAAAAAGCAGGACACAAAAGGCCATACACTACTACACTATTCTACTTATTTTTAATTTTTTTTTAGAGAGATAGAGTGGGGGAGAGCTGTAGTGGGAAGGGAGAGGGAGAGAGAGAGAGAGAGAGAGAGAGGGAGAGGGAGAGAGAGAGGGAGGGAGGGAGAGAATGTTAAGCACACTCCACCCTCAGTGTAGAGCCCAACCCAGGGCTCAATCCTACGACCCTGGGATCATCATCTGAGCGGAAATCCAGAGTCAGACACTCAACTGACTGAGCCACTCAGGTCTCCCTACACTATTCTATTTATATATTATTCTAGAAAAGGCAATACTGGAGATAGAAACCACATCAGTGGTTGCCGCAGGGAGGTGGAAGGGGCTGCCTGCTAAAAAGGCATAGGGGAATCTGGGTTGTAAAGTGGGCACAGAAATGTTCTATATCTTCATTGTGGTAGTGATTGCACGACTGCATACATCAGTCAAAACTCATTGAAGAGGATGGATTTTATTCATTGTTAAGTTCTATCTCAATATAATTATCTCAATGTAATTATATCTCAATATCAATAAATTATATCCCTCTTAATGTAAAAATAAAGGATTAATATTTCATCTCTTGTACAATCTACTCCAGGAAGTTAGTGGGCCTTCTGGTAGGTTTCTATAATCCTTCTCCAGCACTCCATATTTGCACTTATCACAATAATAGTTTTTTTTATTCATATCCCCAACCAGACATGAAAACCTTAGGAGAGAATCATTTCTAGTCATTGCTTCATCCCCATTAGAGAATACAGTGCTTGAAAATCAAGTTTTAAACAAACATTTTAATTCTATTATTGGTATTTCATCTTCCTTCTTCCTTATAGTTATTTCATTCAGTGAGCACATATCCATTAAGCTTTAGCTAAATGCCCAGCTGAAGAGGTGGGCAAGAACAATAGTTCTTGCCCTCAGAGGCCCAACAATTGGTCCAGAAGAATGACCATCAAATATCCAACCACAATGTGTGATGCACTCACGGTTCATGAGTTTGAGCCCCGTGTCAGGCTCTGTGCTGACAGCTCAGAGCCTGGAACCTGCTTCAGATTCTGTGTCTCCCTCTCTCTCTGCCTCTTCTCCGCTCATACTGTCTCTCTCTCTCTCTCTCAAAAATGAATAAACATTAAAAAAAATTCAATAAAAGGTAAACACAAAGCAAAATAAAACAATGATCCAATCTGTGTTCTCTATGTCTGTCTAACTGCTACTTGGAAAACTCACTAGGAAGAGAAAAGAGTTGGTTGCTGCAAAAATTCAGGTTGGAAAGAATCATTATTTTGCTGAAAATTAGCCTAAAATAGGGAAACAGTCCTCTCTCTAAGTACCTAACAATCTGACTCAAATGCTGCCAATCTTAAGGGAAAAAAAGAGGGCGAACTTTCATAACCCAACATACTTACATACGTTTGATGTTTCCATGTGTCCTCTGCCTAGAAGATAGAGCTCAACTCTTTGGCGCTCAGTCACAATCTGGCTCAGTGCTCCTTCTTCATGTCATTCCTTGCCATACCACCTGCCCTAACTGTAATCTTCTCTGTCCCAAACACCTTTTTGACTCTTCCCTGACAACTTCTAACCAGAGAATCATTAACTCCTCTCTAGGCTACTCAGGCTAAATGTATCCTTTGTGTTTCCATTTTCCATGGTACTTCTACCCATTACACTAATGGAATAGTTGTCACCTTACATTATTGATGATTATATGTATTTGTCTTCCAAGTAGAGTATTTGTGTTTGAGGGCAGGGACACTACTTTATTGATATTTGTATTCCAGGCACCTAGTACGATGTGTATAACTTAATGCCTGCTAAATTAATATATATCAACTTCATGTGCCACCTATAGCCACAATATCTGAGACAAGAAAATGCAAAACAAAGAGTGGGACAGATGTCATAATCTTAAGTAAGCTAAGAGCACAAGCAAAACACAGCACAGTATGTGAGCCTAGAAGAACAATACTCAAAGATGCAAAATATTAAAAAAAAAACTAAGTTACTGGGCCCAGATGACGTTATTAGCTAGCACTTTTAAATGAGGTGAGGACACAATGCCTAGATGCTTATGTTGACTTTTTGCTGTCATATGTAACTGTGATTCTTCTATATTGAAATAGAGTACAGGGGCACCTGGTGGCTCAGTCGTTTAAGCGTCTGACTTCGGTTCAGGTCATGATCTCACAGTTCATGGGTTCGAGCCCCGCATCGGGCTCTGTGCTGACAGCTAGCTCAGAGCCTGGAGCCTGCTAGATTCTGTGTCTCCCTCTCTCTCTGACCCTCCCCTGCTCACGCTGTCTCTCTCTCTCTCTCAGAAATTAAAAAAAAAATAGAGTATAGAGAAAGTATCAAACATTCAAAAAATGAAATGCTTAGTATAAATAATACAAGCATCAATACCCATATACTTTGAAAGTAATGACTATTCTCATGTTACAACTTTTTAAATAACATTAAGTAACTTACTCAAGGATACAAAGCTGGCAGAAAGTAAGGCTGAGAGTTGCACGCAGGTCTTAATGATCCAAACCCCATGCTCTAACCATTGAACATACTCAGGGCAATCCTTGTCCCTGTTTAGGTAAAAGCACCATGAAGTTAGGAACGATGTCTATCTTATTCATCATTGTATCTCTGAGGCCTATTAGCCAGGTCTCTAGGGCTCTATAAACTCTTAAAGACATACATAATTTGTTTGTAGTATGTAAATATAATTTCTCTAGAGAGAGGGTCAATAAAACAGGTGACACTTATTAACAACTTGCTATAAATCAAGTAGTGTTTTAGATGCATTATCTCACTCTATGAAAACAATAACAGCAATGCAGAATACATATTGGGTACCTAATATATGCCAAATCATTGTTCTAAATGTTTTTGTATATTAACATATATAATCAGCATACCAATTCTATGAGATAGGTATACCACACACTTCAGAATGAAAAAGGTTGACTTGCCCACGTCCCCTCCCCTCTACTCCCCTGTTAGTAAATGGTTGGGCAGGAATAAAAGCATTTCTACATGATGACAAAGCCTTCTTTCTTGGCTTATATGCCATGAGTTGGTCATCCTCAAAGACCTTCGTGACCATCAAAATGTTAACAAAAATCACAATAAAAAGAAAAACACAATGAACTCCTTATGCACTTTCCAGAAAACCATCTTGATAAAACCAATGGTTTTCATGGCAACACAGAATCAGAGGCTATGAGCTAATTCTCCCATGCACAGATCATACTGTGCCATTGTGTATTAAATATAAGTTAAGAAGTATAGGCAATAGAGCAGATCTTCTTGAAGGCGTATCTAAAATGAATGGGCAAGAAAGTATTGAACTACATTACAGAGGAACTTACTTTCCTAAGCAAAGGTGTATACATACAGCTCTCAAAACATCAGGAGCAGGGTTTCTGTGAGCCCTTACAGACATCTTGTGACCCAGAAATGTACCTTCCCTAGGGAACACTCAGATGAAAGCAAAGGAACAGCTTGATCTGTGGGGTAGGATCAAGGTTTCAGTGCTCACATCCCCTTCGATTGGTCATCCCTGTGCAGCGAGCAACCTGGAAGAGTAGTCATCCTCACACTCATGGGCTGGAGCCATGGGGCCTGGATTTGAATCTCCAGTTTTATCACCTGGACATGTGGAGGTGGAGTTTTTAAATTTCTCTGTGCTTCATTTTTCCTTCTGAAAATGGGGAGGATATTAATATGAACTGCAGTAATTTGTTTAAAGGATCTAGAAGAAAAAAATGCATATAAATGACTTTGAACAGTTTATAGAATATATTAAGAATTCAGTATTAGCTAAATATGTATATTACACATGGATATGTATATATTATGTATATTCTTGAAATTCCTAAACAAGTTGTCCAGCTGTAAGAGTACACCATTCTTGAAACATTCCTTGTGTCTGTGTATGAGCAGATTAATATTAGTAGGTGACAGTCCCTATGTGGAGAGTGAAGAGAATGGATTCTACCTGAAGGTATCACTGTACATCTGGTTATTTTGTTTACATTTGTAGCGTAATGATCCAAAGCTATGATATCTCATTTAAAATTGAACTCTCATTCCCAGGAATGTGAATCCTCTTTTATGAAGATGGCAAACATGTAAGTCAAGAGCCGGAAACCACAACAGCAACTACAAGGCACACCAGAGGCACATGTTTGTGACCCAGAAATTGTCACTTATCATGTACCAGTATCTCTAGCCATTTAGTAAATGGAAAGATAGTAGCAAACACAATGGCATTGCTTACAAGCTCAAAATGAGATGCTGTTTTGAAATGCGTTCAATTCCTTTTCTACTTTTTTATATTTTTAAAACAAAATTCTCAAGCTCTCTACGTCAGATGTTCCAAGACTGGTTTATATCATTTCCAAATTATAAAACTCCAACAAGGAGAAATCAATTTTTCAATCAGATTGGCAACATTTTAAACGCATCAATATTATCCAGTGTTGGCAAGAGCATGGTGAATACGCTGTGGGTACTTAAGAAGTTTCCTTGCAGTGTCTACAGAATTTAAAGTGAACATCCCCCTAGACCCAGAATAAATGTGCAGTACCCTTGCAAAGAGCAACCCTATGACCAAGGGACTATTCTGGGGGATAGTGGCTGGCTACATTGGGTAGATACATTAAGAAGAGAAAAAGAATCTTCATATACTGACAGATAAATATTTGATAAATATTAAGTGAAAAATAAACTTCAGAACACTGGTATGATATTAATACGAGCCATTATCTGATCTTTTGAAATTATGAAAGGAAAATTCCTGTGGACACACAGAAATTGTGTTTGAAGAGACACTAACCCAACCATCCATGGCAGTTACACATATGAAGTGGAAAAGGGAAGGAAGTTCACTTTATATTTTACTATAATATTCACGTTGCATCATAAGCAAGTATTACTTTTAGAACTCACAGAAATAACAAAAAATTTCAAAGAAATGGGGCACTCAAAACCAAAATTATTTTCATGTGGGTATTTTAAAAAAGCTCAGTAATCCCCCATATGCTTAGATCACAACTGCAGAATAAAAGGCTTACGAGATCTTAATAGACCCGTATAGTAAAAGCGTTGTACTACCGTCATATAGCATGTTGAGAAACATTACATATTTGTAGACCCATAAATGCAGCTTAAGAGAAATGGAAAGAGAACAATGGCTCTCAATTTCCATTCCTTTTTTTTTTTTTAAGTAATCTTTACACCCAACGAGGACTTCCAACTCAGGACCCTCAAGATCAAGAGTCAGATGCTCCACTAACTGAGCCAGCCAGGCACCCCTCTACTCCACTTTGAAAAGAGAAAAACGAGTAGTTTTGCACCACTCACACCTCTGTCTCCTCCACCCCATCCCACAAATGGAACCTGGGAGGAGCCAACTCTACTTGGCCACTGACTCCAAACACAATAAATAGATGGGTGGCTTGATGATGTGTCCACAAAAGAGGAACAACGGAGAAAGGCGTGGTGAGAAGGTGGGAACAGCAGGATTATTATGTAAAAGTAGGGATAGCTGGAGAGGGAGACTATTTTAAGGATGAGTAAATGTTTGTGAAGAGAGAATATACATATAAAGCGAGTGGAAAAGTGGGAAAAGGAACACAACCAGGAAATGTTGCTCTCCATGAGGTGGTTAGCTTTCAGGACATCCCTTTAGGTTTAGAGCTTCTGTATTCTGTACTCTCCAGCCCCTGTTGTCAAATCAAAGTTTACTGGAGATTGCAGGTCGGAGAGGGGGTCCTGTGACTATTTCGAGCAAGCCTTAGAAACAGGCTCATCAGGCACGAAGCACATACTATATTCAAGTCAAAGATCTCATCACGTGCTGGCTTATTCCCCTTAGACACGGAAACACTTAAGTGGCGCAGCGATCAAACTAGCTTGCAAGACATCTCTGCCCAAAGGAAGCAAAAATGGGTTTAAAGAGAATTTCATATTCATGTACATATATAGTTTTATCTATCGTTATAGATGTCTATAGTTATAGAGATATATTAACTATAACTATAAACTATAGATATGTATTATGGACAACTGTAACCATAGACATCTACATATCTATAGTTATATCTATAGTTATGGATACAACTGTATATGTATATTTCTCCTATAATCTCCCAGCAGCCTCACCGGAAGATGCCCACTCCCCACAGGTCTCTATGGGAGAGCTGAGCGGGACTGGAGCACGGCGCAGGGATGATGCTCGAGGACCAAGCCCCTCCCCACAAACCTCAGGGGGCCCGTAGATATCCGTTTGCCCCGGCCTGGCCCCAGGCCAAGAAACAAAAAATAAAAAGAAATGAATTCCACCAAAGCCCCCAGAGACCCGGCACCCATGTGACCTGCCGACGACACCAAAGCTTTGTCTCCCCAGCAAATGCAACTTTTATTTTACTTTTTCTGGGGGGGGGNTGAAGGATTTTGTTGTTTGTTTGTTTGTTTGTTTGTCTTGATCTCTAGCAAAGACTTTTGACCGTATGCTGAAGAATAGGAGTTTTGCCCAATGGCGACAAGGCAGCGGCCTGACTCTCACCGAACGATCAATTTACTAAACAAACTGAAACGTGGGTGGGGATGTTAAACAGTAACCAGCAGCCTCAATGAAAACTGAAAGCAGCGAGGCCGCCACCGCCTCGGCGCGCTCATTTCCCGGTTCCCAAGGCCCCTGGGCGACCGGCGGGCGGGGCGGCGCGGNTCGGAGCCAGCCGTCTCCAGCCCCCCGCACCCGGAGGAGCCCACCGGGTTCCGCGCGCGAACCGCGTCGCGGGCACTGTCCTCCTCCCCGGGTCACGCCTAGTGCAGGGCGGTGTCAACCTCGAGGCCGTGCGTTTGGACCCACGTTGGTGGAGAAAGCCTCCTGACCCCAGAATGCAGATAGCATTCTGAACCAATGAGGTCCAGAAATGGGCCGGAAGTATTATTAAAGGGAATTGAATAGATCCTAGGGACAGCACTGCGGCCACACCGCTAGGGGAAGCCGCAACCGTTTCATTAATCTGCACCTTGGCCACGGGGGTTAACTTTTGCCCTAATGCTTGTGACCACCTTGCTCGGCAAGAATCCTGGGAAGAGGGGGAGACTAGTTTCCCTTCCCCTGCCTACCCAGCCACCTGTGGCTTCAGTCATTAAGTACCTCTTTACATATGTATCTGATGGAAAGCTTTCTCCCTCCCAAACCCTAGGCGCCTTCTCAAGCTTAGACTTCATGAAATGATGCTCAGACCCGTTCGGGACGTGGTGGTCATCTGGGTCAGGCTTTTGTTCATCAGGCAATATAGCCCAGAAGCTGTGGCTTTAAAAAACATCTCAACAATTTAACTTGGTGGTTTCGGGAATGAATGACTTCAGGTCAAACAAGTAATTATCCTCATGAGATAAATAGTTACTTAATCCGTAAGGTTTTTCTTTTCCGACCAGGGGGGTGGCGGTTATTTTAAGACTGTAATAACAATGCCAGGGAGATCAAAGAGCTAGGTATTTTTTTTCTTTTTCTTTTTAGATCGGGCTTACTAAACTTTCTCAGTTTCCTCCTTCTGAATCTCTTGCTGAAAGGCTCTTTTAAAAACAAGTAGTTGGAGGTTTTAGAAATCAGAACAAAGGAGAGAAATCATATACTATTTTCTTTAAATCGACCTTCTTGAGCAAAACACATTCTTTGGGTCCTTGTTGCCCACGCAGTGTGCAAACCGTGTCACTAAAGCAGCCTCTGTCCATGTGGGCTCCAGGAAACCGTCCAGCGACAGTTGAGGCGGAAAAGTAACAATTAACGGGTTATGCTTATTACCCAGATCTTTCATAGGTGTGCTGTTTAAAGATCACCGGTGGACATTCTCCTTAAAATTATTCCCAGATCCTTAGTGAATATTGTCATATTATATGCGAACATAGAAATATAATTCCCACAAAACGCTAACAGTCTGAAGACAAGTTCTCTGTCCCCACTCACGGAAGCTTTAATGCTACTTGACATCTGTTCTTCCCAGCAGAGAAGCCATATTTTAGTTCAACAGTCTCCGTTTACTTCACTAGTAACAGTCTGAGATGTGAATGGGTGTGGTTTGGGGTGATCAATTCATCATTCATGTGTAGTATATTCACTGATCTACCAGGAAATGATCATCACCGTGTTCTGTGTTCACAATTATTTTGACACAACGTGTAGAACCTTTGCCAGAGAATTTTGTCACTACAAGGATTTTGACTAACGGTGAGAGAAACGACAGTGCAATTAAGGAAGTATAAACTCTTAAGATTTAGCTATTATCTAAAGGAAGCACTGCATCTGCTTAAGTTAGAAAAATCCCCAAGAGTTTCTATAGCACCGNAAAAGGAAAAAAGAAAGAAAAGGAGAAATCAAAACCTCATGACATTCTCCACCTGCTGGCCCTTTCTAGATTTGGCCAAAGCCGAAGGCTCCCTTCCAAGGTCCTCATAGTGTCGAGGACCGCGGGCGGGATGTGGCCGCTGGGACTCAGGTGACATTAACGACTCTGGAGCGGCGCTCAGTGCGCCCCCAGCAAAGCCGTCGGAGTTGTGTTTGACCCTGGGGGCCAAAGCACCGGTAAAGCAGCCTGCGCCAGAATTTCAAAAACTCCCTGGAGGCCACTGAATGTTTTATGCATCAGAAGAGAAGGCCGGGATTCCGGTCACTGGAAGTGGGAGCGGGGGAAGGGCTCTGCCCGCAAGGTTGGGGGCGGGGGTGGAGGCGGGAACTGCCCTGAAGCCCGCCAGGCCTCGGGGGCAGGGCCGCTCTCCGCCTCGTGGGCCTCGTCCATTTCAGGGAAAGAGCAGTCGTTTGCTCCCTAGAGCAGCCCAGAGCGAGGGCACAGATCGACGGAGCTGTGAAGCTGCAGGCTCTCCCCAGCCCCTCCCCCCCCCACCCCCCCCCAAGGGNGAATGCTGAGCCGTTGCATCTCCTGGGACCCGGCACAGTTAGGCTCCAACGAGGTCTGCGCCTTGGGCCTGGCGCGGTAGGGTTCTGTGACTCGGGATTCGGGCTTAGGTGCCCTCGTCTGTTGTCTGATTTGCCAGACTTTTCAACAAACACCCACCTTCAATGCCTTGAATTTAAGGTGGTAAAATAAATAAAAACCAGCAAAACGGGCGGATTGAATACGAAGGAAGGACTGATGAGCATCTGTCCAGCAGCACCAACCCCAACACCGTGTATGTACATCCTAAAAAGCAACGTCCAGCACATTGCCTGGCCCTTTTAAAAGGGGGAGTCAGGGGCTTAAAAACAGTCGCGGAAAAGGCATGGCCTCCAAGGCTAGGCACTCTGCTTGGCCACACACTGGTCCAGATAAAAATGAGTCTATTTTATGCTCAAGTCACGGATCAGGAGCCCTGGGAGTAAGCCCATGTAAGTAAGGCCACAGAAATGTCTCCAGACCACCTTACCTGTTAATATAAATAAAGCCTAGATTTCAGAATTAATGTCTAAATTGAAACTGCTCTGCTTATGTTACAAATCTGGCTGAGACACTACGGAAAAATCGAACATTAAATGATTCTCAGCGTCAATACTGGGTTCCTGTGCCCCAAAAAAGCAAACTGCCAGGCAGGATCTCTCTTCCCCACCCCCTCTCTTTGTAGATTTCCTACTAAAGTATTGATTGCCAAGGTCTCTGCAAGATTTGCAAACTTTTACAGTCATTTATGGTGCATGCAATAAAAAAGAAGTGATATGAGCATGCTAGTTCAAGGTGTAATGCAAAGATGTATTCGGTGCCCTTGGCAACTATCTGTGGGACGTGTTTGTCTTTGCAGAACACGCCCTTCTCTGCAATGAACCCCTCTGTAACAAAGATTGGCCCTTTACATTTGCAAGGCCTTGACCCCTCAGTGGAAAGGCACACGTGTTCAAACCAGAAAATTTGATTATTCCAACTTCATTTTAAACCAGGGGGGAAAAATTCTAATCAAAACTGTGGAGACAAAAAAGAAAAAGAATCTTTTTAAAGTTCCCTACACCCCTACTATCTCCTATCAGAAAGAAAAAAAATAAGAAAATCAATGACCAAGTTATAACATAATCTCTACCTGCCCCTTGCAAAACAGGGATCCACAGATCCTTCCACTGAGAGAAAAGAAAAGGATTGAGATCATACAGAGACAACACACTATTTTAGATTGCATGTGCCCAAAAGAGGGAAAAAAAACTCAAACATTTTACATGAAAATCCGTGTCTAGTTAAATATAGATTTGTTGTTAGATTTTAGTTTTATAATTTTTCAGTAAAGAAAACAAACATGCAAGAGGGCTGTTTTTACTCTGTAACTGTAGATAGAAGCTTTATACCCCTTTACCAATTTTAACAGTTCTTTTTTTTTTAAGGCTATGTGTAGAAGATGGGTGGGAAAAGTAAAAAAGAACTTAATTTCTAAAATTTCCTACTTTGAACCAAATCGGTTTTCTCATCTAGTGCTGCAAATAATAGTAGACACACAGCTTCAGAAAGGTATTCAGAATCCTATACCTGCCATCTAGTGGGCGTAAAAGAAAATGCTGACTGTAGATATCTGAAGTCTTGTCTCCAGCTGTTTTCTTATTTATAAGCAAAACAAGTCTAAGAAATGAACAAGAACATTTAACTTTAAAGCTGAAGGAAAGGAAATAAACAATTGTATTAGGGACTTTGTAACATAATCATTCAATTGAAGTCCATTTCCTTTTGTTTTTAGTAATCATTAAGGTTGCTGAGCTTTGCTAAGATAATCATTTTATTATTATACTCGTTTTTTGTGCATATCCTCTTCACATAGATTTTATGCTGTTTTCTTTTGGATTAATCTCATTATCAGTTTTGGTTCCAGTTGATATTTAAATTGTTAAAAAATTGAAAAGGAAGCTAATATCTTTCCTATTTGGACTCTTAAATAAACATCTTCCATTTTGCAAGACAATAAGAACAAAGAAAGGAAGAAATAAAGAAAGGAAGGAAAGAAAAAAAGAGAGAGAAGATAAAGTTAATTATATTTATACATTTGCTTTCGATGCCATGTTATAAGTATTATACACCTCCAAAAACTGACTTCACCAAATCAAAAACAGGACAGGTTCCAATCTATTTGGTTATGGCAACTTATATTTTCTTGAGGTTCACATTACAAAATATTGAAAAGAGACATTTCATATTGAAATGTTTTGAAAAATAAATTTATCAAAAAAAGAGTTTGCTGAATAGAATAGTCATTAAAAGATCATCACCATATTTTAATAATAGCTGACGTGTGTGTGGTGTGGTGTGTATGTGTGTGTGTGTGTGTGTGTGCTTACTTTGTTCCAGGCACAGTTTTATGGGCTTTCAATCAGTTAACACTTGAGTGCTTACAACAACCTTAGAAGATTTGTATTATTAACACAATTTTATAGGTGAGAAAGCTGAGGCTCAGAATTATGACACTGCTAAGTGCCGAGCTGATCTGGTTCCAGGGTCAAGGCTGGCATCTTCCATGTCACACCGCCTCCCACAGAGAAAAGCAGCAAAAAGAGACCACTGAAATTCATGTTATGGGACACAGTAGATATGAAATACATCCAAAAGAAACATTTGTTGGAATGCTAAAATCTGGTCTGCAAAATATCAGACATCCAAACCCAAAGGAAAAGAAAAAAAAATTACCACTCATAAACATCAAGTACTATAAAAAACATACTGCCGTAAGTAAATAACATATTCATTCACATCTGTTCAGGGTAATTTTTGACAGATATGCAAGCCTTTTCTGTAGATTTGTCCTACAGTTTATGTCCACATGTATCTTAATTTCAAGTAATGAAGTTACCAATGCTAAGCAAAACAGTTCATGAAAAGCCCTCCAACGTATTGCCAAAGATTTATCCCTGAATTTAACTGGCATTGTCAGCTCAATTATCTTCCTTCCTTGCCTCATTCTAATTTCAAATTTCATTTCCTACACAAAATGTATATACATTCCAAACATATTTTTTCTCTTTTCTAATTACACAAAATACTCTCCTCTTTTCAGGGCAGCTACTTTATAAATATGAGTTAGTTCAGCAGTCAAGAATCTTAAATCATCACGATTAATGTATTCAAATTCTATGCATATGGCTGTATCGTGAGAGCAAGGCTGGTATATTGGTCATCTTAGAAACTGTAGATGAATGACTAGTCTTTGATCCAAGGTGTTTCCTGTTCTGATGTGTTTTGTTTTAATACACAATATTTGAAGTATTAATTATTAAGTAGCACTGTATTACCTAGGTATGAATTTAAAAGTCGTGAATGTTTTCAAAAGCTGATAGCAGCTGGCTTGGGATTCCTGCCATGGTTTAATGCTCACAATGATGTCACCGGTTCGGCCTTCCTGATCTCTTGCACACCTCCAGTTGAGATCAGACAACAAATAAAAACTGGAGACAACAGCAGTCAGGCCCTTTGTATTTCTCCTGTGTATCCATGTAGATCTAAGTACACCTTCCCCTTCCCAGGAAGAAATACTGATATTCTCACAGGAAGAAGAGATTCAGCTCTCGGTTAAGGTTAATCCCATCACCTGTGTTCTTGATCCCATCCCTTCCTGGCTATGCCTGGCCTTGTTCTATCAATTACTTCTTTTTCTTATATCTTCAAACTCTCTCTCTCTCCAGTGGCTTCTTCCCTGTAGGTTATAAATATGTTTGTCTTACCAACACACTAAAAATTTCAGAAAAAAAATGGAAGAAAGGAAGGAAGGAAGGGAAAAAAAGGAAGAAAGAAGGAGAAACAGAATTTGCTTGCTTTACTCTGCTCCTCCTATTGTTGCCCCATTTTTTTTTTTTTTTTTCCCTTTGCAGATAAAAATCACTAGCCCAGGCTATTTATGGTCTGTTTATCAACACTTTCTATTCACTCTACACGCACCAAAACCTGGCTTGCACTGATTCCACTCCACAGATTCTGCTCTTTGGAAGGGCTGTAGTGGCCCCGCCTGGTTGGTATTCAGTTCATCTGTTCCAACAGATTAAAAGTAATGGTTTTAATGGAATACTACATGGCAGTGAGAAACAGTGAAATCTGGCCATGTGTAGCAACATGGATGGACCTTGAGGGTGTTATGCTGAGCAAAATAAGTCAGGCAGAGAAGGACAAATATCATATGTTTGCACGTATAGGAGGATTAGGAGGAACTTGACGGAGGAACAAGGGGGAGAAGAAGGGGGGAAATGGTGGGGGAAAGGGAGAGAGGCAAACCATGAGAGACTCTTGAATGCTGACAAAAACTGAGGACTGATGGATGTGGGGGGGAGGAGGGATGGGCATGGAGGAGGGCACTTGTGGGGATGAGCACTGAGTGTTATGTGGAAACTAATTTGACAATAAACTATTTGTAAAAAAAAAAACAAAGAACAAAGTCGTCTCCCTTTAAACTGTTTCACTCTTTAAACAGTTTAATCAGTAATTCATGTTGGTACCTCATTGGCCAGAACTGGATCTCTAAGACACAGTTTACAACCATGCATTATAGGAAGGTATCTTTGGTAGCCAGATTACCAAGCAAAATATAATTGGGGTTTTGCTAATACATATTAGTAAAACGGATTTTATTGTATAATCGACTTAGAACATAATAGTTTAAAGTAACAATAATTATTATATCATACAATTCTTTGGGGGGGACAGTCTGAGATGGGTCAGCTAAGTCTAGATAATCTACACTGGTCTCATGCCCATGTCTAGGACCTCAGCTGGGTTGACTGGGTCTTCTTCTCTTCCTCCATGTGACCTCGTGACCTCTCATCCTTCAGGAGGCTAAGCCTTCTTCCCATGTAGTCTGGGAGTTCCCAGACGAAAAAGAAGACAAGCTCCAATGCACCAGTACTTTTTAAAAGTCTATTCATACCATATTTGTTAATGTCCCATCAACCAAAGCCATTCAATGGCTAAGCCAAGGTTCAACAGGTAGAGATTCTATTTCCTTTTTAAATTTTTTTAAATTTATTTTTGAGAGAGAGAGAGACATCACTGAGAGAGAGAGAGAGAGAGAGAGAGCAAGAGCAAGCAGGGGAAGGGCAGAGAGAGAGGGAGATAGAGGATTTGAAGAGGGCTCTGTGCTAACGGCGAGCCTGATGCAGGGCTCAAACTTATAAACAGAACTGTGAGATCATGACCTAAGTCCAAGTTTGCCGCTCAACCAACTGAGCCACCCAAGTGCCTCGAGAGATGCTACTTCCTGATAGGAAGATGGTACAGTCACAATGCCTTTAGGGATGAGAGGAACGTGTGGCCATCTCTTTCCAATCTACCACAGTAAGAAAGTACAAGGGAATAGGTATTGGGTGGACAGCAGTGGGGACTGTCTCACCTTTCCTATTCCAACCCTGTTTAACCTGTCACTATCTTAATGAACAATACTTAAAAAGTCTGTCCATTCTATGTACCCCTTTAACTTTCTAACTCTCTGCCTCCAATTCTTAATTAACTTTCACATCCATAATGTTACATTTTCTTGGGTTTGGGTCACTGAAAATCTGGTAAAAATTATGGGCTTTTATGCCCCCTCCCCACACAGCCAAATTCATATAATAAGGCCATAACCCCCACCGTGACTATATCTGGAGAGGACCTCTAAGGAAGTAAATAAATAAGGTTACAGTAGGTCATAAGGGTGGCATCCTGATCCAATAAGATTAAGGTTCTTATAAGGAGAGACATCAGAGGGCTTGCTCTCTCTCTTCATATGCACTCATCAATAAATGCCATGTGAGGACATGCAAGAAGGTGGCTATCTATAAGCAAGAGGGAGAGCCCCACCAGAAATCACATTTTCTGACACCTTGATCATGGGCTTCAAGCCTCCAGGACTGTAAGAAGATAAATTTCTGTTTTCTAACCCACCCAGTCTGTGGTATTTCATTATAGTATCCTGAGCAGACTGGTACATGGTCTCTGCCCCAGAGGAAGTAAACAACTGCATAATACACAGAGCTGTATATGTAATGTCAGAGCGACTGTGGACACCCAGAATGCTACCTAGGAATCTTTAAGACACTCATGCACCATGTCCCCCATGGGTTACATCCCCCAGCAACGCCAAGATAACTTTCAAGATTTACTTACTTGCGCACCTGTTTTAGAGCTTTTAATAGGTTCCCATCAGCTCCAAACTGCTTGGCGGGTCCTACAAGGTGCTTCCTAATGTGGCTTGGTTCTTCCCTGGTGCCACTGATGGTCACAGCCACTCAGAGCTTCTTTCTCCTCCAGCCAAATGTCAGTAGTGAATTTGCTTCTGCTCCTGAGCACAGTAACCAAGTATCCCTCTGTACTTTTACATCTGTTGTCACATCCATCTGGAATATCCTCCTTTCTTATCTTTCTGATGAGCATTTACTCATTTTTATGCACATTGCCTTTTTGTAAACAAATCTTTCCCTGTGGTCCCCCTATCAAGCTCCCTCCAATAGAGTCTGACAGTTCTCCTTTCTGTATTACCTCAGTTTCCTTCTATATACCACGTCTTATTTCTTCACCCATTGAAGTTAATTTTTTATATGTCTTTAATCCTTGACAACAGGCTTTGTGACTATGAGTGAATAAATTTGGCTTTCCCTATCAGAATGTTTTATTCTTCCATGATTATGTGACATGTATTTGAGGTTCCTTTTAAATTTCCTTTCAATAAAATTTGGAGGTAGTAGTAGATGTTGTTTGCCCTTTGGCTTCCAAAGCCTTACTGAAGAAAACACCTCATGCTCTCAATTTATTTCTTCATCTTAGTCCATATAGATAAGCCGGTGATAGACTATGAGAAACAAGCTCATAATTACTCATAGCTTAATGATTTATTTCTTCCAAGGCCACCAGCATTTTCATAGTACCAGGCAAAGGTTTTAAATCGAAGGATTAACCTTGAATGGTGAAATTTTAGGCCTCATCAAGAGTCAGGGCAGTGGGATTTCCCTTAAGTTTGACCACATTTCTGTCTAACTCTTTCTTGTATGCCTAAGGTTATCAATGTTCCAATTTATACATTGCAGACATGGTAAATTAAAAAAAAATTGAGGAACCAGTGAATTTCTGTGGGGCTACTTGTCAAGTTTTGCAGATGCATTTGTGATTCTCTAAAAATAGTACCCCTACTATTACTATCTCTCCTCAATTACTAATAATGAGAATAATCATTAATTAAAAATTGGGTGGAAAGAGAGGGAGAGAGAATCCCAAGGAGGTTCTGCACTGGCAGCATGGAGCCTGATGAAGGGCTCGAACCCATGAACCCTGAGATCATGACTTGAGCCAAAATCAAGAGTCAGATGCTTAACCAACTGAGCCATTCAGGCACTCCGATTTTACTTACTTATTTATTTATTTATTTACTTACTTACTTACTTATTTACTTATTTAATTTTTATTTGTGTCTTCACTCACCTTTAACCATGCTCCATATCTCTTTGGCCTACATTTCTTGAATTCCAACTTTGTATTTCTATCTGCTTGGACTCTTCATCTGATTGTACCTTATCATCACCTCAAATGAACTCACTGAAATATCCTCTCCCATAAGATTCCTATTTCTGAGAAAGTTGCCACCCTTTTCCTTAGCACGTTTACAGGACATCTCAGAGTAATTCCCCTACTTCTTGTTCTGCATGGCCATTTACTCATAAACTTCTGGCGTTTTTCTTTACATAAGCTTTTGTATCTGTTTTTTCCTCTTCCATTAAATCAACAGAATCCTACATTAACTGGTTTCTTTGTCTTTAGTTTCTTCCTTCCCCAACCAACCAGTATGCTGTCAGTTTATTTTTTTTTTCTAAAACAAAATATACTTTATTAAACTTTGTATGTACAGTATTTTAAATGATGTCTGAAAAGAACTATTAAAACTTCTAACGGGAGCACACATGGCTGGCCACGTCTGGTCCCAACTTATTTCTACAGCTTTTCCCCCATATTAATTATATTAGGGTAGGCTGGGTGGCAGTGACACAAAAGACCGAAACCTTAATGGTATAATTACAAAAAAAAACCCCACGAAAACAAAACAAACAAACAAACTAGTATACTCTCTGTGTAAAGGCTGCTTCAGCAAAGGCGTGCTCTGACAAATGACAATCATCAGTGGTACTTAGAACTTGCGGCTCTCCATTTCAGCAAGAGACCTCCATATTTACTACGGCATGAACTAGGAGAGACTGGAAAATCACTAAGGAGATTTTCACTGCCTCAACCTCAGATGGATACACGTCCCTTTGTCCAGAAATAGCTACGTGGCCCCACCTAACGTGAATAACAAGGAAGTGTAATTCTTGTGTGCGAAGAAAAGAAAACGATGAAATGGAACTTAGTAAACTCATAATATTTGTCACTTCTTAAAATAAAGCTTAAGAGGGGGGAGTTGGGGGGGAAGAGGGAGGGAGGCAAACCATGAGAGACTCTTGAATGTTGAGCACAAACTGAGGNCTTGGAACCATCCATCCTTTCATCCTGGTTGTCTCACTCTCTTGGAATATTCATTCCAATTCTCTTTTAAGGCTTAATAATAAAAGCTGTGTACATTCAGGGGGAAATGTTCTTACCACCTTAATTCAGAGAGTTTTCTATTTTTCTTGAAGTCTTATAGAAACATTTTCTTTCTCTGTCATTCTTTTGGTGCTGTGATAGTTATTGATGATATCCTCTGAATATTTCTAATTCTGTCTTCTGCACTTCCTATATGTCCTTAGGTAGGTGGGACCATGTGTCTAGTTATGAGCACAAGCAGTGCCATTTGTGGGCTGGAGCTTTTAATTGATGCTATGACATCCTTAAGAGCTTTCTTCCTCATTCACAATCCAGAGAGTAGATCTTCCATCAGCGTGGATCACAAAAGTGAGTCCAGTACGGAATACCATCCGCAGATGCTCACTAGGGAGATTTGTATAAGTGAGAGAAAAATCCTTGTTTTTAAACTGAGATCTGTGAGTTTGTTTGTTAATGTCGGGTAATCTAGCCGATTTTAACTGAAACAAGTTGGTACCAGTAGTAGGATGCTACATTACAGAGATACTAAGACTGTAAGATATGTGGCAATAGTTAAAGGGCTGGGCATCCATATGCAGTGAGCAAACTGGTTTCAGAAACTGGGATCCATGAAATGTGTGAGGGAAGCATTTGGTAAACTAGGCTGTATTAACTTGGAAGTCAGACTCTATGCCTAGTTAACTTGAGTGCTAGGAAATGTGATCAGAAAGCAGTAGTTGGATACAGTACTTGTTACTGTTGAATATGTTTGACAAATATTATAAGAAAAAAGATGAAAAAAAGGGATTTTTCTGATTTATACGCAGAACTGAAAGAGAATAGAAAGCCTTAGGGCACATGTAAATTTGGAAAATTCAAACATTTCTTAACTCCCAAGAGTAAAAGATAAAACTAGGACCTAGCACCAGGCAGGTATGGAGGACACCAGATTGGTTGGTGAATGGAGTAGAGATAATCACTGGTACAAAATGGCTGAACAACTGCTCAAAATTTCACAAGAGGTGACCTGGAAAAAGTTTCCGGTGGAAGGGAATGTTATGGAACAGATGATCATGATATAGGTATTCATAAAAGTATGAAGGGAACAATGCCTAAAAGGACAGCCAAGGTCACTTATTTCTAATCAGTTGTATTCACGTTATGCAGAAGAATGATGAGGGAGTGAGGGCTTTTGAGCAGCAGTTAGAAATTGAGCATGAAAGCCAGAGAGCTTACAAAAAGACCCTTATTACCTGTATTGAAGGACAGTTACAGTTGAGAGAAGGCTGAAGACTTAACTGGCAGAATCATAGGATATCAGATATATTGGACTCCACAGCCATGGCAAGTCTGTTACGTAAACGTCAGGACACTATATGGAAAAAGCCTTGAATCCTGAATCATGATACAGATGATACTTGGAGCACATGGCACAACTAGCTGGGGGGCTTTAAGAATGGTGCCTCTGTAAACCCCCTGGACCCTTTGGGGTTAGAGAAGTGGCCCAGGCTTCTCTAGCAAGAGTAGAAGATGCTGGAGAAAACTCTCCCAATCAAGAGAAAAAGTGTTCTCCTTCCACTTTAGAAGCTTCCCACATTTCCTTTCTGTATGCCAGGTTAACTAGAATTAAATTCCAGTAAAACCCACACACTATCTTATCTAACCGGGGGTGTGTGATGAGACCCATGACCAGAAGATATATGGGTCATGTCACATGCCACATGACCCAGAGGCAGCCAGCTTCATGGGACTGTGTATCAGCCTTCCAAAGGCCCAACTGAAGCAGCATGTTAGATGAAACAGCTGAAAGGATAGATAACCATCCTTCAAGATAGGTGTGTTTATTAAATCAGAGATCTCTACATGATCTTATGTCTACAAGTAGAAATATACCTGTGTCCAGGAATCGGGAGGTGAGAGTAAAAGTGGCCTCTATATCATTCCAATGACCCACTGAGAAATACAGTGTTTCCTGTTTCCACAACTCTGGGATCTGTAGGTTTGGAAGCCCTAGTCCCTAAACTGATGTACTCTTGAAGGGGACATCGCAAGGTTCCTATTGAACTGTAAGTCATGGCTGCTATCAGAGCAGTTGGGATTCCTTGTTCCCAGGGGCCAGCAGATAAAAGAAGGAATCATCATACTGGACAAATCCTGATTAGCAGGAGAAGGTAAGGCTGTTTTTACACCTGTAAATACCAAGGTGGTAACCAAAGGTGAGGGTTATTAGAATGGAGGATGGAGGAGGAAAAGGTTGCGTACCAGTACTGTCCCCAAGAGCAAATGCAATGATAGGAGTGTAGGTCATCTCACTAAATCCTCTCTTCTGAAGTTCCATTCAAGAAAAGGGGTCCCTAGGAACCATGAGGAGCTGTCCCCTGAACTCGTGTGAGAAGTATATCTATCTGGATGACACAGGTTGAAGACTGCAGTATCCATGAGAATATGCATTATAGACCTCTGACTACAGGGATCTTGATTGAACTCAATGCTCCACTTTGATATATGTTACCATGTTTACCTTTGTATCACTCTTCCCACATGTCTTCACAGTTGGTAACTGAGTTACTAGGGATACAAAGGTAGCCCATTTCTAAGAGATAAAGAATTACTCTGACAGCTGACTTTAGCCACAGAACCTCCTAAAAGCCTGGTTTGAGCTTTCTTTTTTTTTTTTTTTTTTTGACAGCACAGCCATCTAGGATGCTTATACCCAATGCTCCTTTCCTTTCTCCTTCACTCAGGGTCGGGTTTATATCACACTCTGATATCTCTCCTACCCTTCTCTGGGTCCTTCCCCGTTCTCCTTCATAGGTGTTTCCCCTTATAAAATAATTACATGTTTATTCCCATCTCAGCATCTGTTTCTTGGAGAATGTGAAAAAACACACTATTCATAGGGTATGGAGTCCTGACCACTATTGGTACTGGGGTGAGAGTAATTTGTCTTTTTCGCACAGGTGTCTAGATCAGGAAGACCTACGTCCAGGCCTGCTATAAAGACTATCACACATCACACCTAACTTAAAAAATCTGAGACATCACCCAAAGAATGTGGACTTTGAGCTTGATGCCCTGTTGGATGGGACTTTTGTTTTATTTCCCTTGGTTAGTGGGTAAGTATCTTTTGACTACATAAAGGATAATGAGCCAAACATTTGATTATGGGTTGTGGTCATCATAAAAGCTTTTCACTAACTATTTCTGAATCCAAACCTCCAGGGGTGTTTTAAGTTACTTATAAAGAGTTTATTATTTGAACATAATTTGGCTTAGAGTTTCTCCAACTAAGTGTACGTCAGAATTACCTGGAAGATTTGTTAAAGCACAGATTTTTGGGGCTTCACCTTTTGAGTTTCTGATTTAGTAGATCCAGGGTTGTACCCAAGAATTTGCATTTCTAACAGGTTCCCAGGTGCTGCTGGTGCGGCTGCTCCAATGACCATACCTGAGAACCTGTCCTAACCAAAGCTGATCCTGATGTATACAAGGATTAACCCTAACATTCTTTTGCAGCATATGTAACCATGAGCATGAAGCTGTTTAAGGACAAGCATAATAATGGAGATCACTTTTCTGCACAATGAAGATTCTATTCAATGCCTAAACAATTGGAAAATTGTTTTTCCCATCAATGAAAATGGGAGATAATCCCATATATACTCTACAGACTGTGGGCAATATACTGAGTCAGCAGTCAAGGCATATTCAGTAAAAGACAGAAGACTTTGGGGCCATGCAAATATAAAAGAAAGCATTAGCAGTTGTCTTGGCCAGGATTCAGAGAACAGAATCTACTCTAGTCAGTTTAAGTGGGAATTGATTTAGTACACAGTATTGAACAGCTTATAAAAATGTTAAGAAGGATGAAGAAACAAATTACAGGCGCTGTTTCTGTCCTGGTCACTACTGTACCTCTACTTTCTACTAGTGCCTCAAACTTCATGCATATGTTTGATTGAATAAGACCAAGAATTCATAACTTTTATCACAGCCTCTTATCCCCTACTCATTGTGCCTCATTATCAGCAAACATGTGTAGATTATAGTTGGGTATAATTGAAACCTGTTTCACATGACATAATTTACAGAAATTTTACACATATTTACTCTTCATCTGTATGGTTATAGGTAAGATATGGACTCTGCTTAGTGTTCAGGTAAAATTTCTCAAGAGGTGACTCTAGAGATGCCATGGATCATTTGATAAAAGCAGTCAGTTCCTGGCTTTTATTGAAGCCACTTTCAGGGGGTCACCAAAGAAGCCTTGTTTTAAATTTGGTGTGTTTTTTGCTGAATTGTATGCTTCAAATAAATTAATTCCATCATACACCTATTATACCTCAATAAAGTTGATTCAAAAGGGAAAACACATACAAAGATCCCAGAAATTAGGTGGAAGTGAAGAACAAACCAAATACTAGAAAAATCCGACGAAATCTAATCTAACGAAAGTGGTATTTTAATGAATTGTTTTCTGTTATGAAAACTGAGTCCATGCAGCCTAATCTATTTCCACCTTCTGTGCATCTTACTCATTATACAGGTGAAACTAGGTGTTGTATCATGTTTTTCTTACAGAAAAACAAAGTTGAATTGAAGCTTCTATTCAGGAGTGAAATAACTACTTTTGTCGCTGAATATTAATTTCAACCAGGTATTTGAAATCTGAATGATTTGGAAAGAGATAGTTAAAAGAATGATCATTCTTATAAGGTCTTTTTTTTTAAGCAGCTCTAGAACAATAATATGGAAAAGCATACGTTTTCTCAGTCCTCTCTATTTATGTGAGTAAATCTGTTCATGCAAATGTCACAAGCTACCAAGCACCGCTCTTATATATAAGGCAGTATTCAGTACACATAATGTTAGCTCCTTACATTCTCTGTTAACATCCAGAGAGCATAAATTGGTAATTGTGTGGTAACTATGCAATTAACTCATGACACCACTGTACCTTTTCATTAGCGTCACCAAGAGTACTATTACCCTCTCAGTGACCTCCGAGTAAGTGATAACATCCTTAGCTGTTAAAGTAAAAAAAAAGAATTAAGAGAATTTAGTGTTGTGAAGGGTGATGGAGTGACAGCCTTGGTGACTGGAACCCTTTTTATCTAGCTCGGCACAACAAATAGTGAAAATGCAAACCTCTCTAAGCAGCCTCATTAGTACATCTCACCTCTTTTCTCTAAGAACAGAGGACTTCTTACTTATTTTTTTACTTGTTAAGATGACTTGCAGAGTTACCTATTGAGTTCACTTTTTTTTTTCATGAAGGTTAATGGCTGTGAGAGCCCTCCCAGCGTCACTGGCTCATTTGCTCTGCTTCCAGAAGGTACTCACGCTAACGAATACACTTGCTATAAGCTGTTCTTAAAGCATGACTTTGGAAATCCTCGTCATTAATTATCATTTATTGTCTACTCAAGGTGTAAACAAAAACTACTAAATATTAAATTGCTTTTACATTAAAAAAGAAAAAGAAAAAAAGGAGTGTCTGGCTGGCTCCGTAGGTAGAGCATGTGACTGTTGATCTTAGGGTTGTGAATTTGAGCCCTATATCGGGCCCAGAGAGTACTTAAAAAATTACTTTTACAGAAAGTTCATTCAATGTTGATCAGGTTTTGGTGTTTAGGTTCATTCCTTATTGAAAATAAAATGGAAAACATATATTCAATAGTGTAGCTTTTCTTGAGCTATGGGACAGTGGAGAAGGAAACTTATACTGGATGGGGGGTTGTTTATCTTAATGATTAAAAGTAAAGGCTTAGGAATCCAGTTCACCTGGATTTGGGTCCAGATGTCCACATTACTGTTTAATGAGAGCATATAAGAAAAAAATTTCAAAATATTAGGAAATGTTTCCCTGAGTTATTTGGATGTGAAGGAGAATTAGATTGATCCAGGCATAGGGAAAAACATTCTAGAAAGAAAGAATGAGTAACTGTCATATGAAAACGCCCTATCATGAGAGAGAGAGAGACAGCCTAGTATACCTATGAATTCTAAATGTGTGTATGGGGTGTGTGTGTGTGTGTGTGTGTGTGTGTGTGCGCGCGTGCACGCGTGTGTGTGTGTGTTGTGTGAATGTGAAGAGGAGGAAGTGAGGAATACAAAGTACAATAGAAGGATTTTAATAAAATATGTGTCTTTGAAAAATCATACCAATTGCAGTACAAATAACAGATAGGACAAGAATCTGTGCAGATGATCAGTTAAAAGGCTATTGCAAGATTTTAGGCAAGAGATGAAAGTAGTTTTTATTAGGTGCTGGCCGTGGGGATAGAAAGATGGATAAGATTCAAGAGCTATTTAGTAGACAAAGCTTATGGGACTTGGCTTCTGGGAAGTGGGGAGAGGAAATATCATCGATGACTCTGAGGTTCTGGCTTGCAGGACTAGACAGTTCTATATTCACATGGAGGATGCTAAAGAAAACCAGATTTGTGTGAGAAGACCTGAGACTGATCAAGGTGACCTTCATATCTCTAAGAGAGATCATGAGTCCACAGCACGTGCATCTGAGTAACTTGCATCTACTTTTGTGTCCTTTCATATTTTCCACAGTAAAGCCAGAACCATCTTATAAAATCCCAAATTTGATTACCACACTTTTCCTCCTGCTTAAAACCCTTAAATTACTTCTCACTGCACTTAAGATTAAAAAAAAAAGTTAAGAATCTAAAAAGCCTGTCTGATCCATTCCCTGCTTCTCGTGTGGGTATTAGATTATGGCACTTCCCCTTACTCATTAGACATTCTTTATGTAGGGTTTCTTTCAGTTTCTAGAGACCATCATGATCCACAGCCGACATGCTCAAGAATCTTGGCTTATTTATCTTCTACTCATCCTTCAGGGATCAGCTTAAACTTCTTCAAGGAAATCTTTTCTGCTCTATGTTCTCCTGGCCCTTCTGATTTTCTTTTATAGCACTTATTATTGTTTGTAAATTTGTAACTGTGAGACTGTTAAACTTCAGAGTCCTTACAGAAGCTTATATTCGGGTTGGCAGGATATTACAGTTTACTTGGATGCTGCGGTAGGCGAAATACTGGTCCCCCAAAGACTTCCATGCCCTAACTTGGAGCCTGTGAACATGTTATTTTATACAGCAAAAGGGGTTGTATAAATTGATCAAGTTAAGGGCCTTGAGATGGGGAGATTATCCTGGATTGAGTGGACCCCATGTAATCTCACGGATCCTATAAGTGGATAACTTTTTCTGCTGTGATCAGAAAAAGAGTTGTGGTGACAGAAGTGGGACCAAGAGATGCTATTTTGCTGATGAGAAAAAGGGCCACAAGCCGGGAAGAGAGGCAGCCTCTAGAGGCCAGAAAACACAACCAAATAGATTCTCCTCAAGAGGTTCCTTAGAAGAATGTAGCCCTGGTGCACCTTAATTTGGATTCAGTGAGACCTGTGTTAGACTTGTAAGCCACTGAATTATGAGAGTAAATTTGTGTTGTTTAAGCCGGTAAATTTGTGGTAATTTGTTACAGTAGGAATAGAAAACTAATATAGATGCAATTGTGAATTACATTTGCACTACAGCTAATTCCAAGTATAGTTCTGGTCCGTATGTTTCTGACTGAAAAATTACATTGTTTTATCATGAGGCCAAATCTCACGAAAACATAGTAGTTTAAATTATCACCACAAAAAAATATTTTTAACCATATCTTCTTAATTGAATTCACATTAGCATTCATAATAACATCATATGTTTCACCTCAGAAAAAAGGGGAACTTTCAAAGCTCTACAATGATTCTATAAATTGTATTTAGAAATCATGGTTCTTATTAAAATTGGCTTATATAATTATCACCCATAGTTCCAATATAAAAGAGTGAAACTGATTCAGAATAACAGTTTTTTTTTATTTTCTTAGTGCTTATTTATTTTTTGAGAGAGCGAGAGAGACACAGAGTGAAAGCTGGGGAGGGGCAGAGAGAGAGGGAGACACAGAATCTGAAACAGGCTCCAGGCTCTGAGCTGTCAGCACAGAGCCCGACACGGGGCTCTAACTCACAAACCGTGAGATTATGACTTGGGCCGATGTCAGATGCCTAATGGACTGAGCCACCCCAGCGCCCTCAGTGTTTTGATTCATATGAAAAGTCACACATCACAGTGTGATAGGTAAGTGTGCCTCCTGCAGCCACACTCATTCAGTCTTTGTCTTCAAGCACCATCTTGTTAATTTAACTGCTGGTTTTTGAAATAGCTGTTAATGCTTCATCGGGTTTGTTTCTTCTGGTTATTTTATTTTTATGTGGTTAGTGGTATCATTACACTCCCACTGTGGATGATAGGGTCAGCAAATATTTTAAACCAGTTGCATATTTATTATCAATTGTCCTGAGGAACAAATTTCAGTACTAGATTTTTTTACAGTTGTGAGTTTTTTTGCTTTCTTGTTGCCAAAAGTATTTATTATAAAATAAGACTGTTTATTTTATGACATATTTTATAACACGATTGTTCACCTTCTATTTCACATTTTACGTAGGCCTAACCTATAAGCTCCCTTATTTCCCACTGGCTGCAGTGACTCCTGTCCTACTAAAGAACTGGCTGGAACGTCCAGTGGCCATCAGGGAAAGCAGGGGGCAAGTAAATTAACTGATGGCCCCATTCTCACTAAGACCAGAGGAAGTAATTGTTCTTAGCCACTTGTGTCCATCTGTGTGTCACACAGAAGTTTTATTCAAATTTCCCTGGGCCTCTGTCCCTCGGCCATCCTTTAAGCAAGTTTGTGTGACTCTGTTTTCTTTAGGATTATTTTCTGAGGAGCCTTTGTCCTTTGTCTTCTTCAAAACTGAGAAATTCTCTCAGAAAACACCACTTCATTAATATCCATTTCCTCTCACAGAGCGTTTCCACCCCTGATGCAGACAGGCCTCTCGCTGCTCCCTCTTGCCTACAGTCTGTCCGTACAGGCCTGGGCATGTCTGCTTTCACGTTTGAAGAGCTTAGGGCCTTGCTCTGTCACTGCTGCTCTCTGCTTTTCTTCAGTTCTCTGTGCCCCTAAATCATTTCCCACAATAATGGAAACTCACAAAAGAAGAAGAAAATTTTAAAACTTAAAGTAACCGCCATTGGTTATCTGTTTCCTGGAAACAAATTTGCTTTGCAAATGTATTAGATATGAGTCCCTGTCCACAAAATCAGTGGTCCTGGAAATTTATATTTTGACGCCAACTTTAATGTGTTTTTAAGTTCCCAATCTCTGTGACAGAAAATTAACTTTAGTAAACTCTAGGTGCTCTTAGTTAATTCAGGATCCTTCCTCAATCCTCTACCTTCACCTCATCAAAATTCTCAGTGGCTTTCTTAATATCAACCAAACACCAAGCAGAAAAGGGCCCCTAGTATCCATCTCTCCTTACGGGCTTCTCCTAAGTTGCATATGGTCCTGGAAGATTCTTGGTCCTTGATCTACCAGCTGTTGTGTCCTTGTTCCTGGGTCCTGACTGCAGGCTTTCTCTACATTCTCCTCTCTTGGCTACTTCCATACTTGTCTCAGGGCACAAGGTCCATTTAGACCTCACTCCATGTTGTGTTACTCCGAGGCTGCCTCAGACCCGTATGCATAGACACACAGAATCTTCCTTCTGCTTCTACTCTCTACTGACCAAGGGGAATCCTGGGTTATAAATCTTCCTGAAAAGAGTCAGATATGGCCAATCACTATACCCCACACAAATAATTTGTGGTCTAAGTGGTGTAAAGGGGAATGAGCCTCTACCAGGGGCCATGCTTAGGCCTCAAGAAGAGCAATATGCTTAAGTCAGAAATTGGCCTATACTTTACTAGTCTGCATTACAGTAAAAAGAGCTGCTAACTATCTGTGTGTCTTTAGTTTTAGTACATTAAATGTCTTCTGTGCTGGAATTTAAGAATAAGGCCAACTGTGTTCTTTCATCACTGTCATATTGTTTTGCGATCTTGTTCCTCTATATTTGGAAACAAAAATATTATCTTGTCCTTAACTGGTTTTAGTTTTTACAGAAGTGATTTACAGACTGAAGAATTATGTGACCTGAATTTGTCTGTTTTAGTTTTATTTTTTAATATTTATTTATTTTTGAAAGAGAGAGAGAAACAGTGAGAGAGATAGAGAAAGAGAGAGAAAATACAGGCAGGAGAGGAGAAAGAGGGAAGGAAGAGAGAGAGACAGAGAGAGAGAGAGAGAGAAACTCTGAAACAGACTCCGGGCTCTGAGCTATTAACACAGAGCCCAGCGCAAGGCTCGAACTCATGAACCATGAGATCATTAACTAAGCCAAAGTCGGACGGTTAACTGACTGAGCCATCCAGGCACCCATGTTTATTTTTTAAGGTTTATTTGTTTTTAATAATTTCTACACCCAACGTGGGGCTTGAACTTATGACCCTAATATCAAGAGTCACATGTTCTTTCAACTGAGCCAGCTAGGTGCCCCAAGTGACCTGAGTCTGAAATCATGAGGTGTAGAAGAGAGCGATGCATGGTAGTTAGTGAGATATGGATTTGCTTGATTTAGTTTTGCAATTTTAGAAGGTTATCAAGTTTCCAGTTAGTAGAGTTTCATGGACTCTGGTAATAAATTTAACTGAGAAAAGGACGCTAACACAGATGCTTTTTCAAGGAAATAGATATATTCTTTGTTCTATTCCTGGTAAGACAAGCAAGGTAGACTTTGGTCATATTTTGAAAAAATCCTTTTATTTTCATTTATTTATATCCTGTCATTTTCTCCAAAGAATTGAAGATGAACTCCAGGAGGATCTAAATTGTTGTTCCAGCCTGAATGGTGCAAGAAGAGAAATATCTGGTCCCCTTACATTGAAGATATATTTACAGAAGCCAGCCGAGTTTCTCATCCTTTCCTCTCCTCTGACTATACACTTCTAGTGGCATAAATTCACTTGTCTATTAAGGAGCCAGGGTTATGACATTAATCTTTTCCAGGTTTCCAGGAGGATGGTAAAGATCTGGCATCTGCAACAGTAAATATAAGGATGCATATTTTGCAGGTATTATGCTTTTTTCCTAAACTACTTTCAAAGTAGTAACAAGACACATCCTACTGAAAGTTCTCGACATTTATACTGATTCCTTACTATTCATAAATTTTAGCTGAAAGATTGTGTGTTCAGAACTATGATCAGTACTATATAGATGTAAAGAGAAGCAGATGGCATGCTGTTTTCTTAGAAAAATCTAGAACCTAATTGAGACAGCTAAGACATATTTGTTAGAAATGACTAACGGAAGCAAACATCCCATTATTCTGATATCAAATTAATGATCAAATTTCTACCTTGGGGCAGTACAAAAACAAATAAGCAGAGTAGAATCAGTCAAAGAGAGGCTAGTAAAGGCTAGACTCCCACAGATCACTAGGATTATGAAAGGAGAGGCGTAAGTAATGCCTAGAATTATGCATAAGATTTGGGGAGACTGAGAAAGGAAAAGTTATGCCAGCTCTACAACTAACATAAATATATTTTTCTATTCTCTACAACTGATTGATTTGAATTTCCAGCAGTTTGAAATCAACATTTTTGTATCATGCTCTAAACATTCTATCATTCTCTGAATTTTTTAAGTACAAGGATCTTGGGGCACCTAGGTGGCTCAGTTGATGAACTGTCTGTCTTTGGCCCAGGTCATGATCTCATGGTTCATGGTTCAAGCCCTGCATCGGGCTCTGTGCTGACAGCTTGGACATTCTATGTCTCCCTACCTCTCTCTGCCCCTCCCCCACTTGTGCTCGCTCTCTTGCTCTCTCTCTCAAAAATAAACATTAAAAAAATTAAATACAGGCATCTAGCTCACCAATGTTTAAAAAAGGACGCATAAAAAACAAGGTTATTTCAATTCAGTCCAAATACAATTGAGAAACAAAACAAAATTTCTTACCAGTATCTTTTAAAACTATAGCATTAATCAATAAACTTAGCCCACAGGTATTTCCTATGATCAGAGAATCTCTGAAACCACTCTCTCTGTTCAGAAGAGAAATAAGAAAAACAAGACACTACAGGATAAGCTATAGTTCCTGCTTTCCAAGAGTTTGTTGTTATTTCCATCTGCCCAGAAATCCTCCTCTTTTCTGTGTAATATCAGAACATCCCTACTCCTAACTCCCACATACACATACAGACATTGGGGCCTACTTCACAGACCCCTGCGTGTTCTGATAAGTTATGATGGGTTGCCAGTCAGAGTACTCTACCCTAGCCTATTCCATTCTCTAGCCAAAGACAGGAACATATCTCAGGCTGGACTAATGATAGTTTTATATCCTCTTGGTCATAGTGTCCAAGAGGGGATGTGATCCAAACTGGGACAATCAGAGTCTTCCCTTGAGTTTTTACAGTGGATGGAAAATGGCTCTTTTCTTTAGAATCATAAACTGGGAGGATGTAAACCCAGACAAGTTCCCTGCTACTTTGAAATACCTGCATCAAAAATATATAAATAGAGTCCAGACTAGTGATGCTGGTTGTGGGTGGGGAAAGCTGAAGGGAAAAGTAAGAGAGAGTGCTAATGCTCTTTGAATTTCAAGCTCCAGCCTGTATTACTAAAATATGCTCTACCTCTGTCTTTCTGTGGATTCATTATGTAGAGCCAATACATTTACTTTTACATTCAAGCTTTTTGAGTTGGGTTTCTGTCACTTGCAACCAGAAGTTTCTAATACAGAATTCAAGATGTGTGAAAGGATTGTAGAACAAGAGAATAATACATGACAAAATTCTATAATTAAAATTCAATAAAAGTTCATAGGAATAAGGGATATGTGTGGGATAGAGCCATAAAAGAAGGAATCATGAAGTGCTAAACTCGTTAAGAAATTTGAATGGAAGAGAAGATTTTAATGGTAAACTAAAAGAGAATTCTTCTTTCTTAAATGAAAGAATTCTTCTCTGATGTAAGTACACAAGCAAAGAAATGCGGGCAGAAAAACTATCTAAAAGACACATACAAATTTCAACTATGTACATCACCTTTGACTGAGAAGTATCAGTTCATTTTATCAAATTACCTGAAAATTCATTAATACAGTTCTAATTTGGAATAATAAGTCGTGAGAGATAGTAAGGCTTTTAGAAGGTTATTAGTCACCATACTATGGCATATATTAATGTGGTTATTTCAATTCTCCCTTAAAATACAGTTGAAGGAATCGGTGTCTTAATAAAGTGTCAAAAAGCCAAGAGAAACCATGACAGTCTTGAGGAAGAAAAAGGAAGGAGAACCTGTCTTAATAGTCATCAATACTTATCCTAAAACTACATTGAGACAGTGAAAATATTTGTGCAGCAATAGAAAGATAGGCATACAACTTGGAATTATACATTGATTTAAGCATATGTATTTTTTTAAATTTTTTTTTAATGTTTTATTTATTTCTAGGAGAGAGAGAGAGACAGCGTGAGCAGGGGAGGGTCAGAGAGAGAGGGAGTCACAGACTGAAACAGGCTCCAGGCTCTGAGCTGGCAGTNGACTAAGCCACCCAGGCGCCCCTGTATTTTTAAAAATTTTAATAAATGGAATTCTCTAAATTTTTATTGTACCTCACTGAAACTTGGATCTATCTACATGATGTTATGCCTAATATGGAATGCAGATAAATGGTATTCCTCTTAGGATGCAGAGCTGAGAGAAACCCTTGCTTCTATAGCAACAACAATAAAACACAGACAAAATTAAAATAACAACAACAACAATGTCCTATACAACTAGTAAAGAACACCGAATACAAGCTCAATGAATTGAATTACAGACAAAAGAAGCCCTCCACATGAAAGCGGAGAGCCATGATGTCAGCTTCCATTACTGGAGGGGCATCCATCCTAGACAAGAATTGACAGAGGAAGGCCCTGCTATTAAAAGAGTAGGAAGAGAAGGAATCATCTAGGTCTTAGAAAAAGGGTGGACTGGAGAGATGACATAGAATCTGAAAGACCCCGCCAAATACAAAACAAATAGTGCTAACAATTGTCCCTTGCCTCCTCCCAATGTAAACTTAAATTTCACCCCTCACAAAAAACAAATAAAAAGAGAAAAGAAGGCAGGAAGGCAGGAAGGCAGGCAGGAAGGAAGGCAGGAAGGCAGGAAGGAAGGAAGGAAGGAAGGAAAAAGAAAAAAAGAAAAAAAAAGAAAAAATTGGCTTTGGCAAAAAGCAAAATGAAATCACAGAGAAGTACATTCAGTCATGGGTTGTTGCATGTGTACCCAAGCCTTGGTTCAAAAATATCTGAAACTGCAATCCAGCCACAAATAATAATATGATTGTGGTGCCTAGGTGGCTTAGTTGGTTAAGTGATTGACTCTTGATTTTGGTTTGGGTTATGATCTTGTGGTTGTGAGATGGAGCCTCACATAGGGCCTCCTGCTGAGCGTGGAGCCTGCTTGGGATTCTCTCCCTCCCTCTCTTTCTCTGCTCCTCCCCCACTTGCTTTCTCTCTCTTTCAAAATAAACAAGTAAACTTTAAAATAATAATAATAATATCAAAACAGTAGCAACATGGAAGGTTGGGTATTACTCTTATCATGGGCAAAGCAAATTGAATTTAAAGGTATAATCCAACGACCATTCAACTCAATTTTAGGATGTATCTAAATAATTAGTCCTTCACCCTAAATGTCAGGCAGAGAAAAAGGCTTGAATTTTCTGAGAAATAAATAAATTAAATAAAAAATTATATCTTAATCTCCACTGTTCTATACACAGTGTCTAATAACAATTAAAAGTAACAAAAGAACAAAGAAGCACAAAAATGTGACTTATAAACAAGAAAGCATTCCCTACTTCAGAGAAAAAAAAATATTACCAATTTACCCTGCTACTAGAAGGTTGTCAATAACAGATATTTATTAAGCAGTAGAGTAGGTAAGCATTTAGATTAGGAATATCTGACTCCAGAATCTTCACACTTATCCATTTATTTTAAAAAGTCACATAGTACATACAAAAATAAATACAACTATGGTTCTGAGGACAGTCATAAAGATATAAACTTTTTGATATGGCTCATTTATATCAACATTTTGGACAAAAATCTTAGGTAGGTATAGGAAACAAATCTGTTTCATATATATAATTTCAGTTCTTCCCACACGTGTTTGCTTATTTTTTGTATCTTCAAACTTTAATGCTTCCATAGAAGAAATCTCAAGAGAAATTAAAAATATTTTGAACTATTTAAAAGTGAAAACACATCTTACCAGGATGCAGTAAAAGCAGTGCTTAGAGGGAACTTTATAGCATTTAATGAATACATTAGAAAATAAGAGATCTAAAGTCAATAATCTAACTCTCCATCTTTGAATCTAGAAAAAGAGGGGAATGTTAAATTCACAGCAAATAGAAGAAAACGAGTTATAAGAATTAGAGTAGAAACCAATAAAATAAAAAATGGGAACTCAATAGAGAAAATGAGTAAAACTAAAAGGTTATTTGTTGAAAACATCAATTAAATTGATAACCCCCTAACCAGATTAAGAAGAAAGAGGATATAGATATCAGTATCAATATTAATGAAAAAGAGGTCATCACGATAGATCCTACGGATATTAAAAATAATAAAGGAACATTCTGAATAACTCTATTCCTCTAAATTTGTTAACTTAGGTGAAATTAAACATTTCCTTGAAAGACACAATCTGCCAAAACTCACAAAGGAAACAGATCATTTGAATAGGTTTATCCTATTAAAGGAACTGAATCAATAATTAAAACAGAAAGCATCATGTCCAGATGTGCTCACTGGTGAATTCTACCACATATTTAATGAAGAAATTATACCATTTTTCTATATTCTCTTTCATAAGATAGAAACAGATGAAATACTTCCTAACTCATCCTCTGAGGCAAGCATTACCCTAAAACCAAAACCGGACAAAGACATTACATGAAGAGAAAACTACAGACCCAATGTCTCTCATGAACATAGATGCAAAAATCCTCAACAAAATATTAGTAAATTCAATCCATTAATGCAAAAAATGATTATACACCATAACCAAATAGGATTTATCCAAGGTATGCAAGACTGGTTCAACATTAAAAAATCAATAAATGTTGGGGTACCTGGGTGAATCAGTCGTTTAAGCACCTGACGTAAGCTCAGGTTGTGATCTCACCCCTGTGTCAGGCTCTGTGCTGACAGCTCAGAGCCTGGAGCCTGCTTTGGATTCTATGTCTACTTCTCTCTATTCCCCTCCCCTGCCCACACTCTCTCTCTGTCTCTCAAAAATAATGAAAAAAAATCAAAAATAATCCATCACATCAATGGGATAAAAATAGATAAATCCCATGATTACATCAACAGATGCAGAAAATACATTTGACAAAAACCAATAACCATTCATATTAAATACCTTCAGCAAGCTAGAAGAGCAAAAAGCTTTCTCAATTTGATAAAGAATATATACAAAAACCGTACAGCTAACATCAAACTTAATGCTGAGAAAATAAGTTTCCTGCTAAGATCAGGAACAAGGCAAGGAAATCCCTTCATACTACTTCTTTCTAACACTGCAGTGTAAGTCTTAGATAATGCAATAAGACAAAAAGGGAAATAAAATGTATGCAGATTGGAAAGAAAGACATTCAACTATTTTTGTGTACAGGTAACATGATCATTTATGTAGAAAATCCTAAGGAATTACCAATAACAACAACAACAACAAATTTCCAGAACTAATAAGTGTAGCAAAGTTACAGGTGACAAGGTTAATATACAAAAGTCAATCACTTTCATATATTCCAGCAATGGACAAGTGAAATTTAAAATAAAAACATGGTACTATTCACATTAGAACCTAAAAAAAAAAGTGCTTAGGCATTAACCTAACATCATGGACAAGATCAATATGAGGAAAACTACAAAATTCTGATGAAGAGATTACAAAAACTGAATAAATGGAGAGATATTCCACATTCATGGATAGGAAGATTCAACATTATCGAGACAAATAGTGCTGGGTAACTGTAAACTCACATGCAAATAAATAAACAAGCAACCAAACAAACAAACAAATCTAGACACAGATCTTACATCCATCACAAAGGTTAATGCAAAATGGATCATAGATCTAAATATAAAATGCAAAACTATAAAACTTCTAGAAGAGAACCAAAGAGAAAACCTAGATGGTCTTAGGTATAACAATGACTTTAGATATAATTAACAATGGCACAATCCAGGAAAGAAAGAATTGATAGTTGCACTTCACTGAAATTAAAAATGTTGTTCTGTGAAAGATAATGTCAAGAGAATGAGAAGATAAGCCACAAATAGTAAAAATATTTGCAAAAGACATATTTGACATAGAACTATTATCCAAAATATACAATGATTTTTAAAAACTCAACAATAAGTAGGGTGCCTGGGTGGCTCAGCCGGTTGAGTGCCCAATTTCAGCTCAGGTCATGATCTCACCACTCACGAGATCAAGCCCCAATGTCAAGCTCTGTGCTGACAGCTCAGAGCCTGGAGCCTGCTTCTGATTCTGTGTCTCCCTCTCTGTCTCACCCTCCCCTGCTCACACTCTGTCTTTCTCTCAAAAATAAACAAATATTAAATAAATAAATAAAACTCAACAATAAGAAAACAATCCAGTTAAAATATGAGCCAAAGACACATCACCAAGGAAGAGGCACAAATAGCATATAAGCATGGAGAAACATACTTCATGTCATATGTCAATGGGGAAATGCAAATTAAAACAAGATTCCACTACACACCTATCCAAATGATCAAAATCAAAAACAGCGAATGGACTAAATTGTGGTACATGCAGACACTGGGATATATTTCAGCTATAAAAAGCAATGAACAATCAAGCCATGAAAGACACGGAGGAAATTTAAATATTTATTATTACTACGTAGAAAAAGCTAATCTGAAAAAGCTGAATCTTATATGGCATTCTGGAAAGGACAAAAATTGTGGAGACAGTAAAAAGATCAGCAGTTGTCAGTGGTTGAGGGTTGGGGTTGGGAGTATGAACAGGTGGAGCACAGAGGACTTTATGACAATGAAAATACTTGATATGGGGGCGCCTGGGTGGCTCCCTCGGTTAAGCGTCCGACTTCAGCTCAGGTCATGATCTCACAGTTCATGAGTTCGAGCCCCGCGTCGGGCTCTGTGCTGACAGCGAGCTCAGAGCCTGGAGCCTGTTTCAGATTTTTGTCTCCCTCTCTCTCTGACCCTCCCCTGCTTATGCTGTCTCTCTCTCTCTCTCTCTCAGAAATAAATTTTAAAAAAACATTAAAAAAATACTTGATATGATATTATAATGGTGTATACATGTCATTATACATTTGTCAGAACCATGAAATGTACAACAAAATGTACCATACCAAAAGTGAACCCATAGGTAAACTACAGACTTTGAATGATTCAGTGTGTGTCAACAAAAGTTAATCAGATGTAGCAAGCATACCACTCTGGCAAAGGATGTGGATAACAGGGGAAGGCAGAGGGTATATGGGAAATCTGCGGACCTTCCTCTCAACTTTTCTGTGACCTAATACACCTCTAAAAAGTAAAGTCCAAAAAAATTAATGTTCCCATATTTTTTTTGGCTTGAGGATGAGAGGAAGACAAATCACACTGGGAAGTCAGACATTGAGGAAACTAGTCTTGATCATCTTAGCTAGTAAGTGCTACTTTTACTACAATGATTTTAAATCACAATTTTTTAAAAAAATTCATGCTTGGAAGCTTTTTTTAAAAATTGTTTTTTATTTATTTCTGAGAGAGAGAGAGGGAGAGAGAGACAGCGTGAGCAGGGGAGGGTCAGAGAGAGCGGGAGAATACAGAATCTTAAGCAGGCTCCAGGCTCTGAGCTGGCTGTCAGCACAGAGCCCGATGCGGGGCTCAAACCCACAAACCATGAGATCATGACCTGAGCTGAAGTCAGACACTTAACCGACGGAGCCATCCAGATGCCCTGGAAGCCTTTTTTTTTTTTTTTTTTAAGTTTATTTATTTTGAGAGAGATCGAGACAGCACCAGTGGGGGAAGAGCAGAGAGACAGGGAGACAGAGAATCCCAAGCAGACTCCACAGTCAGCACAGAGCCCCATGTGGGGTTCAAACTCAGGAAACCCTGAGATCTTGACCTGAGCTGAAACCAAGAGTCAGATACCTAACAGACTGAGCCACCCAAGCACACCCTGAGTCACAAATTTTAAAGAGAATTTATTCATAGTAACATTTCTAGATTGAAATGTGAGATTTGAAAAATACATGCTGATGACTGTTTTAATGTTTTCCTTAGTTATCAGAGTGACGTGTTATCAGAGTGATTCTGTATAAATTTGCATCCTCACCTCACTAAAACTTTGTATATTGCTTCTCTAAGTTTTATTGACTGAAAAACTCATCATTCAATAAACTGGCAATAAAATCATACAAGATAAATATATTATACACTTGAAAATCAATTCTAAGCAGTTTTCACCTCGGTTTTATGTGTAGATGAGCCTCCATATTTAGATGAACATTGCATTAAATTTCACAAGGAATGATGCTATAAAAGCCAGCTAAACACTGTTATCAACAGAATTACTGTGTTATGCAAATGTACTGATAACCCCATCTACTGGCTTTATTGAACAATGCTCACATTTAAATATATTGAGAATATTGTTGCCTTTGGGAAAGTATACAACATAAATTATTTTTCATATTTTTAAATTTATTTTTCTTCCTTTTCTTTTTTGATACAGCCATATGGCAAGTCATTCTTTTAATAAATTTATGCATTTGTTTTTTCTCTGCCCACAAAACTCATTTTGTCTATAATTTTTTTCTTTTCATCATGTTCATACTGTTTTACAAACTTGTTTTTATGTCACTGCTTACAAACAACTATGTTGAAAAGAAAGTCTCTTTTTCTAAAATACATATTCAGAATCCTTGTAAAATTATGAAAATGATATATGAAAGCAATACATAGATAGGCTTTTTTCTGCAATTACCTTTCTGTAGAGCTACGTAAGGTTTTTCTCTGACTTTTTAAAAAAATTTTTTTAAGGCTTTATTTATTTCTAGGAAAGAGAGACAGAGAGACAGCGTGAGCAGGGGAGGGTCAGAGAGAGAGGGAGTCACAGACTCTGAAACAGGCTCCAGGCTCTGAGCTGGCAGTCAGCACAGAGCCCGACGCGGGGCTCGAACCCACAAACCGCGAGATCATGACCTAAGTGAAAGTCTGACGTTTAACCGACTAAGCCACCCAGGCGCCCCTCTCTGACTTTTTTTTATACCTCTATGAAGCTTAACAATGTTAGCATAGGCTTATCCATGACTACACAGATACTTTTTTTGTTATTTATAAAACTTGGGCTATGCCTTTCATATGATTATGAAACCTGATACTTAATAGTATACATATACATATCACGTATAAGTATACAAGTATAAGTAATAGTATAAGTATAGTGTATATATATATAATAGTATATTGTATTGATTAAAAGATCCTATATATAAATATAAGTAATTTCATATAGGTATTTATAATAAGACAGTCCAGAAAGTTATATAACTTTAAGTGCTTAGTCTATGTGGGGATGATGTTTTAGAGAAGCCATTATCTTGACAATGTTACAATGAACTAATTTAGAAAAAATTGCAAAGAACAATGACATTAGGACAGGAAAATCTTCATGCTTTGAAGAAAAATATAGAAGCAAACATAAACTCAGAAGTAATTAAAATTTTTAGATTATCTTTAGAATCATACAAATACTAACTTACTATAAGAATAATTTATTATCTTTAATATGACAATTTTCAAATAGTGATGGGAGGATTCAGATGTATTTCCCTAAGAACCCACCAGATGGCGATATGGGGCCTCTCTTGATTTTGAAATTTAGTGTTTTGTTTTTTTTCCTCCTACAAAACTAAAGATTTAAGCAATTCCTTACATAATTTTTATGGAGTTTTGAAATAACTGAAGTGTGATGCTATAATGGATATGAATGTAATTATGTATATGTGTGTGTTTCTTCTGATATAAGTATCATAGACTAATATGAATTTTTTTTAAATGTCCAAATCACAAAATTTGTAATATTTAAATATTACCTCTCTTCTGGTCCAAACTTTCGATTTTATAGGTTTAGAACTTAAGATCAAAATGATACATATTTTTCCATCTTTTGGGCTTTATTTTCACAGGCAAAATCTAAGTGCATTATTCAGATAATTAAATGCAGGATTGGGGAAAGGATATCACAACTACCCATAACAGGTCAGGTCATGATCTCATGTTTGTGAGTTAGAGCCCCACATCATGCTCTGTGCTGACAGCTGAGAGCCTGGAGCTGCTCCGGATTCTGTGTCTCCCTCTCTCTCTCTGCCCTTCCCCACTCTCACTTTGCCTTTCCCTCTCAAAAATAAATGAACATTAAAAACATTTTTTAAATAAAAATAACTAAACCAAGAGTACCACAACTGTGTCAAGTACTATTTTTTAACATAATCGATTCTTAGAAAAGTTTATGTAAAGGACGTTAGTTTAGCACGTCTTTATTTTCCAAAGATAACATTCATTTGATATATTTTTTCTGAAATATTTCCAAACCATTTTCATTAGTTTGTTTTGGTTATGGTTTTAAGTATACCTTACATTTTTATAAAATTATATTTAAAATTGTAACCAATAATACTGAAATGATTTAGCATAATCAGCTATCATTTTGTGTGGGAGAGCATAGCGGTGCATATTCACAATTATAAGATTTTACTCAGAATGAACAAGTGGTCCTATTCCTCCAAAAATGCAACTGTTCAGCTGGAAATGTTAATACTACCTTGCTACCGTCCCAGAGCTAGAAATGGAAGCAGAGATTGAACCGTTTCAAGGAAAGTCTGGGTAATGCCATTTTAGTGGGGTCAGAATTTCTAGACTACCACTCAGACATGTTAAAATGCGGTAGGATTTATTTTCTGTATCTGATCTCATCTTGCTGTGAAGTACTCTTTCTTACTGATTAAGGAGAGAGAAAAAAAGAGCAAAGCAAAATCAAACCTTAGTCTTCATATGCCAGTAAGGAAACATAGGCAATAATCTCATGGACATTGTGACCTTAGCAACATTCTTCTAGATATGTCTCCTCAGGCAAGAGAAACAAATGCAAAAATAAGCTATTGGGACCAAAACAAAATAAAAAAGTTTTTGTATAGCAGAAGAAACCATCAACAAAACTAACAGGCAATTTACTGAACTGGAGAAGATATTTGCCAACAATATATCCAATAAGGGGTTAATATAAAATATATGTAACGAACTTAAAACACTCAGCACCAAAAAAGCCCCACACAAATAGTCCAATGAATGTCTCGAGTATACTGTCACTGTTTTATTATTGATTTAAGTGATAAAAAATTTCATGTTTAGTCACTGTGTTCCTGAGGTTGCTCCACATTTCTCAGCAATAAACACTGAAGTGGCATAAACTTTGTATTTGATTGCCACTGTATTATGTTGCTTGCCCATCTGGCAGGCCATGAGAAAATAAAAGAATGTCTCTTGTAAAAGCTCATTAATTTATTCATTCATATATCCATTTATTCATTCATTGAGTGCCAGAGACTATTAAAAAAAAAAGTACCACAAAAATAACAATAACAACACAACCCCACGTTTAGCCCAAACCTAGTTTCTCTGTACTACAATGTAGCGTTTAAAGAAGTCTTCAAGACATGAAAAGGGCAACATTAGGGCATCAGTTTGTGGTTAATTTTTTTCATGGTGCAGTTAACTTGAGAACATCCTCTGGGAAAGAAATTGGTTCTGTTGCACTTATTACTTTTATAATCAGGAAAAAGAGCATCATAAAAAGATGATTTTGACCTCACCCTGCCCTAGAGTTTGGCAGCTCTAATTAAAAAGTGAATGTACCCAATGTCTTACAGAATAAAGCCCTTTTATAACAAATAACCTTTTGATGGAGAAACCACACTGTTTGTACACCAAAAAGCAATTTTAAGGCTTATCTTGAGCTAATGCCAGGGTAAATAGAAGCTGAAGCTTCTTGCCCTTCTTTTCTCTTTACCAAGGATTCAAAGCATATCTATTTCAGCATTCTGCTTTTACAAATATACTACTGTAAATTTTATGCAGTTTGTATGGACAAAATCCCTTCCAATGACATTTTGGAGCAAAAATGAAAAATTCTTGATCTATAGTTGTGTAGTGACTAAATTTTAACAATCTGTACAGAAGAAGCTTTATTGTGAGGGAAGCCAAATTTAATACTGAAATGGTCCAAAGAGTTGTCAACAGTTCATTTAAGGAAACATTAAGGAAACATCTCACTCTTGAAATTAATTTTGACCCAGTTTATAAAAGTTGGAAAGACAGAGTATTTATGTTTTTGTTAGAGACAATTTTTTGGAAACCTGAGTTTAACTCCATAATTTAATGTATGGAACTATGACTACATTAAAGGTAGGCTTGTTTGTATAGGAATTTCAAACTGGCTGGTTCTTAAAAATCCTCCAGTGAAAAGTTAAAAGATAGAAGGAATTTCAACATTCACCAAAAAAATCAGCTCTAAAACTGCAGTCTCTATATAGCCATTGATCATTTTATTGTAATAATTAAATGCCAAAAAGATGGGCAATTTATAGCTACACTTCTTGTCACAATAAACACTGCAAACAAATCATCGCCATTGGGTATTTAGAGATTAAGCTTAAGAGAGCTTAAGCAGTTCTTCATATGGTACTTTGTTTAATCGTGTTACATAATAACAACATGCCCTTTATAATTTATAAAACGTTATCATCTTATTTGGTCTTTTAATGTTGTGGGCTGGCTAGCTTTTGACCACTTTTATGTTTACTATCATTTTACAGATGAGTTAATCTTGAGACCTAAATACCTTAAAAAAGGTTATGTAGCTAAATGGTGGGAGAACTAAGATATACTCACATGGAGGATTTCTGGTTTAAAATTCTTTACATTGGTATAAACATATTCTTATTTATAAATGTGTCTTCTGTCTTCTCACTCAACATTTACACCACCAAGACATCACATTGGTTAGATTTGGTTAGTTTCTAATGCACCTCTTCTTAGCCCTTAACCACTCCCAATATTCTCCCATTAGTCTTCTCCCCTGAAAGACACCTAGCTAGCATAAAAAGAATTATCCACCATGATCAAGTGGGATTCATTCCTGGGTTACAGGGGTGGTTCAGTGTTCACAAATCAATCAATGTGATACTTCACAGTAACAAAAGAAAAGATAAAAACCATACAATCCTGTCAATAGATGCAGAAAAAGCATTTGACAAAATACAGCATCCCTTCTTTTTTTTTTTTTAAGTTTTATTTATTTCTAGGAGAGAGANCATCCCTTCTTAATAAAGAACCTCCAGAAAGTCAGGATAGAAAGAACTTACTTAAACATCATAAAAGCCATCTCTGAGAAGCCCTCAGCTAATATCATCCTCAACGGGGAAAAACTGAGAAGTTTCCCCTTGAGATCAGGAACATGACAGGGATGTCCACTCTCACCACTGTTGTTTAANCAAAGGAAAAAATCCATAAAACTAATAGGCAACCGACTGAATGGGAAAAGATAGTTGCAAATGACATATCAGATAAAGGGCTAGTATCCAAAATCTACAAGGAACTCACCGAACTCCACACCCGAAAAACTAATAATCAGGTAAACAAATGGGCAGAAGACATGAACAGACACTTCTCCAAAGAGGACATCCAGATGGCCAACAGACACATGAAACGATGCTCAGCATCCCTCCTCATCAGGGAAATACAAATCAAAACCACACTGAGATACCACCTCATGCTGATCAGAGTGGCTAACATGAGCAAATCAGAGGACTCCAGATGCTGGCGAGGATGTGGAGAAATGGGCACCCTCCTACACTGTTGGTGGGAATGTAAACTGGTGCAGCCCCTCTGGAAAACCGTGTGGAGGTTCCTCAAAAAATTAACAATAGAACTCCCCTAGGACTCAGCAGTAGTACTGCTAGGAATTTACCCAAGGGACACAGGAGTGCTGATGCATAGGGGCACATGTACCCCAATGTTCATAGCAGCACTCTCAACAATAACCAAATCATGGAAAGAGCCTAAGTGTCCATCAACGGACGAATGGATCAAGAAGATGTGGTTTATCTATAAGATGGAGTACTACATGGCAATGAGAAAGAATGAAATCTGGCCATGTGTAGCAACATGGATGGAAATAGAGGGTGTTATGCTGAGCAAAATAAGTCAGGCATAGAAGGACAGATACCATATGTTTGCACATATAGGTGGATTAGGAGAAAGCTAATGGAGGACCATGAGGGAAAAGAAGGGGAAAAAGAGTTGGGGAGATGGAGGGAGACAAACCATGAGAGACTCTTGAATGTTGAGTACAAACTGAGGCCTGATGGGGGTCAGGGAGAGGGGAAGGGGGGTGATGGGCATGGGGGAGGGCACTTGTTGGGATGAGCACTGGGTGTTATATGGAAACCAACTTGACAATAAACTAAGAAAAAAAATAAATAAAATAAAAATAAAATAATAAAACACCACATGTCTAGAAAAAAAAAAAAAAGACATGTAACTAGGAAGAGCAAATTACAAGAGAGGATGTCTACCCAGAAGACTTCCAGTTCCTGTTTCACCTGTAAAGAGCCTAGATGACTCCACCTAGATTTAGAGGCTCCACCCTAACAATGAGTACAAAGATGAACAAAATGAAAAATGAACAGCTCCTCTTGATCCATAATAGAGTGGAGGACACAGGGCTCACCGCTGCTCCCAATACTGGAGAGACAGACCTGTGAACACAGGGAGTGAACGTAACCTGAGTCCATACTCATGAGCAGAAACTGCGTTTTGGACCAATACCAAGGTAAAACAAACAAACAAAAATCCCCAAACTGCCATTTGAAGTTTCTGGAGGCTCAATGTGGACAACTCTGATAGTGAAAAAATACGGAGGGATGTGGTTATAAAGGGCTCCCATACTTTTGCCAGGTTTTACTTCAGGAGCCTCACCAGGCTCTCACAGTAATCTGAGAAAAATCATCTCATGCTTCAGGCAAGAAGAAAAGAAAAGGAATCATTGTAATATATGCCATAGTTCTTTGTTTTTATCAGAGTCTGCCCTCAGGGGAAGCTAGCTGGTCATAGTCTAACCTGTGGGGCGTTATCAGTCTAACTGACCCGAGGGAAGGAAAATGTGCAATTTCAGCCTATTCTATTCTACATAAAGGAAGGAGTAAAATCCTGAGAAACTCTTGTGAAATTCACAGCCCAGAGGCACAGACTCTAAAAGACTGCGACTTAATGACAGAACTATTGACTTCTTCCCCACACACACCTCGCCACCACGGTACTAAGGGCCTGTCTGCAGCAGTTCCTTTTACCCAGTACACCATGTTTGTCTACCAAGAAAAAATTAAAAGTCATACTAAAAGGCAAAAACCACAATTTGAAGAAACAGAGCAAGAATCAGAAGCAGACATGACAGGGATCCTGGAATGATCAGACCAGGAATATAAGATAATTATGATATATATCCTAGGTGCTTGAGTGGATAAAGTAGACATCATGCAAGAACAGATGAACAATATAAACAGAGAGATGGAAATCCTAAGTATCCAAAAGAAGTATTAGGGGTCAAAAACATTGTAACAAAAATAAAGGATGCCTTTGATGAGCTCGTTAGTAGACTGGGCTTGGCTAAAAGAGAATTCTGAGCTTGATGTTGCTTGATAGACACCTCCAAAATTGAAAAGCAAAGAGAAGAAAATACTGAAAAAACAACCCACCCCCCCCCAAAAAAAAAACCAAAACCAAAAACAAAGAACTGAATATCCAAGAAATGTGGGACAACCACAAAAGGTGCAACATATGTATAACGGGATACCAGAAGAAGAAAGAAAGGAACAGAAGACATATTTGAAACAAAAATGACAGAAAATGTCCCCAAATTAATGGCAGACACCAAACTAGGGATCCAGATAGCTCAGGGAAAATCAAGCAGAGTAAGTACCAAAAAAACTACATGTAGGCACATAATTTCCAAACTACAGAAAATCAAAGATAAGGAAAACTCCTGAAAGAAGCCAGGAGAAGAAATCTTACCTGTGAAGGAACAATGATAAATTGCATTCAACTTCTCCTCAGAAACCATGCAGGTAAGAAGAACAGTGTTGTAATTAAAGCTGTAAGAGAAAAAAATTCACCAACCTAGAATGTGTATCGTGGAAAATTATCCTGAAAAGATGGAGGAATTAAAAATTTTCTCAGACCAAAATTTGAGTTTGTTCTAGATAGACCTATTTTGCAAGAAATAGTAAAAAAAAAAAATTCTTCAGAGAAAAAGAATAGCACAGGTCATAAACTCAGATCTAAAAGGCAGAGCACCAGAGAAGGAACAGTGAAGATAAAATAAAAACTTTTATTTGTCTTATTCTTAATTGATCTGACAGATTATATATGCTTATTTGGGTATATTATGTATACATATTTATGTTTACCTTATATATAAGTGAAGTGAATGATAGCAATGATAGCAAAAGATAGGCAGAGGGAATTGGAATTATTTTATCACTGTAAGGTATTCACACATCCAGTGAAGTGGCATTATGTTATTTGAAAGTGGACTTGGGGTGCCTGGGTGGCTTAGTCGGTTAAGTGTCCACTTTTGGCTCAGGTCATGATCTCATGGAAGTTGGAGCCCCATATTGGGCTCCATGCTGACAGCTCAGAGCCTGGAGCCTGCTTCAGATTCTGTGTCTCCCTCTCTCTCTGCCCCTCCCTCATTCATGCTGTTTCTCTCTCTCTCTATCAAAAATAAACAAACATTTAAAAAAATTGAAAGTGAATTTACATTAGTTGTAAATATATATTGCAAACTCTAGGGAATTCAATAAAAAACATTTAAAAAAGCAAAACATATGTTAAGAAAAGAGAAAAAATGGCATCATATAAAATGCTCCATTAAAATCACAAAAGGCAAAAAAGAGTGGAAGCCCAAAATAGGAACAAAGAACAGGCAACAAAATAAAAAACAGTAACAAATATGATAAATATTAATCCAACTATATTAATAGTTTTAATGTTAATATTCTAAATACACCAGTTAAAAGACAGAGATGGTCAGAATGGATAAAAAAATAACAAGACTCTGGCACCCAGGTGGCTCAGTCAGTTGAGCATTTGACTTCAGCTCAGGTCATGATCTCATGGTTTGTGAGTTCGAGACCTGTGTTGGGCTCTGTGCTTACCAACAGCCCAGAGCCTGGAGCCTGTTTCAGATTCTCTATCTCCCTGTCTCTCTGCCCCTCCCCTGCTCATGCTCTGCCTCTGTTTCTCAAAAATAAATAAATATTAAAACAACAAGGCTCAATTACATTTTGCTTATAAGAAACCCTCTTTAAATATAAAGATGCCTACAGAATAAAAGTAAATGGATGGAGAAAAATATACCATGCTAATACTAACTAAAAGAAAGCAACAGTAGGTATATTAATTTTAGAGCAGGCTTCAAAGCAAGGGAAGTTACTAGAGATCAAGAAGGACATTAAATAATGATAAAAGGGTCAATTTTCCAAGAAGACATAACAGTCCTTAATTTATATGCTCAAAACAATAGACCATCAGAATATGCAAGGAAAAAACTGATAAAACAGCAGGAAGAAATACATGAATCCAGTATTCATGTATCACAGTTGGAGACTTCAACACCCCTCTATCTAAAACAGAGAGGGGCACCTGGGTGGCTCAGTTGATTAAGCATTCGACTTCAGCTTAGGTCATGACATCATGGTTCCTGGGTTTGAGTCTCCCGTTGGGCTCTGTGCTGACAGCTCAGAGCCAGGAGCCTGCTTTGGATTCTGTGTCTCCCTCTCTCTCTGCCCCTTCACCACTCAGGCTGGCTCTCTCTCTCTCTCTCTCTCTCAAAAAAAAAATGAATAAACATTTTTAAAATTTTTTTAAAAATGGATAGAGCCAGCAGGTAGAAAATCAGTAAGGGTATAGTTGAACTCAATAACCTACCATCAGTCAGTGGATATAGTTGACACCTGCAGATTACTTCAGCCAACAACAGGACAGTACACATTGTTCTCAAGCTCACAAGGACCACTTACTAAGACAGACCAAATTCTGGGTCATAAAACATATCTTACCAAATTTGAAAGAACAGCAATCATACCATATCTATTGCAAGACCACAACGGAATCAAACTAGAAACTAGTAATAGAAAGATAACTGGAAATCTCCAAATACACAGAGTTGAATCAATGCACTCTTAAATAACACATGTGTTGGGGAACAAATCTGAAGAGTAATTTTTTAAAAACTTGATCTGTATGAAAATGAAAATACAGCTTATCAAAATTTGTGAGTTGTAGCGTAAATGGTACTTAGAGGGAATTTTATAGAATAAAAGACATATATTAGAAAATTTTTGAAAATCTAAAGCCACCTCTCTAACTTGTAAACTAAGAAAAGAAAAACAAGTTAAATCTCAAGTAAGCAGAAGAAAAGAAATAATAAGAATCAGAGCATAAATCAATGAAATTGAAAACATATACTTAATAGAGACAATCAAATAAAACAAAAACTGGTTCTTTGAAAATAACAATAAGGTTGATAAGCTGTGATAAGCCTTTCTGTTAGTTAAAAGAAAGAGAGAAAACATAAGTTACTAATAATGAAATTAAAGAGGTATGGCACCTGGCTGGCTCAGTCAGTTGAGTGTCCATTGAGTGTTTGACTTTGGCTCAGGTCATAATCTTTTTTTTTTTTTTTTTTAATTTTTTTTTAATGTTTTTTATTTATTTCTAGGAGACAGAGAGAGACAGCGTGAGCAGGGGAGGGTCAGAGAGAGAGGGAGTCACAGACTGAAACAGGCTCCAGGCTCTGAGCTGGCAGTCAGCACAGAGCCCGACGCGGGGCTCGAACCCACAAACCGCGAGATCATGACCTAAGCGAAAGTCGGACGCTTAACCGACTAAGCCACCCAGGCGCCCCGGCTCAGGTCATAATCTTGTGGTTCCTGAGGTTGAGCCCTGCACTGGGATTGATGCTGTCAGTGCAGAGCCCAGTTCAGATCCTCTGTCTCTCTCTCTCTGAACCCCTCTCCCACTCACTCTATCAAAAATAAATATTGAAAAAAGAAGAAATTAAAGAGGTAACAGGTAACATCATTACAGATCACACAGACATTAAAAGGATAATAAAGGAATATTATGAATAACTCTATGCCCATAAATGTGATAACCTATAGATAAAAAGAGCCAAGTTTTGAAATTTGCCAAAACTTATATAAGACACAGATAATCTGAAAATGCCTATACCTATTAAAGAAATTGAATCAGTAATTAATAACTTTCCAAAAACAGAGAGTACAAAGTACCAAACATTTAAGGAAGAAATCATACCCATTCTCTACAATTTCCTTCAGAAGATAGCAGAAGGAATACTTGCTTAATTATTCTATGAGGCAGGCATTGCTCTAATGCCAAAAGACATTCCAAGGAAATATATCCAGTATTGCTCACATTGAATCTTTGCACTAATGAAATGACTGGTAAGTAGTAGCTCCTCAATAAATTACAGCTGAAGAAAAAATAAAGAAGGAAGGAAGGAAAGAAGGAAGGAAGGAAAGAAGGAAGGAAGCAAAGAAGGAAGGAAGGAAGGAAGGAAGGAAGGAAGAGAGAGAAAGAGGTAGAGGAGGGAGATGCTTTGGCTCTTTGGAGTTTTTGTGGCTCTATACAAGTTTCACGAGTATTCTAATTCTGTGACAAATGTTTTTGGTATTTTTATAGGGATTGTCCTGAATCTATAGATTGTTGTGGGTAGTATGGACACTTTATCAATGTCAATTTTTCCAGTCCATGGACATGTGATATCTATCTCTTTATGTCATCTTCAATTTNCCCAGGCGCCCCTGTCATCTTCAATTTCTTTCATCAGTGATTCATAGTTTTCAAAGTACAGGTCTTTCCCCTCCTTAGTTACAATTGTATTTTTAAACAATCTTACCTTATGATTTTGAAACTCACTGATATTTAAGAACCATTGCTCTGAACAGTAACATCCATAATTCAAGCAGAATATTCCATGTTCTTGGCCATTTCGATCCATCTATCTCCTCATCTCTGCCCTATTCTCTGATTTTTCTTCATGTAAGTCAAACCAAAATTCCTTGCCATCTCTTGAGTTCACCAGGTTTTCTCTCCCCCTTCAATCTGTTTCTTTGTACATGCAGTTCAGTCTGCCTGAAATGCCTTTAGTGCTGCACAGATTTCTTTCAGCTAAGTACATATTTCGGGCTTTCCTCAGTACCCAGTACATGCTAAAGGGGATACAATAGAAACATAGCTACCAACTTGACAATAAACTATTTGTAAGGAAAAAGAAAAAAAGAAACATAGCTATTCAGTGTGAATTCTTTCCCTCACTATGCAGACTTCATAGATATTTTTCTTTTTGAGATGAAGTGAATTGTGGAACTTGTATCAAATAGTGTTGCACGTAATTATACACTTTAATGTATACATGTCACTTTCAGACATGAAATATTTGATGTAGGGAATATTTAATGTAAGAGAATTTATTCTTTTTTTAAATAAAGTTTATTTAGTTTTGAGAGTATGTGCATGCATGATGGGGGAGAGGCAGAGAAAGAGAGAGAGAGAGAGAGACAAAGAGAGAGAGAATCTCAAGCAGACTCTGCACTGCCAGCACAGAGCCAGACACAGGGCTTGAATCCACAAACCTCTGAGATCATGACCTGAGCCAAAAACCATGAATTGACACCCAACTGACTGAGCCACTCAGGTGCCCTGAGAATTTATTCTTTATTCCTTTTTAAAAAATTTTTTGTTAATGTTTATTTATTTTTGGGAGAGACAGACAGAGCACAAGCATGGCGGGGGAGCAGGGAGAGAGGGGGACACAGAATCCAAAGCAGACTCCAGGCTCTGAGTTGTCAGCACAGAGCCCGATGCGGGGCTCAAACTCAAACTGTGAGATCACGACCTGAGTCGAAGTCAGATGCTTCACTAACTGACCCACCCAGTTATTTATTTATTTTTTAAGTCTACAATTTTGTCTATATCTGTATATGCTTAAAAGATATAAATGAGTACTTTGCTTCTGACATAAAAAAAGATCTGAGTACTATACTTATATCAGAGAACAGCCAATGTTTACACTGATGATATCAGTATTTATTAAATATCTTCCTTTTATGAAATCAGGAAATTGTTCAATACATTTAAGAAAGATACATAATTGAAGTTAATAGTAAATGCTGAAATTCTATTTTAATAGATTTTTCATATCTGTTTTATGTATCTGCTCAATCACCTAAATAGTCCCTGACGGTATCTGTTAGACTTCTAAAAGACCACCAAGGGCTGGAGACATATTTGGCAATCAATATATACTTTTTATTGATTGCTGGATTGATTAGGGGCCCTGTGCATTTAGAGGTAGATTGAAAATATTTTTAAAATGCTAGCTGGATCAAGAGAATAACCCAAAATACACTGTTCTGCTTCAACCCTTTTAAATGAATGGGTCACATGTAGTCATGCCCTAAATGATCTGACCCAAACTCTACATTTCAAAGTATTCCAGTAAAGAGGCAAACAATTACCAGCCATAGCCCACCCACCCACGTATCCCTGGTTTTACTGTGGGGTCAATTCTCATTTGTCCTCTTTAGTCTTCTTTTCAATTGACTATGTTTGTCAGATCATATTTTGCTTTTATGATTTATCTCCTTTGATTGTCAACTTGTTCTAGACTTTGACTTTCTGTCTCATTTCTATAGAGAGCCTTTCTCCCCTATACTGGATGAGAAGCAGTTAACTCCAAAACCTCATGGAACCTACCCCAGCCTCCTACCTCCTTCATCGCCCACCACGAGCTTCCTCATCTCTCTGCCTCATACATGATCAAGAAGAAAGACGGGGGAATGTAGAGTTTGGGCTCTGCCTGTTAACCAGAACACACCTTACATGTACTTTATAATATTTAGTTTACAGTATCACTTAGTGGTGTAATTATTATATTTAAATAACAATAACAGCAAAATCAAAACAAAGAAAAATAACCCAAATTATCTATTTATAGCATACTATTTGTTTGACACACTATGTGCCTGCATTAATTTTTGTGCACTTCCCAGTTTCAACTTCACAACCATATACCTCATATATCTCCATTCCTCAAAGAAGTGTCTGAGGTATAGAAAAATTAAGTAATTTTCCCAAGCTCTCAAGTGTCAGTGACAGCTTTGAATCTGGATTTGCCCAAATGAATCAATTTTCTGTGTATTTATTTATTATATTCATTATTTAATCAGTAGTAAGCCCTGTGGATATAAAAAGGAAAAAAAAAAGCATAGCTTTGCAAAAAAGATACAAGTTGTGATGTAAATACACATGTAAACAAACAAATGTAATGTAGGTGATAAAGACTGATGGAAGTAACTGGAAGATCTTCGAATATGCTGGGGGAATATGGAGAGGAAAGGCTTGAACCTTCTTCTGAGGACAAAGATCTAGGTGATTATATCAAACATTCCAGAAGAAGTTGCTGCTTCAGCTACACTTAAGGTTGAGAATGAGATTGTCAGGTGATGCCTGATGTCAAAGATGATGCATACAGAGAAGGACATTTCAACCTCAAGCTTAGAAATTGGATTAATTTGGGGGGACCTGGGTGGTTCAGTTGGCTAAGCATCCAACTTTGGCCCAGGTCAGGATCTCATGGTTTGTGAATTCGAGCCCTGCACTGGGCTCTGTGCTAACGGCTTGGAGCCTGGAGCCTGCTTCGGATTCTGTGTCTCCTTCTCTATCCCTCTCTTGCTTGTGCTCTCTCTCTCTCTCTTTCTTTCTCTCTCAAAAATAAATAATAAAAACATTAAAAGAAAATTTAAAAATTGTATTATGAGAAGGATTAAGAACAAAGTATGTTTAAGTATGTTTTTTTCAGTGTAATTATCTGAAAGTTCATTTTGCATTTAGTATATTAATGGTAACATTCCTCTAAGAACAATTTTGTGATTATTAAAAGACTTGTTCTACCAACAGCAAATTTTGGAATACAGAAAAGTCTTCACACATAAAGGATTATTCTAAACATATCAGAATTTCAAAATAATGAAATTTTTATAATGCATTTAAGTATGTTATATTTTAAAAATAGGGATTGGGAAAAATGTGGTAAGATATGTAGGAGTCCCAATTGGCACATAAGATTTTTCTTTTTTAAAAAAAGAGAAAAAAAAATTGTTTTAAATTAAAAAATTTTATCCAGGCATACCTCAGAGATATTGTGGGTTTCATTGTACCACTACAATAAAGTGAATATCCCAAAGCAAATCATATGAATTTTTTGGTTTCTCCATGCATATAAAAGTTATGTTTACACTAAAAACAATGTATATATTATAGTAAACTGTGCAATAGCAGTATGTCTAACAAAAAGAATGTGGATACCTTAACTAAAAATACTTTATTGCTAAATGCTATGTTCTAAGCTTCTGTAAGTCATAATCACTGATCACAGATCATTGTGCCAGATATAATAATAATGGAAAAGTTTGAAATATGTGAATTACCAAATGTGAATTACTCACATTACCAAAATGTGAGTAAATGCTGTTGGAGAAATGGCGGTGATAGACCTATTCTCTGTGGGGTTGCCACAAACCTTCAATTTTGTCAATTATGTAATTATCTGTGAAGCACAATAAAGTGAGTCACAATTCTATAAGCTACACCTATATTTATATTTCTGTACTGCCAATAGATTCCTATTTTTCTCTAATTACCTCAATATTTGATACAATATTGCTGGTATTCTTATTACTTTTTAAACCTATTAATATTTCTATAGTCTGCACTCAGTTTTCTTTATTGGACATTCAAGATAAATATTTTTTTATCTTAGCAAAAATTTTTTGAGTGTCTACCATGTGTTGAACACAATCCCCAGAGATTGGACATATAGTCACACTATATATGTCCTCATGAAGCTAATGATATAACATACAATAGAATTAACTAAATGATTACATTCTCAGAAGGTTCATAACAGAGAAAATACAAGGTATTTTCCTCTTACTCAAACTTTGTAAGATTATTTTATCCTGACATTTATTTTTTCCTTTATTTATGAATTTAAAGAGTTTTTTTAATCTTCACAATTTTCCTGTTTTCTTTATTCATTTTTGACATTCCTCAAGTCCCCAAATATATAACCACATTACCATATGGAAAGTAAATACACTGTTTTGATCTTTATGATAGTTCTTAAGACTTTGAACATAACAGCTTCCTATTATTTAAAAAATACTAGCATGCTCTATTCCAACCGTATTCTCTTAATAGGGTGATAATTCCAGCATTTATGCACAATACTCTTGCTCAGATTGACTGGAAAATTATCTTACATATCAAAACCAGATCCTTGCAACCACAGACTTATGTGTGGGATAGTTTAGGAAGCAATAATAAGATAGCAAGTGACCTAACCATACAAAACATTCATATTTCTTTGAAAAAACCAGTATGACAATAATATTGCCTTTTTCCTTCCTACTTCATCAATTGCCTGTGGTTACAGGATAAACTTTTGGGTATTTCTGAATTTAGAAAGAAAAATTCACATCTAAGAAATGAATGTGAGATTGGGGGTTACTCTCTTATTTCCATCCATATTTCAGAATCTTGGTTTAATTTTTATGTATTACTAGTCAGAGCAAGCAGCACCTTCAGAAATATGAATGTAAGTGAAATCTACAAGTAAACATAGGTAGCAAGCGTTTTAGTACCCTACACACCTTTATATGAAATTGCATTTCAGAATATATTGAATATAAAAAACTTGATTCCTTATTATCATGATGAGACAAGAATAGAAAATGGCAGGGACTACAGGCAATTTATTTTCATGACAAGCCTGCAATCGTGAAGAATTGTAAACATAAACTGTTCTCATTGCCATTTCAAGACTGTCATCTCATCCTCCAAAAATGTCACACCTGGGCCTCAGTTGTTTTAAATGACTCATTTCATATTGCTAGATATTCTTGACCGGTCTAGTTATCAGATCCAGCCATTTCTAAAATAAATGTATGTTATTCTTATCTACTCTACTGAATAAAATTATGCTAACACAGAATGCTAGGTTTGGATATTTATGAATCAAAGCAACTTGATAAGAATTAAAGTGATTTTGTTAAAAGTATACTTTTTGAGTCCACATTTTGATGTGAATATAAATAAGTAAATTCTAGAGAAGATTTTTATTAAATATGCTTCTTGGAAAATTAGACATTAGAGATGTTCGTGTGTGTACGTGTGTGTGTGTGTGTGTGTGTGTGTGTGTGTGTGTGTGTGTGNATTATAGCTCTTATGACCTCAAGTGCCTAAATCATATTTTCTGACAAGCCAATAAAAGGTCAAATAAGCATTAAGAAAAGGATGTCAACCCCGCATCACAGACTCAAATACATTTTGTAATTCAAAACAAATACATATTCACTGTCACCTATATTCTACAAGAATTATAGAAAAATCTTCCGTTTTAATAAGGCAAAGGATCATCTTGGATTTCAGTAAACTTATTGTTATGATATGCTGACTAAACATATTGACCTTGGTATAATATCATATATATTTGTTGTGCTATGTTCTTTGAGAAATATAATTTTAATAGTATATTGAAATAAGTATTGCTATATACCTACACATTTCTAGATTACATTTATTATTATAATTTAGTAGGGATGAGTAATGAATGAACTGTGATTTCATTTATTTCTGCTCAATTAAGTTACTTGTTCTCTTATTACCAATTTAGATACTTCTCAGTTAAGACAGATGCTCTGTCAAATAAATCATCCCATGTACATTGCATTCCTAATGTACATTGAGAATAATTACAAAAAGTATACTTTTAGATAACTTAGAGAATAACACTTGAAATTATTTTGCTAGTTTGTAACCATTGTTTGAAACACAGACTACTTTCAAAATCTACTGCAAAGATGGAGATGTTCTACCTAGAAAAATCTACATTTGAACACCTAACCAAATTTTTCATGGAATTTCATAGCGTTCAGAGATCTTTCAAAATTTAATATATATTCTGGTTATAAAATCCTACAAAAATGATGATGCACTAACTGTATAATTATGGATAAGTTAATTAAATCCACCATGCCTCAGTTTCCTCATCTGTATGTTTTAGAAAATTTTAGTACTTAGGGATTGTTATAAAGATTAAGTGAATTAATATATATTAAGTTCAACACTTGGCTCAAAAGTACTGTATTCTGTACTTCTTTTGTTGTAGCTATTATAAAATATTTTAGTCAAGCCCAAAAGAAAGGTAAGTCTCAATTTTTGTAAACCTCATTTTATGAATATATTAAATTTAGACTAGGTTTTGAGATAATTTTGGATTGATGTTTTCAAAAGTTGCGAATGTACTTTCAGAAGTAGAAAAATTATGTGGCATGAATCACTGAAATACATCCAAAAGCAGAAGGCTCTGTTAAAGGAAGCCAGGGGCAGCCAGCGGAGTAGATGAGAGGTCCTCATCCCTAAGTAAGTTTGATTGGTTAAGTCAAAGAGGTCCTATTTTTCCTTCACGTACCTTTCTCTCTTCAACCCACTTTATTTTTACCTAGTACAAGTCAAACAATGGTAACCAGGAGAAACAGAACTTACATACAAACATAGCTAAAATTAAATGGCAAGGAAAAATTAATATTTCCAAAGCAGCATCAATGAACTCATGAAAATTTTGCAAAAACGTTATGACATTACACAGGAATGGTCGATTAAAGAAAGAAAAATAATAAAATATCAAACATAGAAAAATGGGGCACCTGAATGGCTCAGTAGGTTAAACGTCTGACTCTTGATCTTGGCTCAGGTCACTATCTCACGGTCCAGTCAATAGAGCCCCACGGTTCTGCACTGCCAGCGCAGAGTCTGGGATTCTCTTTCTCCCTTTCTCTCTCTCTTCCCTTCCTCACTCTCTCTCAAAATAAATAAACTAAAAATAAAAATTAAAAAAACAAAACTTGTGTGGCATTAAATAAAGGTGGAAACATGTAAAGAATAATGTAGTATGAAGCCATTCTCTCATGCTAATGGAATGCATTACATTCCAAGGAATTTCATTGTCATGAGGTAACATTCGGAAAACATTAAGTCTAGTTCTCTTGTTCCTTTGAGGTGACTTTCATCTTGGCAAACTACAGATGTCTTTGTCCATCTATCTGGTAGAGGTAAGTGGAAATGGAGGAGAGTTAGGGGCGCCTGGGTGGCTCAGTCGGTTAAGCATCAGGCTTAGGCTCAGGTCATGATCTCGCGGTTTGTGGGTTGGAGCCCCATATCGGGTTCTGTGCTGGCAGCTCAGAGCCTGGAGCCTGTTTCAGATTCTGTGTCTCCCTCTCTCTCTGCCCCTCCCCCGCTCATGGTCTGTCTCTCTCTGTCTCAAAAATTTAAATAAACTATAATTTAAAAAAAAAAAAAGAAATAGACGAGAGTTGTACTTTGCTACAGAAGGCATGAAATTATGTTCTTTTTTGATATGCAAAATAGAATTCTCTAGCTATACTACAGCCTAGAAACATAATTTCTCACAGTTCCCATAATCCTCCACCCCATTTAGCATGATTTAGGGAAGACAAAAGGAAGCAGCTTTTAAGAGTTGCACCACAAGATGGAGAAGATGCATATTTTGTCTATGACAGCTAGGCTGGTTCAATGAGATTTAAGAAGCTACAACAGAAAGGAAGAATTTTAAAATCCCAACTGCATTTTTGACTTTAGGAATGGCAAGAAAGAGAGATGGGGGAGGAAAGAGGGTGTTTCTCTTGCTTTATACTGAGATTTGGACACAGAAAAGACATGTGTTAGATAAGGTAAGGGACATAGCGAGAGTAGAGATGTGGTCCTAGCTTCTTGTTTGGTTCCCTAAGAAGGGGACGTATTTCAAGCTTCTTCCAGTAGCTTGGACTAAGAGGCTGTTTATTTCTTGGGGGAGAATGAACTCTTCCTGGGATTGTTTTAATAATCAGATCAGAGTATGACTTAGATTGGCCTTTTATTTTCTTCTCACTAGCAAGTGAGTAGAATCATAGGAAAAAAGCCCAATTGTTTAAAGACTAAATAAAAACTATTCCATTAATTTCCTGCATATTTGAATATTTATGTGAGTTAAACCTTTTACTAACTACATTTTATATGCTTAATCTTAGCATTTACCCTCTGCTGTGTTCCAGTGCACTAGTGTCTCTGGGAGGGGTGTTTTACACATGTCTGGTGCTCTGGTGTTTGTGTCTGGCTCCTGTGGCTTTTGCAGCTGTTGCCCAGGGGACACCCCTTGATTGTCCACTCATGAGGGCTTGCATTCTTGGGTCCCATGGGGTTATGGAAATTAGAGAGTTCTTGGCAGGCTACCACCCCAAGGCACTGCATAGACAGTGGGCTGAGGCATACTCCCCAGTCTTTCTGTGAAGGAATCCACTTTGTTTGTCCTGGAACTTTGGCCGGACAGGCAAGACTTGGGTTTGGCACACATTTAGTGGCCTACAGAGTTGCTCTCAAGGAACATAGCATCTCAAGATGCCATCTTGGTGCCCCCACCCCCAATGCCTTGCTCCATGTTCACTGGTATCACTAAAAATAAGTTTATATACTAGTCTGGAGTGCCAATTTCTGTAACTGCTGGTCAGGGGACACTTCTAGATCACTAGGCACTGGGGGGTAAGTAGGGCTTCTGCTTGGAGTCCCATAGGACTGCATGTACTTGTACACTTGTAAAAGCTGAGGCTGCTTCCAGTCAGCCAGATCTAGGTGCTACGTCCTCCTCCATGGGACACTGATGAGTCTTGGCACATCCTCAACTACAGGGAGTTATTAAAAATATAAATACTGCTTGAATAATCACAGAAGTTTGTGAGACAACCAGGAACTGAAGCAGGGTTGAAGAACAAATTTCATCTCCTCCATGAGGGCACTCCTTCAAAAGTAAGAGACAGACCAGTTATTTCATCTACTGTAAAGAATACAACACAGAGAGTTAAGTGAAATGAAGAAACAGAGAAATACATTTTAAATGAAAGAGCAGGATAAAACTTCAGGGAAAAAAAACCTGAATAAAATGAAGATAAAGAGTTCAAAGTCGGATAGGTCAACCAGACAGAAAATCACTAAAGAAATAATGGACTTNGATAAAAACCATATGATCTTGTCGATAGGTCCAGAAAAAGCATTTGTCAAAATACAACATCCCTTCTTAATAAAGACTCTAGAGAAAGTCGGGATAGAAGGAACCTACTTAAACATCATCAAAGCCATCTCTGAGAAGCCCTCAGCTAACATCATCCTCAATGGGGAAAAACTGAGAGCTTTCCCCCTGAGATCAGGAACACGACAGGATCCACTCTCACCACTGTTGTTTAACATAGTGCTGGAAGTCCTNGGGAGGGGGAGGGGGAGATGGGCATGGAGAAGGGCACTTGTGGCGATGAGCACTGGGTCTTATATGGAAACCAACTTGACAATAAACTATTTGTAAAAAATAAAATAAAAAATAAAATTTAAAAAAAGAGTTCAAAATTATGGTCATAAAGAGGCTCACTAAATTAGAGAGAAAAATGGATGAACACGATGAGAACTTCTTAATAAAGGACAGTACCAAATAAAGGTCGTAGAGCTGAAGAAAATGATAATTGAACTGAAAATGAAAATTGAACTATAGAGAGGTCCAACATAAGAGTAGATGAAACAAAAGAAAGGTTCAGTCAACTCAGAGACACAACAATAGAATTCAACTAGTCAGAGTACCAAAAGGAAAATGAACAATAAATGATGTGCCTAAGGTTTTGCCCTCCAGGATATTTATCACAGTATTATTATTTTTTAAATATGAATTAAGAAATGTCAAAAAAATGCTTAATGATACTTCTTAAGCACATTAACAAAGGCTTTATTTAAAGGGATGGGGTACCACTGTGATAGGTATAGGGACTACTACAATGTAATTTTGCAATGGAGGAGAGAGTTTAGGCTCAACTCTAAATACTGCACAGGTAAATTGGAACTTATAGCCAAGAAGCAGAGTGGAAAATTCTCTGTAGAAATAAATAAAGTCAAAGCATTTTAAACATCTGGAAATTTTCACAAAAAAATACCAGAGTAAATGTAGCTTAGGTTATTGGGGGAGAGGGAAAAAAAAACTTTTGAGGTAAAGTATAGATTGTAAATAGAATGGCTGCATATTAACCTCCCAGATCCTTAACCAATAATTATACTGGAGAAACTTCCGATTTTGTAAACGTATGAAAATAAAGACCGATGATTTGGACTTGGGAAGAATTCCAGAAATGACTGAAAGCTGTTCACACATTGTCTTTAATAGCACTGCTTTTCACACAGTAGGTACTTAAAAAATGTTTTTTTGAATGAATCAATTATCCTTTAAAACACCTGGAACCAGTTAAACTAATACATTTACCTGGAATACAGAATGCATTTTTCCAGAGCTGAAGATTTGTCTGCAGTACGTTTGAATAATACAGCTGTTTCATTTCCTCCGTCTCATTTCCCTTCACCTTCAATCTTGGCTTTCCCGTAAATGCCTTCAACTGTGCTGAGAAGTTTGCCACTGACTACTCGCTGCCAGTGTATGGGTCTGAGTGGTGGTCCAGGCCCAGACCAACTGCCCCCCAGGCATTTCCCTTAAGTAGCTTGAACATTCAGTTCTGGAGTTTGGATTTTAAAATACCTGCCAACAATACGCCAGCAGCACAATGAACCTTTGGATTTTTCTTTCTTTTTTATTGGAGTGATTTCTTTTCCTACACTAGTTCTATTTTTTAAGAGTTTGTACTCTTTTCAAAATGTTTCCTAAATGAAACTACTTTACTTGACACAACTTAGAAGGAAGAAGGAACACAATGGCAGGATGGTTATAATATTTTATTTTATTTTAGCTCCTGTTGTTTGTAAGGAAGAGCTCCTAACTTAGTTGTTTATGTGTAGATTATCACCCTGAAATTTTAATTAGGATGTTTGCATACAAAGATGTGTCTTTTTTCACCTCCTCCATTTATTACTTATAGACAGTTTACAGTTTAGGGGTCAAAAAGACCCCTAATTCTGAATCCTGGCACTCTTCAATAAACGTTGTGGCTTGGACAAGTTACCAGACCTCGCCAAGTTTTTGTTTCCTCACCTTTATAATGAGAATAATATGATAAAATGAGGCATTGTGTCCCACATACCTTGGATATCTATAAAGACTACTTTGACTTCTTCCAACTGAGAGAACCCAGGTTACCCTTTATGGTTCTCACAAATTACTCTATCATTTTCATAGTTCAGCAGATCTATTGTCATGGACCATTTCCTCGTGAACACAGTCAGAAGCAAGGATGCCAGTAGTGATGCTTTACTGGGGGAGAGTACAAAACCAGAAAAGCAACAGTGAGTATCAAGGGGAGTGAGGCAAGGAAAGGTGTGAAGCCACGTGAATCACATTACTGTGCTCGCTACTCTCTTGGGATAGGCTGTGAAGAGTCACAGTGTCACTCAGCATGCAGGACTTTTCTGGATGGGCTACAGAGACATACTCTCAGAGTAATTCGTGGTAGGTAGGATAAAGGGGGAATTTACCTCCATGGCTCCATTAACTCTTGCTTTCCCACTGGTCAAAGTTCAACCCATGAGGAGTTAACACTCTTACTTCACTACGGGATGCGGTATTTGGAGGCTCCTTGAAATCCAGATCAAATGACCTGTAGTAGTGTAATGTTTCCTTCCAGTCCAGAAGTGTTAACAAGGGCTGGTTGACTGGGTGATCGGTTACTCTGAAGAACAAAGGGTCCAGCCCCTCAATAGCAAAAAAGGATTGATCCCAAGGAGGCCCAAGACTATCTTTTAAAATATGCATATGATTCAGAAGAATCACTCAATTAAAATTTACCCTGTGAGTATTCTATTCATAAAACTTTTCTCTAATTTAAAAAAAAAATTAAGGTGTTTTTTTTTTTTGAGAGAGTGTGTGTGTTAGGATAGGAG
>NW_027527951.1:1385565-1444428 GCF_008692635.1 Crocuta crocuta
AGAGGAGCGGGGTGGGGGGGAGGGAAGAGAGAGAATCCCTCCACACTGTCAGCACAGAGCCCGATGTGAGGCTTGAAACCACAAACCTGAGATCATGACCTGAACCAAATCAAGAGTTCGTCGCTTAACTGACTAAGACAACCTGGTGCCCCATTTTCTCTGATTTTAAACTGGATGCAGAATTCAAAGAGATTCAAAGCTATCCGTTTAACTTGTCAGAATAGCTTTCATCTGAAGGGCAAGGAAGATACACACCTTCTTTCCCTTTCACTATTGCCTTCCTCATGGGATTGTTCCACATCAGCTCCACATTCCCTACACAGAGTGCTCAGTTATTGCAAATTCAATTCCCCCTTTCCTCCGTTATTAACAGGAGAAATCAATCATCTCCTGGTGAAGATAACCGTGGGCAGGTCCGACTGTGAGCAGACTTGGCTGAGTGTGCCAACAGTATAGGAAGTCACTTTCTGGTTCGCAGGTTTTGCATCTTTGCAGCCAAATTGTTACATCCTTCTGAGACTGAGAAACATATACCTTTGTCTCCCAGTTAGAAGCCCTTCAGTGATGATTTCCTCCTTTCGTGTGTTGTAGAAATTTTTTGGTTTTTCCTCAGAAAAGACAAGAGGAATTAATGTGTTCGCTTCTTTTATTTTTACAAAGATTAATAAAAAGTCATTTCAAAAATGGGTAGCAAATAGTATTAGTCCCAAAATAATAGTTATCCTGATAGAAAGGGAATAAATTGGGTTTTTGGAACTGAAAAAGGAGATTCAAAATCTGGTTCTACAACTAATTAACTATTTAGCTATGAATACTTAATCTCTCTGAACTTCTGGCTTTTCATCTGTAAATAATAGTAATATTTCTCTTATAGATTGTTATACACAAAATTAAAAGGTTTATAAATTGTTTAGCACATGGTAAGCTCTTTCCAAATGGTACTTAATATTAGAACCCGAAATCTTATGGTTATTATGAGTAACTCTCTCATTTTCCAGTTAGGAAACTGAAATCTGGCAAAGCTAGATGACCATCCCAAAACTGTATGACTATTTAATGACAAAGACTGTTGTATAATGCACTTCTCTTCACAAAAATCTAATGTCCTTTTTATTCTAAAAATGCCACTTTCATTATGAGTACTAACAAGACCATATTTCTGACCTGGAGAATGATTACAGTTCCCGTTGTGATAAGAGCATATTTTGGTAATCTTATTTTATATTAGGTATTTGTATTTGAATCTTCTTTTGTCCAGAAAAAAATTCTATACAAAAGCAAATGCATTAGCAAAGCATAACTTATTTAAGGACCAAATAACTAGTTCAAAACAACTTGATTCCCCTAGTGTATACTCTGAACTTTAGCAATCAAGGAAGGTCTATTTAAATTGTGATTTAATAGTACTTAGTTGATATATTATTTAATGTGCTGCATTGTGTGCCTGTACAATTTTATCATTATACTGAAAAAGCTAATCTACTGAGTAAGGGCTGTGGTTTCAGCTACTCCTTTAGTATTAGAATGCAGTTGTCTCGTAACTCATATCTATTTCATTTTATACCATGATAATTTTGAAATAAAATGCCATCCCTTATTTTCCTGCATGTAAATGTATGTTTATATCATGTCCAAAGTAATCAAGGTGAAATGGCGCTTAGTATAAAAGTCCTTTAACAATCAGAAGAAATGGTTTTGTAGAATGAAGGTACAAGCTGAAACCACAGCACTACACACGTGATGGCTTAATGGCTTTCTTAAAAATATTTCTGACAGAGTCAATTTTGTTAACAACAACCCTGCAAAATTAACTTCACTTGTGGAAAGAAAAGCAATGGTTCCATGGTACAGAACTCATGCTAAGTGAAATTTTTTGGCATCATATTTCTGTGAGGTGGTAAAATATTTAAAAACGAATTATGATAGTCACTGGTGTGTTTGGGCTGTCAGGATCTTCTTACACTAATTGGCCACTGTAACTTTGAGTGGGTGAGTCACTTAAACTCTCTAAGCCTATGGCTTCTTTCTTGGTAATCATAAATAGTAACTTCTGCCTCAGAGTGAGATATTTAAATGTCTGCCCTCCTTGGAAGAGAGCTGTGTCAAATTCATTTTTGTTTCTATGTCTTGCTCCATCACTTACATTCTCTTTGCCTAATGACTTCAAATTTGCTTTTTGCCTTATCCCTTTTAACCAATTCATCAAACCATGACCCTAGTCTCACTGTTATCCCTCCACTAACTATAACTTTCTTTTCCATGAAAAGCTAATTTTCTTTTTTTAAAATGTTTTATTTATTTCTTTTCTTTTCTTTCTTTCTTTCTTTCTTTTTTTTTTTTACAAATAGTTTATTGTCAAGTTGGTTTCCATTTAACACACGGTGCTCATCCCCACAAGTGCCCTCCTCCATGCCCATCTCCCCCCACTCCCCCCACACCCATGAGTCCTCAGTTTGTTCTCAGCATTCAAGAGTCTCTCATGGTTTGCCTCTCTCCCTTTCCCCCACCATTTCTCCCCTTCTTCTCCCCCATGGTCCTCCGTTAAGTTCCTCTCAATCCTCCTATATGTGCAAACATATGATATTTGTCCTTCCCTGCCTGACTTATTTTGCTCAGCATAACACCCTCAAGGTCCATCCATGTTGCTACACATGGCCAGATTTCATTCTTTCTCATTGCCATGTAGTACTCCATCACATAGATAAACCACATGAAAAGCTAATTTTCTTGAAAGAGTTTTCTCACTTTTGAGGTAACCATATTCGAACATTAGTAAAACCAAATTTTGGTTAGTGTGTCTAGAGGAGAAGTACAGACAGATAAAGTGAAGTTAAAAGCATAATCAGTGGGATTTCCAGATTCTGGTCTAGCACTGCGGTAGCTTAGAAGTCATCACTATGTCCTAACACCAAGTAAAAACTGAAAACCCTGAAAAACCAACAATGCTTCTTAGATCTGTCAGAGAAGTGAGGTCACAGGACAAATTGCTACCCTCAGCATTAGCCTGCCTCACTACAGGTTAACACAGAGAAGCACAACTTGTCAGAACAGAAACTCTCTGGGCAAGAACCTCCACAGGAACCAGGGTCAGGGTAGGAAACTGAACCGTGATTTCACAAATTGCTGGAGGCTCAGCGTGGACAAGTCAGAGAGTCAACAACTCAAGTGGTGAGAGGTCACAAGGTGCTCCATACTTATGTGGGTTTGACCTTCAGGAATTTAACCAGGTTCTCACAGTGAATATCAGAGGAGAATCTCCTCCTGCTTTTAGCAGAAAGAGGGAAAAAGGAACCATTTGGTTATATGCTGTAGCATTCTGTTCTTGAAAAAAATAAGAGAGAAGTTTGTTTCTTATTTACAAGAGCCCCATGTCAGTGGCCCAGGGCTGACAAGGCAGCTCTGTGACTATCACCCTTGGCTTCTGTGTTTACCACCAAAGCGGCTACCTCAACTCCCGCCATCACATCTGCATCCTGACTGAGCAAGGACCATGCATGTTCATTCTGGGTTTTCCTCACATTTATCAAGGTATAGCTACAAATAAAATTGTGTATATTTAAGGTAGACAACAAGAAACTTTGATAGATGTGTACTTTGTGAAATGATTACTACAACCAGCTAATTAACATATTCATTACCTCATATAATCATATTTTGTTTTATGATGAGAAAAACTGAGATTTATTATCTTATCAATTTTCAAGTGTATCATATAGTTTATTACTATTATTATTGTATAAAGTATATTGTGTATAATATATATTGTATTTTCTTGCATGTGCTGAGAACCCTTGAGATTTACTCTTAGCAAATTTCAAATGCACATTGTTATTATTTAATATAGTACACTGTATGTAGTATAGCATATAATATTTTTCATATAATCATGATGCTGTACATAGGTTTCCAGAACTTATTCATCCTAAAACTGAAAGTCTCTACCCTTTGACCAATATATCCCCATTTCCTTTATCTTCAACCCTCAGTAATTGTCATTCTATAGCTGGGTTCAACTTTCTAACATTCCACATATAAGTGAGATCATGCAATTTGCCTTTTTGTGTCTTGTTTATTTCCCTTGGCGTATCTTCCAGATTCGTAAGAAGGCTTATACTCAGGAGAAACTATTTCATCATGGTCTAAACTACTGGGATTTCATCACAGCTTAATCTAACGTGGGGAATGAAATACACAACTCCAGCACATCATAGCCATTATGTCCCATATATAATGGGGGAGGATGAGGAGGAAAGTTCACAGTTAAGGGAGAGAAGTTCATTAAGAGACTGAGATGTGCACCAGAACTAGATTTAGATATGGCAAGGATTTGGAATTATGAGACCAGCAATATAAACCAACAATGTTTAATATGATGAGAACTCTAATGGATGAAGTGGACAGCATGCAAGAATGGTTGGGCAATGTAAGCAGAGATATGGAAATTCTAAGAACAAATTAAAAAAACCACAAATACTAGAGATAAAAAACATTGTCACTGTAACAAAAATGAAGATTTTTTTTTAGTAGGGTCATCAAAGCTGGACATGGCTGAAGAAGGAATTTCTGAGTATGAGCGTGTCTCAATAGAAAACCTCAAAACTGAAAAGCAAAGAGAACAAAAACTGAAAAACAAGACAAGAGTACAAAAGAACTGCTGGACAACTATAAAAGCTATAACATATGAAAAATGGAATAACAGAAAGAGAAGAAAGAAATGAAATACAAAATATTTGAAGCAATAAAGACAGAATGCCCCGAAATTAATGTCAGACATCAAACCACAGATTCAGGAAGCTTAGAGAATTCCAAACACAATACATGCCAAGAAGACTATATCTAGGCATATCATTTTCAAACTATAGTAAATCAAAAATAAGGAAAATATCCTGAAAGAAGCCAAAGGAGAAAAACACCTTACCCATTGAGGAACAAGGATAAGAATTACAACCAGCTTCTCAGAAACCATGCAAGAAAGAAGAGAGTGGAGTGAAATATTTAAAGTGCTCAGAAAAAGAAAAAAAAAACCTAGAATCTGTCTCTTACAAAATTATCCTTCAAAAGTGGAGAAAAAGAAGAAAAAGTCTTTTCAGGCAAACAAAATTAAAGGAATTTGTTACTAGTAGACCTACCTGCCTTTAATATTAAAAGACATTCATCAGAAAGAGAGAAAATAATATAGGTCAGAAACTCAGATGTACATAAAAAAAGGAAGAGGATTAGAAAAGGGAGTTAGTGAAGGTAAAATAAAGATTTTTATTTTTCTTATTCTTTTTTTAAATTTTTAAATGTCTTTTATTTATTTCTGAGAGAGACACACACAGCGTGAGCAGGGGAGGGTCAGAGGGAGAGGGAGGTACAGAATCTGAAGCAGGCTCCAGGCTCTAGGCTAACTGTCAGCACAGAGCCCGACGTGGGACTCAGACCCACGAGATCATGACCTGAGCCGAAGTCGGACGCTTTACCAACTGAGCCACCCAGGCGCCCCTTTCTTATTCTTAATTGATATAACAGCTAACAGTTTATTTCAACTTATAAAGTTTTATTTATTTTTATTGAGATATAATTGGCATAACATTGGGTAAGATTAAAGTTCACAACTTGTTGATGTGATATATCTATATATTGTAATATGGTTACCACCATACCATTAGCTGCCACTTCTATCTTGTCACATTATTATATTTTTTTCTTTTTTGCAGTGAAAACATTAGATGTAGTCTCTTAGCATCTCTGAAGTTTACAATACATATTGTTGACTATAATCACTATGTTGTGATTGGATTGTCAGAACTAATTTATCTACTAGTCACCAATTTTTAGTCTTTAACCAAATCTCCTTATCCTCCCACCTTAATATATTAACATAAATTCCTCTGTACACATGAAATAAGTACGAATCTGGAGTTTTCCTGCGCTATTTTCAAACATATCTTCCTTGTCCTTCTGTAAGAGAAATTTGACATAATGTCTGTGGTGAGTTATCTGGAAGAACAGTTATTGGGTTGAGAACAACAAGCTGTATGAATGAATGCGTTTAAAAAGAATGGCTTCGGGGCGCCTGGGTGGCTTAGTCGGTTAAGCGTCCGACTTTCGCTTAGGTCATGATCTCGCGGTTCGTGGGTTCGGGCCCCGCATCGGGCTCTGTGCTGACTGCCAGCTCAGAGCCTGGAGCCTGTTTCAGTCTGTGACTCCCTCTCTCTCTGACCCTCCCCTGCTCACGCTGTCTCTCTCTCTCTCTCTCCTAGAAATTAAAAAAAAAAAAGAAAATTAAATAGAATGGCTTCCTCATCAGCTGCCATTCAGTAATAAAGAAATTAGACCTTTACAAGGCCTTAGAGGAAGGACTGAAAAAAATGATCACAGCCTCCAATGATTCAGATCACCTCATGGTCCTAGCGTCTCCTTTGTGGTGAAGCTTTCGATTTCTAATTTAAAACTGTAACATACTCTATAGTTAACAGTCTGCTTCTTGGTTTGCATCTCTCTTTTTCCCTATGCATGTTTTTTTTCTGTTTCTTAAATTCCACATCTGAGTGAAATCATATGGTATTTGTCTTCCCCAGAGACCTCACATATGACATGTGATATCTCAACAGATAGAATGCAGAGGCAGATATGAGAAACTAGCTGTCTTCTACTGAAGCTAGTGGTGTGTATCTGTAGTGGTAGTCTTTAAACTGAAAGAGGTTTCAGTTTAAGAAATATAATTTCTATGAGACAGAGAAATATTTTAAGAGTATATAACATATCTGATTTAATGCCAATAGATTTATTGGGAAAACTTTTAATGGATTGAGCATGACTCCATTTTTCGAACTGTAGTTGAAGTGCCGCCACTGGAGCACCTTGGTGGCTCAGTCAGTTAAATGTTTGCTCCTTTAAAATAAATTATTTTTGTTTAATTTTGTTTTTAACTTTGAGAGACAGAGACAGAGTGTGAATGAGGTAGGAGCAGAGACAGAGGGAGACACAGAATCCAAAGCAGGCTCCAGGCTCTGAGCTGTCAGCAGATAGGCCAACACGGGGCTCGAAGTCACAAACCACAAGATCATGACCTGAGTCAAAGTCAGATGCCTAACTGACTGAGCCACCCAGGCGCTCCTGGGTCTGCTTGATTTTGGTTCAGGTCATGATCTCACAGTTCATGAGATCCAGCCCCACAATCAGTTCTGTGCTGACAATGCAGGGCCTGCTTGGGATTCTCTCTCTCCCTCTCTCTTTGTCCCTCCCGTGGTCTCTCTCTGTCTCTCTCAAAAATAAATTAATAAACTTCAAAAAGAAAAAGAAAAAAATGCAACCACATATTAGCTACAGAAACAAGAGTTCCATACAAATCACCAAAACATTGTATAAAAATCAACTGCCTATATAGAATTTGCAATAACTATTTAATTTTTATTTGTAAATTATGCAGAACATATCCTGTATATTTATAAGGTTTCTATTTAATGCATCTGTATATTTATTATACACAAACTTTTTTTATTAAGTGTCAAGGAGATGCAAATTAAAATTATAGCAAGTCCATTAGAAGGACTAAAATTTTAAAATGTAAAGAAGTTTATATCAAGGACTGGTGAGAATGTGAAGCAACTGAAACTTTCTTATGCTTATGGAAGGAACATAACTTGGTAAAACCACTTGGGACCCTGACTCCACGGTTACACTGTAGTTATATAATTTATAGAACTATAAGCATCTGTATACCAAATGTAAGTATAAAATTTTTAAGTTTTATTCTTGGTAAAAGCAGCAAGCTGGAAATAACCTAAATGAGCATTAACAGCTAGAATATAAATATTTTCATGTAATCGTATAATCTAACTCCATATAGCATTGAAGGCAAATGAACCACTGCTATATGAAACCACATGGTTGAAGTTCATAAAATTGAGGAAACGAAGCTAGGCACAAAAGAATGTATACTGTATGATTTTATTTACATCGCTTTTTTAAAGAGGCCTGACAAACTAACCTACGGTGTTAAAAGTCAGTCTCCTCTGGGGAAATAGTTACTTAGAGGGGGCCTGGAGTAGATTTCTGGGTGTTAGTAATGTCCTACTTCTTGATATGTGTGTTAGTTACATAGATGTACACATCTGTCAAATTTCAAGATATGTATGTCTTATAATGTTATACATTATTTTTAATTAAAAAATAAGAATATAGAAAAATGTAATTAATACAAATAAAAAGCTTGGGCTAATATGTATTTATAATACCATACCCAGCAACTGTAGAATACATATTTTTTAAAAGTCAACTTACAAAATGTCCACCAATTATCCTTACCTCTCGATATTCACTGCCCTTTTTTTAAAAATTTTTAAAAATATCTTTATTTATTTCTAGGAGAGAGAGACAGCGTGAGCAGGGGAGGGTCAGAGAGAGGGAGTCACAGACTGAAACAGGCTCCAGGCTCTGAGCTGGCAGTCAGCACAGAGCCCGACTCGGGGCTCGAACCCACGAACCGCGAGATCATGACCTAAGCGAAAGTCGGACGCTTAACCGACTAAGCCACCCAGGCGCCCCTATATTCACTACCCTTTTGAAGTTCCTTCCGTATGTAATAAAGCTGTCATATGTAACCAATAAAATATTATGGAAAAAAACAGAATATGGTTTCCAAGGCTAGGGCATAACAACATTGGAGCTTCTCTCTCCCTCTCTCTGTTTCTCTCTCTCTCTATCTCTCCATCTCTCTCTCTCTGTTAGATAATTTATTCTTGAGGAAGTCAGATGCTGCTTTGGAAGGACACCCAAGGAGTCCTATAGAGCGGTTCATGAGGCAAGGCAATGAGGTCTCCTGTCAACAATCAGTATTAACTTCCCAGGCCTAAGAGTGAGATTTGCAAGTAGTTCTTCAGCTTCACCAGTCTGGATTATCCCAACTCCAGCCAACATTTTGTTTGTAACAGTTTGTGACAAACCTTGTAATTGCTTGCAGATTTTTGCAAAACATATTTAACTTAAAAGGTCTAAAACTAATCCTTATTCTTACTCCTTCTGATTGATACAGAGTGTATTATGGTTTAACTCTCATCAACCTGTCCAAAATTATATTATGCTCTTGTTCAGTATTTTAGTTCTGTCTTATTAAATTTTAATCCAACAATTTAGATTATATTATTATTTTATATTGTATTATTTTATTTATGTTATATTATTTTATATAGCCAATGTTTATTTAATTTCACCATATATTTATGTTCTTATATCTAATTCCTTATGATGGCTGGCAGATGGTAATTTTATACTTCTATCATTCCTTCTACATTTATGAGTTGGCATTCCACTGCAAGGAAGAAAATCCCCTATTCATTCATTCCTTTATTCACTCAGCATTCATTCATTAATATATGTTGCATCATAGATTCTTAATTTGTTCAATATATTATAATTTCCCAATATCATATTTATTTTGATGTGTAAGTTATCCCAAATTTGGCCAGTGGTATGACTGGCCAGAAGTCACTTCAAGATGACTTCTATGACTTATATACATGTCCCCAACATTCTTTGGGTCCTTCTTTTACTTACTTCCTAACATGTTTATTTACTCTTATTTTTGTATAAAAGATGTTTCAGGCTCATGTTACTTTTCTTTTCTTTTCTTGCTCCAGCTATAAAATTGACCAGGAAGCCCTGATTCCTTTGAGTCTAACTGACTTTTAATAATTTCTTTAATATATACTAAGATCCCAGGTATAATTGTGTTTGTTTACTGGTCTTTTGCTATTTGGTTACTCTCCACAATTACTACACAGACTTAAAGATAATATAATTAGTTTTTCCACAAATATAAATAAAGTGGTATCATGTGCTAGGCATTGTTAAAGAAACAAGGGATACAATAATGGGGTGGGGAGACAATATTCCATCAGGAAATATATTTTGTTTGTAGAAAAAAGAGAAAAATAACAAAATATAGGCATAGCAGATGGAGATAACTCTACCTTACAAGGACTGCTCTTTATCTTTATTTTCATTTCTGAACTACCTAGGCTACTTCTGAACCAATCTCATTCTATACAAATTTCATAATTAGTTGTTAAGCTCCATAATATTTTGAAGGAATAGCTTTAGAGTTTCTATGATGGCATAAATTAATTTGTAGAGAATGGCAACATGATGATATCCAGCTTTAATTTCAATATCAAGGCAGACAGCCAGATTATTTAAAGAAAGCATTGTTGGGGTGGCTGGGTGGCTCAGTTGGTTGGGCGTCTGACTCTTGATTTCAGCTCAGGTCATAATCTCATGATTCATGAGATTGAGCCCCACATTTGGCTCTGCTGACAGCATGGTCCCTGCTTGGGATTCTCTCTCTGTCTCTCTCTTTCTCTCAAAATCAACAAATAAACATTAAAAGAATAATAAAAGAAACATTTTTTTCTTAGTCATTAATAAACCTCATTTGAATTATTTTATAAAAATTGTTTTGCTGAAAGCTTCTTATGCTATAATCTCTAACCTTCTAAAATATGAATACATGTACAGCCATTTTCTCACACACATATGAAAATTTGTCTTGCATAATGATTTCAGAAAAGTATGACTGAGCATATGGCTAAATAATGAAAAAGGTTTCCCCCTTTAGCACTGTTGGTGGGAATGCAAACTTGTTCAGCTATTCTGGAAAACAGTATGGAGATTCCTCAAAACATTAAAAATAGAACAACCTATATCCTATTAATTGCATGACAAAGTATTTATCCAAAAGATACAAAAATGCTGATTTGAAGGGGCACATACACCCAAATGTTTATAGAAGCATTATCAATAATAGCCCAACTATGGAAAGAGCCCAACTGTCCATTGACTGATGAATGGATAGAGAAGAAAAAAAGAGAGAGAGAGGGAGAGAGAGAGAATCCCAAACAGGTTCTGCACTGTCAGCACAAAGCCTGACACAGGGCTAAATTCCACTACTGTGACTATGACCTGAGCCAAAATCAAGAGCCAGATGCTCTACCAACTGACCAGATGCTGACCCAGGCACCCCTATGGTACGTCTATTTTTAGTTTTTTGAGGAACCTCCATACTGTTTTTCAGAGTGACTGTACCAATTTACATTCCCACCAACAATGTGCAAGAATTCCCATTTCTTCACATCCTTGCTAACATTTGCTATTTCTTTTGCTTTTGATATTAGTCATTCTTACAGGTATGAGGTGGTATCTCACTGTGGTTTTGATTTGCATTCCTCTGATGATTAATAATGTTGAGTATCCTTTCATGTGTCTGTTAGCTATTTGTATGTTTTTGAAAAAAATTCAGATCTATTGTCCATTTTAATAGGATCTTTTTGTTGTTGTTCTTTGTTTCTTGTGTGGTTTTGTTTGTTCGTTTGTTTGTTTGGCTACTGAGTTCTGTGAGTTCTCCATACAGTTTGGATATTATTAACTCCTTATTAGATATATGAAGTCCAAATATTTTCTCCCATTCAGTACATTGCTTTTGGATGGTTTCCTTTGCTGTGAAGATGCTTTCAGTTTGGTGTAGTCTCACTTGTTTAGTTTTGCTTTGTTCCTCTTAACTTTTGGTGTCAGATTTAAAAAATCATTGGTAACATCTATGTCAAGGAACTTACTTCCTAGGTTTCCTTCTAGAAGTTTTATGGTTTCAGGTTTTATATTCAAATCTTTAATCCAAGTTTAGATTTACAAAATAGTTATAATAACAGTCCAGAGAGTTGCTACATGGCCCATAACCACTTGTCCCTCTTATTGACATCTTATAGTACTATAGTACATTTGTCGCACCTAATTAATCAATATTGATACATTATTCTTAACTAATCTACAGACTGAATTCAAAATTCATTAGTTTCTTCCTAATGGGCTTTATCTGTTCTGGAATTCTATCTAGGACAATTAGGCAGTTTATTTTAAATTAATCTGTTACTATTGCCAGACTCTTTGTTATTTTAATAAAACTCTGTCCTGAGGCTCACTTTTAGGCATAAACAAATCAGTCTGGCTTTATGTAGATTATACCATGACATGACATTCAAATCTTCTTTATGAATCTCTTGCATTAGGGTCAGACTAAATATCCATTAAATTTAGATTTTAACTAATTTTCCTAGAAGACAACAAATTTGTTTAAAGATGCTAGGTCATACCTAAAACTATTGAACATGAGTAACTAAGTCTAAACTCAGAAAATACACCCGGAACACCACTTCTGTTGACCGCTAATGCTCCTCTACTTTCTTTCATCCCATAATTGTTCAAGGGTCTTGCATAGATCTCTGAGTGTAACTTCTGTCACTTTGTGTGATATGCTCATGAATATTGTGTATCATGGTTTGAGTGCTAAAACTAAGAATGAGAAAAATCTGAAAACTGCCTTGGCATAGTGAATAATGACTCATCTATATCCCTGCATTCAGCAGTAGGAAACAAGAAGTACCCGCCCTGAAACTCATGATATATTAAACAGCCCTTAGCAAAACAGATCTGCTGAGTTATTCAATTAGTTTTTCAACACTGATCCAATACATCTGTGGTCATGTACCCAGAGGCTTGAAAACATTTCCCTGAGGATGGATGTTCAGGGTAATTGAATATTTAAAAACAGAAAAACAATAATAATAAAATAAAGTAAATTTCCCCAGATTTTCTCTTTCAACAGTCTTCAGATATTTAACTAATTTTGATTCTAACAATATATTCTAGAATATAATAAAGTATGCTGTGTGTCTCCTAGAAATAAAATCATCGGGGCGCCTGGGNCATGCTGTCTCGCTCTCTCTCCTAGAAATAAATAAAAAACATTAAAAAAATAAAAATAAAAAAAATAAAGTATGCTGTGTGGGTGTTAAAATGTTTGGTGATTCATAAGACTTATTCTATTAATTTATTAAAATATATATTGAGCCCCTAATATGGGCCCAACTACTGTACTAAGTCTTGGGATACAATGGATGAGATTACCACAAAATTTAGAAAAAGTCAGTATCTACCATCATAGACCATGTTCTCTGGGGAGAGAGTTTTTGGTTAAATATACGGATGGATATAGCATTTATATGCCTGACGAGAGAATCAAAGAGTTTTCAGAAGGGATTGATGTTCTTGATTTAAATCCAAGTAACTATGGCCATCCCCAGTATATTATAGGTTTTACCTAAAAACACATTATAAATTCGATACTTTTATATATATTTCATTCTTTTTGTAGTCATATATACTTTCAACATTTATAAAAATTTTCCTTGTGACACTGAGCTTCTTTATAATCTAATTACATTAACTACTAAGTTTTCAAAAAATGCCTTGTAGTTATACTGCAGGGGAGTTTAATGAGCAAGTCATTGCTTACCCCAGAGACAATATTATAACCTGGTAGAATGTATTTCTAAACTTCAGAATACAGTGAGAAAATATTAGGTGACATTATAGGTCATATACCAGATAAGTAGATAATTAGACAAGTTTAAAAATTATAACCAAACAAGCGAAATCTTGCATATCTGCACCGGCAATGTGTACTTTGGTATGCTGTTTAGATTCCTCCACTGATAAAGAAAGTACTTTTAATAGCATTGTAAGGCTGGATTAAAGTTGAATACATTTTTGACTAGCATGGTTTTTCTTTTCACTGTATAAAATTCTGTTTATAGAAAAATGTGGCCAATGGATTAATAGGCCAAATATACAATTTTAGAAATGGTTGAGCTCATAATAACCTAATATGTGAGAATACAGTGATTTCAAAATATTTAGAAGCTTTATAATATTTTTAAAAATCTGTAGATGTACTTAATACTGCTTCCTATCAACAGTTCTTAATTTTATCCCTCTTAAAAATTGTATACTCTCAATCTGTAAAAGAACAAATTTCCTTTTATTTGATAAACTTTATTTTGAATAAGTTGAAATGACATAAATGAGAAAATTAAATATATTAGTAGCAGATCTCAGAATTTAGTGGTCTCAAACACTGAGAATTTAGGATTAAAGGGAAAACTCAAGGGTTAATACGATGCAAACTAAAATTGTACTCATTTTTCGGCATACCCAATATTACATTGATCTACTTGCATATTAAGTATCTATCCCAGACCTCAGGAGTTCAAGTGCTTTAATGATGTTTGTAAATAATTTATTTTATTTTTTAAAATGTTTATTTATTTTTGAGAGAGACAGAGTGTGAATGGCAGAGGGCAGGGAGAGAGGGAGACACAGAATCTGAAGCAGGCACCAGGCTCTGAGCTGTCAGCACAGAGACCAATGCAGGGCTTGAACCTGTGAACCTTGAGATCGTGACCTGAGCCAAAGTTGGAGGCTCAGCCAAATGAGCCACTCAGGTGCCCCTGTAAATAATTTTAAACTTTAGTTTGAAAACAGCCAATCAGCATATGATCATAGAAATCATATGCTTTAAGTATTGGAAATCTTACTCTCAAAAACAAGTAATTTTAACAGACTGGTGTCTTGCATTGTCCCTTGAGTTTTATAAAGTCAGTAGTTTTCCTTGAAAGGTAAATTGATCAATGAGTGTAGGGAATACTAAGACATTCATAACAAACACCACACTGAACAAATACATCATCTGAATGCATTACTCTGAGATCATCTTTTCCCTAAATTCCTTCAAGACTACTCACAACAGACTTGCTTTCTTCATTATTGTGACCTCGATCACTACTCCAGATGTCTGACTTCATCTCTGTGCTGTCCAATTTTCATTCTCTTTCGCCAGGCCTGTTTCCAAGATCCCTTGCAGGCCAGATATTTATCTCTTTCCACTGTGTGCTTGGGTGGTATGAGCTGGCTTAAACTGGAGGGCTATCTTTTATATTATTAATGTTGCTGCAAACGTTCTTTTCACTCATTATGTTAAATGAAAGGTGGATCTTTCTCACAACATATCCTACATTCCTCGAAAACTTAAGCAAATGGCTCTTACTCTTTTTCCTTCCTCTCCACTTCCTACTTGCCAAGTCCTTGAGAAAAGGTCAAATCAACACTGGCCTTGTTCTATTGGTTATTCTCAGATCATTGTCATTTCTTCACTTAAGAAGTAATGCTTACAAATATCAATCTCCTTCCACTAATCCTGTTCTCGCTCTGTCAAATGCAGCTACAGCTAGTTGAGGAACCAAGTGAATGTACTCCAGTATGGCCTCATAGAGCAAGACAGGTATTCTAGGCACTTGTTATTCTCTCTGTCTCTCTCTTTGGAAGTCTTCTTGTTGCTGCTGCAGATCATGTGTCTCTTCCCATTCTGAGAAGATGGTATAACTTTCTAATTCATTCAAAGGCTTTCTGCAACTCTCCTTTTTCTCCTGAAAAAATTATTACCTTCACTCTTCTGCTTTTCCTAGTTTCAGAGTAAAATTGGTATTTATTTTTAAGCTTAACCATGCTACTTATGCTCACAATCAATTGCCTCCTTTCCCTTCAAAAATGTGTCTTAAAAGCTATCAAATCCTTGTTTTGTATAACTGTTCAACCTAAAAATAGTCCCAATATCTCTACTTTAAAAATTATTTACTTTTTTCTTTCCATGTCTTTCTGTACATTCAAGGAATATTACCTTATTTTAAATCATTTGAATTCATTGCCTTAACACTCTTTCCTCAAACTTTTAAAATTTATTTTCTATTTCCTATTAAAACCTCCTCTTGCTAGTCACCTGTGACCACACAGTCATCAAATCTACTATCTCTTTTTTGTTCTCATGTTTCATTACATTTCTACAGCAGCTAACATTTTTCAGCATCCTGGTGCTCTGCAATGTTTTTTCAGTCCCAACTCATTAATTTGATATTTTCTGAGACCTAGCATATGGCTGACCCTGTCCAGGTGCTGTGGGCAAACAGTAAACAAAACAGACCGAACTTTGTCTTTATTGAGCAGATGTCGTGACGTAAGTAAGTTATATAGTATATTGGAAAGTGACAAGGACTATGTAGAAAAATAAAGCAAAGAATGGAATAGAGAGTGGGGGGCAAATGGGTTTGCAGTCACAATTTTCCTAACTATGGTTAAGTAAACCTCATCAAGAAGGTGCTATTTAAACAAATATTTAAAAGAAATAAGGAGGTCAACGATATGGAAATCTGGGTAAAGTGTCCTCCAAAGAGGGCACAAGCCAGTGTAAAATCCTAAGAACATAAAGGCAAGTGGGTGAGCTGGGGAGAGAGAAACATGACATGAAAAATGAAAAGAGTGATATAGGTAAATTATTAGAGGTCCTGGCTACACAGACAGGGCTACACAGAAGACAATTCAATTTTGTTCTAAATGATAAATAAGAGCATACTGGAATGAGAGAATAGCATGTGCAATGTGTCAACATGTCCTATTTGGGGGACTGCAAATAGTTTTTAGGCAACTGAAGCAAGGGCCCTTGTGAGGATGAGAAGATGAGATGGGAAAGGAAGGAAGGAGCCAGATCATAAAGGGATATGAGCACAGGGTAAGACAGTTGAATTTCAGTCTACAGCCAACAAGGAGTCATCAAAGGCCTGAGGTAAGGAGAGTAGCATCCATGATAGGGAAAAAGAAATGTGAACCAGGTGCCAAGGCTCTGCTGTGGGCAAAAAGTTTCCTGACCACTTGGATTTCCTTTGCACCCCTCTCCAGCCTTCTTACCATATCCTACAATCATCACACACATACTCTGACCATGTGCTCCAGTCCTGTAGAATATCTTTCTTGTTCAGTGGGTTCCTTCTAACATTTTTGCGCTGGTTATTAAGTTATCATCTCTCATAGTCTTCCATGTTCACTTTTGTGATTCTGTAGTTGGGACTCAACAAACCACATTTTTGCTTCACCAGCTGTTTCCTATTAGGTTCTGCCAATGAAGAGAGCTTTTGGAAAGCTAGAGGAAGAAGGGAAATACTCCCTCCTTTTTGTTTGCTATTCCTGTCTGTGTCACTTGAGTAATGACTCTTAATCCCCATCAGGTAGCAGCAGTTGGTTCAGTCATAATAGATTTAAAATTTTCACTTTGATTGTTTTATAACCTAAATAGCCATATTGGGTACACTAGCACCAGTCCCCTGGTGCTCAGATTCTCAGAGGTGTGAATTCAGCTCCTTGAGGTTCCTCTTCAGAATTTCTGAGGTGACAGCATCAATAGGACAACACTTATCCTTAGAAGTTGTGGGTCTCAACCCCTTGAGAAGCCTGCTCCAAGCTTCTGGAGTCTAAGACTAACTGTTCCTTTTTTTGTTCCATTAGCCCTATGGATGATGGCTGCCCCTTGAAGTTACTATCTATGTGTTATCTCAGTTTTGTTTGTTATTTATTGCCTCTGTAGTTCTCCAGTCCTCTGTTAAATTTTCCCCATTAAAATAGATGGTGCAAAAAGCTGTTTCCTTGACTAGATTCTAACTGGTAGGTTTCTTTATTTTCCTTCTCCCTCTAAACATTCAGCTGAAAACACTTTAGAGACCTTTGTTCCTATTGAAACTTCAAGAGATTCTTCTGTTTTATATACATATATTTTTTTTACTTAAAAACTCACTTCAGGGGCTCCTGGGTGGCTCAGTCAGTTAAGCATCCAACTTCGGCTCAGGTCATGATTTCACAGTTCATTGGTTCGAGCCCCGCATTGGGCTCTGTGCTGACAGCCAGCTCAGAGCCTGGAGCCTGTTTCAGATTCTGTGTCTCCCTCTCTCTCTTCCCCTCCCCTGCTCACTCTCTGTCTCTCTCTTTCTCAAAAATAAATAAACATTAAAAAGAAAAAAACTCACTTCAAAGTGAATAAACAAGAATCTGAGAGCCTGCAATGTTTAAGACCTTATACGAGACACCATAAGGGGTACATACATAATACCAATGATGGAGCAGTGGTGTTCTCTTGCTAGAAGATGGAGAGAATGACTGAAAGATATAACAATATATACATTGATGTAGACATATAGATGGATATCTGAGATAAACAAGAACAGAAGATTTTTCATATTGTATTCTACTTTGTCAACCAAAAAAGAACCAAAACCAAAAACAAACAAACAAACAAAAAACCCAAACAAACAAACCCACTAAATTTTAATGAATGCCATTATTCTTGATATGTTTGTCTTATTTCAGCTTAAGATTGAAATAATCTAATTTTTTTGCTTATTTTACATTGATAGTTCAGTTCCCTCACATATAAACTAGAATAGCAAGAATTTAATATTAAACTGGCTCAATTATAACCACTCTCCTCATGCAAATGTGATTTAGAATGCACACCTTTCTCCACCTCTTCCCTCCATGCCTTCACTTCTTGACTAGGTGGTTCAGGGGGACGGGGAGGAGGTAAGGGAAGGAGAGTTAGTAGGGGATTGTTAATTTGTGTATACTGAAAGCAGCAGCAGTTTAAAAACTGGATGAGAAAAATTTGCAGACCCAGAAGGTGAAAAGAAAGAGGGTTAAAATGGAGGAGTCAGCAACATTGTTAAGAAGGAAAATTGGCTCTAGTTAGAAGCCTGGAAAATCAAATAGCAGTTTAAAGGCAGTTGGTACGGTGGGCCTCTTAAGAAGTAAAGAAGACACGTTTCATATCCTTTGTTTGGGATGAATGAAATCTCAAGTTGCTAAATTTCAATGAACTGAAAGATACATTATTTGTGGAATATGTTTAAGAATTCCTAAGAGTGCTAGATCAACAGGAACTGGCATAATTTATTATATTCCAGCTGACAGAGTGAAGAATAAAGACAATTCTGTGCAAGGGTCACATGAAAAAGGAAGTCAAGTGTAAAAGAAATCGGATCTTATTTTTTTCCTGATCTCTAGCCAAACATTCAGTTAAGAGGTGAACTTTTCTTCCAGCAAAGAAATATCGCTTGCCAAGAATGTGGAGGTAAGCTATCTTATTCCAGGCCAAGCTGGGAATGAATTATGAAAGCGAAACTTATATCTTTTGGGAAACCAGATCAACTAAAGATCTGATGCAAAATGTTAAAAGGAATTGAATTCAGGAAGATCTGGATTCTAACTTAATCTCAGAGGGAATTCAAAGATTTTGTGGTTTCCTTCTTTTACCCCCCACCCCTGGAATCAAATTTTACAGCTCTTACCTTTGTAGAAAAAAACATATAATATTTTCTGAAGTCTGTGTATGTTTTGTGGGGCCTTTAAGTTGCTAGTTTATTTAAACAGCAGAAGACGGTGCCTTTAATTTATGACACTTCTGTGTATCATGTGCGGCAATGCTGTTCTTTGAATGTCTCGTAGCATCATCAACAACTTCTCTGGCCTGCCAAACAACATGTCTTTGAAGAAAAAATTATCAATGATTAAAATCAAGCATGATGATACTATGTTTTGATAGTAAAAATTACTGGAATAATGATATATTCATAATTTGCATGCATACTTATTATTTATGTTCAAAGCAGAGAATAAATCACTGTCATTTGGCACTTGTTTATAATATACATTCATTTGTAATGGCCAGTATTGGACGCTCTTGAAGCAAGCAAAGCACTTCTGGTAAGAGAGTATAATCTAATGTAGACAATGTATTTGTAAAATATTTTAAAAAGCATGAAGAATTGTACAGCCTAATTTATAGAAATAATGTAGAGTGTTGACTAATAAAATGTGTGGTAAGTAACTCCTAGTCTCTTTCCCCATTTTGTGAGGTGACGATGTTACATCCAGTCACTGTTAGACTATGTTTCATGAAATTATTGTCTGGATCTAGGTTTCAGTAAGTAAGAATGGGTATTACCTTATAAACCAATCTTCGTTACTATGAGTTTTAGGTCACTTTCCAGGGCACAAGATTTGCATCTATGTGGCAGAAGACAGGAACCCTGTGGTGAGCTTATCTCAGGACCATGTGCTAATCATCAATTTCTAAGTGCTTTTTGTGGAAAGGAATGCCAATACAGATGAAATGCCAGTAGAACCACTTCTTGACTTCAAGAATATTTTGTTGTAGTAGAACTTTGTTTAAAAACATTCCACTGTTTAAAAACCACAATGGCATACCAAGAGTCCAGTAAGAAAAAATAAAATTTGGATCATTTTACCAGTTTTCTTCCACTGGGTGTTTTGGAAGTTTATGTTGCTTTTTCTGGTTAGAGTGTTCATGATATCTGAAGTTAAGAGTTTGACTCAGAAAGTACTCCTGTTAAGTGAGATTATGACAGAGATAGGAACCATTCAGCAATATTTAGTCAAAAATATTAAACACAGTATATAGTGGTAGATTGGGGTGCAGGGGTGGCTCAGTCAGTTGAGCTCCCAACTCTTGATTTGGGCTCACAGTTTGTGAGATGGAGCCCCACGTTGGACTCTGCCCTGAAAGCCCAGAGCTTGTGTTTGATTCTCTCTCTCTACCCCTCTGCCCCTCTCTGCTCACGTGCACGCTCTCACTGTCTCAAAATAAATAAACTGTAAAAATAAATACATAAATTCATAATAAATAAATAATAAAAAACAGAGTGGTAGAAATAAATTGAGAATTAGGTATATTATAGTCAATAGCTAGTATGTAGGAAGGTACTCTAATAAAAAGAGAAGAGTGGTTAGTGACACAAGAGGAGAACCAATTGACTAATATCAGAATTCAAATACCAACAAAGTAAGTTTTGTATTTCCTGAGAGAAACAAGAAAAGGGTGACAATTAAGGAGAGCAAACTGGTAAATAGCATCTAATGAACATCCTTCTGTAATCTCCTCCCCTTGAGTGACTTTTGGCTAATGGACAGAATACCACAAAGGTGACTGGATGTCATTTCTGAGATTCATTGCAAAATGACACTGGCTTCCACCTTGCTCAGTCTCTCTAGTCTCTCACTTGATTTCTCTCATGAAGCAAGCTGCCGTCATGGGAGGGGCCCTATGCAGAGGCAAAGAAATGAGGGCAGCCTCCATACAGAAGACAGACACTTTTCTAAAGAAGACAGCCAGATGGCCAACAGACAGATGAAAAGATGCTCAACGTCACTCATCATCAGAAAAATACAAATCGAAACCACACTGCGATACCACCTCACACTGGTCAGAGTGGCTAAAATTAACAACTCAGGAAACAACAGATGCTGGGGAGGATGTGGAGAAATGGGAACCCTCTTACACTGTTGGTGGGAATACAAACTGGTGCAGCCACCCTGGAAAACAGTGCAGAGGTTTCTCAAAAAATTAAAAATAGAATACCCTACAGCCCAGCAATAGCACTACTAGGAACTTATCCAAAGGATACAGGAGTGATGATTCGTAAGAGCACATGTACTCCAATGCTTATAGCAGTGCTTTCAACAATAGCCAAATTATAGAAAGAACCTAAATGTCCATCAACTGATGAATCGATAAAGAAGATGTGGTTTGTATGGAATGGAATACTACTTGGAAATGAGAAAGAATGAAATCCTGCCACTTGCAGCAATGTGGATGGAACTGGAGGGTATTATGCTAAGTGAAATAAGTCAGTCAGAGAAAGACAGATATATGTTTTCACTCCTACATGGAACTTTAGAAACTTAACAGAAGACCATGGGGGAAGGGAAGGGTAAAAATAGTTACAAACAGAGAGGGAGGGAGGCAAACCATAAGAGACTCAAATACCGAGAACAAACTGAGGGTTGATGGGCAGGGTGGGAGAGAGGGGAAAGTGGGTGATGGGCATTGAGGAGGGCACTTGCTAGGATGAGCCCTCAATCAAGCCTTGAGATAACTGCAGCCCTGCTTGACACCTCGATTACAGCTTAGAGGGAGACACTGAAGACAAAGACATCCACAAATTATGCCCAGAGCTCCTGAGGCAAAGAACTTACGAGATAGTAATTGTTAGTTTCTTTTCAGCTGGTAATCTTGGAGTAAGTTGTCAAACAATCATAATTAACTACAACAACAAGGGCCCTGAAAAAGGAGAAATTTCAGATAAATAGACCCAAGTAGAAGAAAGGAAATTAAAACGTATTCTTAATGGAAGGAATAGCATAAGAAACGCAGAGAGGTAGGGAATTTCATGGTGATTTTGAGGAAAAGGAAATTTACTTATGTAAATTTTCTGGAGCACACTGTGCATGAAGATGATGTGAAGGTTAGAATTTGGAACAGTATATTGAGGTTCTCAACATCATAAATGGCCTGCAAAGTCAAGTTAAGATTTATATTTTATTTAGTCAAATCAGGTACATGAAGGGAACCAAGCAGTACTTTAGGAAGTTCTGCTGAGAGTAATATATAAGATGAATGAATAGGGAAAGGCATAAAATGTACTACTTCAAGACCATGTAAAAGTACAGGAGGAAAAGAATGAGCAAAGGTGATAGAATAAAGATGTGGGAGAATAAGATAAAGAAGAAGTGACAGAATTTTTTTCTTTTAAATCAACTGACTTTATGTGGGAGTCTTGAGAGAGATAAGACACTTGCAAGGATTCAACCTTGGGATACTGGAAAAATAGTGAAACAACATTAGAAATATTAAATTCAAAAGGAGAAGCATGAAAAGACAAGTATTGTTTTTTGGAGTTTTCAAGGCAAGTTATCAACAAAACGACATGGTGACAAATCAAAGCTACTGGTGATTATTTTAGGATGAAATTTGTATATGAGTTATACTGAAAGATGTTTGAAATGATCAAAGTCAGAATCTCAAAAGAACTTTGGGAAAGGCCCACATTTAAACATGAATGAAAAAATATAAAAGAGCCAGAGAAAACAGGGCATTAGTTGAAGAAAGTGGTTGGTATCAATATAGATACAGATAAGTTCTTATACAAATAGGAGATCAAAACCCAGTGTTTTAGGCCAAAAACTGTGTAGTCAAACTTACTTCATAGACATTCAAAAAGAAATTTCAGAAAAGCTGCCATATAATCTGTATATTTTAATATGGACCTTCCATGTGTGCTATATAGTTAATTTTTATTGTACTTTCCAAAACAAACCAATTACAAATGGACCTAAGTAACTGAACTCAGCTACTTGCTACATGGCATTTTTGAAAAGGAAGTATCTTTGCAAGACAATTATTGATATTTTAGGTCCTTCTTTGTGGCAAATAGATAAAAGCGTCAGCTGTGGACTGGAACACTAAGTTAGAAATTCCATCTTTATTAAATGAGGTCGTTATATTTTATAGGTAATTCTACCCAAGTGGTAAACATCTGAGCTTTATAATGATCAACATTAAGTTTACAAGCAGAGCATTGGACAGCGTCCAGCAAGTTGGGAAACTGGAAAGGGTGGGCAGCACACTTTGGATTACTTCGGTTCAATTAGGAAATTTTCCTTTTCTATTCTTACTCTGTCTCTTTTACAGATTGGTAAAAACTGCTGTAGAGGAATAATTTTACATCACGACAAGGTCATTGATATTTGCTCTTGCTGTTGCCATCTACTCTACATTTTTGAAAAATTAAGAGTGATGATAGGGGAAAAAATCCCTAGAAGCTTCTCTCTCTCTCTCTCTCTCACTCTCTCTGACTCATAAGTAATCACCTTTCTCCATCTGAAACAAATTAACTCCTGGGGAGGAGATGTTCCAAGAGCTTTCACATAGTCGTTTCCAAGGAAACAGCTCCTTTTGTCCACAAGCGTCCTGCAGTTCAGACAGTAGATGGCTTTGTATCACCAGACAAGAGTCCAGAGAAGCCAGCTAGTTCACATATGCCTTAGAGTGTTAAAATCAAACTAATGATCCCACTGTAATCAGTACTGGATTACCATTTTAAAAGTCTCAGTCTACTGTAGGGGGTTGTGGAAAATGCTAAGGGTGGAGTTTCAAAATACAGTTTACTATGTTGGGTATAATCATAAAATGGCTTCATAAGAGGAACCTCCTCATTTCTGTGGAATAGAACATCCTTCAGTCTTGTGGAGCCCTCTACTGGAAAGCTCTGTGTATCAAACTCAGAAAAAACAACTGTGTTTTTCAAAATCTATCCAAGTGTTAATTATTGTATTGCTAAATATTATTTAACTTCTTCTTAGGAGCTTATCTGTATTTCAACAGTTCAAAGGTACTTTGTCTAAAGAGTTGCTCTTAACTTTCTTGGTATTTTTTTTTTCTGTTTGGAGAAAACAGTGTTGTTGAAGGCGCTCGATCTATATTCTTTTATGTTGACAGAAACCATCATTCTAATTTAATCTTTCTAACTTGAAGAATTGAGTAAACTCTTTCTGACTGTGAAGCCTTCAAAAAGCAATTAAAATTCAAACTGGGTTTCATTGTTTTTGTTAATTACCCTGAGTTCTGCTTTTAAAAGCCTTGTCATCAGTATATTTAAAGTATATGATAATTATAGAATAAGAAAAGATAACAGTATCTTTAAGGTGACACGATGAAACTTTAAGTGTTGTGAGATGTGAACTGTACTGAGTTAGGTGATAGAGATTACAGTTTTAACCATGCAAAGACTGTACAAGGAAAAGTTCAAAATTCAGCGTAAAGTCAAAGAGTAATTTTGTGAGTGTGAAAAAAAATTTTTAAATATGACATTTTATTTTAGAAAATGTATCACCAAAGGGACGCCTAGGTGGCTCAGCCAGTTAAGCGACCAACTTCTGCTCAGGTCATGATCTCATGGTTAATGAGTTTGAGCCCAGCGTTTGTTCACTGCTCTCAGCGCAGTGCCCACTTTGGATCCTCGTCTCCTTCTCTCTTTGCCCCCCCCCCCCTCATTTTCCCTCTCTCTATCTCTCTCTCTCTTTCTCTGGAAAATAAACATTAAAAAAAAGAAAATGTATCACTAGAGATAGGTTACTCCATATTAACAATGTAGTACAAAATTAACTGAAATTAACATTTGATAGAAAAAAATATTTAAATCACATTTACTCCTTTTTAAATTTTTTTTTTTTATTTCTAGGAGAGAGAGAGAGAGAGAGACAGTGTGAGCAGGGGAGGATCAGAGAGAGAGGGAGTCACAGACTGAAACAGGTTCCAGGCTCTGAGCTGGCAGGCAGCACAGAGCCCGACGCGGGGCTCGAACCCACTAACTGCGAGATCATGACCTAAGCAGAAGTCGGACGCTTAACCGACTAAGCCACCCAGGAGCCCCTAAATCACATTTATATAAGAATGCAAGGATGTGAATTAGTGTTCTTTATACTTCATGGTTTCTGACTTTTTCCAGTGTAAATTAATCTAAGTGCCTACTAGAAGAGCTGTAGAATACAGGACACATTTTGTAAATGTTGCATCATACTCAGAGGATGGATATTCTACTGACTCTGAGACTGTGTCGTGTGTATGAGTACAAGCAGAGTCTGGTCATGGTAGCAGCAATGATAGGGTCTAGCCCTCTAGGTTTAGTGAGAAACATTAAAGTAGGGTGTTCAGATCGCTGGTTGTCCAAATCAGGAAGCTTTTGGGAATAAAAGGTAATAGCACAGATCAAAACTGTCTTGGGCTGACAACTATAGTCACACAAAATACAACTCCAAATACAATACAACTTGCACGAAGGCTTACACAGTTGGGGCCGAAATAAAATATAATATTGGAAATAATGATTATTCTAGGCTTTACAATATTTTTCCCTTTCTCTCACTATATGGTTTATATTTAAGCCACATATCTAGGGGCTCCATATTTTGAAATATGGCTATACCAAAGGGAATAATAATTATGCTTACTGTCATGTAGCACTGATAGTCACCTAAAATATTCACTAATATTAAGAGAACAATATATATTAAGAACATTGCTTTGATGTCAAAGTGGATCCCACTCCATGATTTAATGTTTGGCATTTAAGCATAATTTTGCCATGTATAAAGTAGATATACTGTAAAAGTCATGTTTAAAAATTGTGATAAGGGTTTAATGAGATTATAAGTATAAATAACAATAAAATTCTGGATATATCACAAGTGATCCAAATGTGAAAGATATTATTATTTATTAACAGGAGCAACATCTATTCACTTAGTCTCTTTGAGTTTTCCAATAATTTTCATATGTATGTTTTGATACTTTCCCTTATGACTCTGATATTTGTATTATTATATTTTTGTGTGTGTATTTTGTGAGTGAGGGCACTAATGTTCACAGAGATTATGTGTTTTAACCAACCTAGAGTCATTTCATGAGATGTAAAAACCTTTGACAGCCATTTAAGGAAAGGAAGAGGAGGAAAGGTAAGTCCAGTAATTTAGTTAGATGCACAACTAGACTGGAATTCTTTCAAAGGTGTTTCAATATTTGAACTCATATTTGGAGAAGGGATTAGAGCCTCTCTTGAGGGTAACATTTCCTTAAACAATTAATTGTACACACTTGCACTAGAATTAGGGTTCCTTACCCCTTTCCCTCTGAGGTATGTAATACCCCTCTTGATGTATGTGAGTTTTTCTCAGCAAGGGTTTCTATGAAACCCTGAGAAAACTCTACAGCCTGCAGGTTTTGAGGTATAATCGGTGCATCTGTTACAAGGCACTTACATTCTCAGGGAACGTGATAACCAAATAAATAGTCTATACCTGGAACTGCTGTAATCTTGTACTACTGGCCAAAATGCAAGTCCTTCCGGTCTTCACCTCACTTCCATAATTGAGTTCCTACATTTGGTCTTTTCTCTTCTAATCTGCCCCTTTCAATCATTATTGCATAGCAGTTAAGAGGATGTTCGGGTACCAGACTTTCTGGCTTGAATCATGTGGTTTTTGCCTCTTACTATCTTCACACGTTTGGGCCAGTTGCTTAACCCTTTGATGTCTCTGTTCTCTTATCTGTAAAACAGGAAAAATAGTCTATATTGCATGGGTTCTTGTGATGATTAAAAATGAGATAACATTACATTTAAGATTCTTGGAAGTGTCTGGGTTATAGGAAGTATCTAAAATATTAATTTTCATTATTATTGATACTCTTTCCACTTCCTAACAATTTCCTGATTTGATCCCATTCTACATAAGCCAAATACAATTCAATTTCATAATAAAGAAACCAACTATTCTAACCTACTGATTTTTGTTAAAGTCAAAATCTGATCATGTGAAAATTTCTGCTTCCCCTGTTATATCATTAAATGGGGATTGCTCATTATCCAAAATTCTACACTTTGCAGGCTAGAAGGAAAGAGTGTTAGGATTGTACCTCTCCTCTACAAAGACAGTATTCCACCCCACTAATATAAAAATTTCTTCTTTAGGTTTATGGTGTTACGCTGTTCTACCTTCTACCTCAATGCTGGTATCTAAGGCTTCCCGGTCAGACACTATTTGTTGCACCTGGCTCAAGTCTTTTTTCACCCCTAAATTACACTACCATTCAAGACAGTTTCAACATCTATGCTCATGTATCCAGTAGCCTTGTATCACAATTTACTGCCTTTCTTAATATCAGTCACCTGCACCTCAACTTACTGCAGCCAACTATACCCATGGTCATAACTTGGAACCAGTATTGCTAAGAATTACCCAACATTCCAAATATAAACTCTACCACAACTTCCACCAGGCTGTTTCACACTGTTATGCTTACACATCATTTACTGAGTTCATGATTTCCTTTTTTATTCCTTTTTTCTTCTCCCTTCTCTCTCTCTCTCCCACTCTGACTCTCAGTCCCCTAAAACCTCATTACTTATACCACTAGATCACTAATATCTCACTGCCTTATCTATTATTTCTTCTAAATAAACTTAAAATTCTACAATACCCCCCAAAACTTCCTAACCCAGGATTAGTCCATTCATTCAATTCAGCCCCTTCTTACACCCTGTCTGCCAAGAATTTCTATACAGACAATAATTTGAATTGGCACCAGGATAGATTCATGATGTTTACTCTTAGCTGGAAACCCAATGCTGTCTTACTGAAATTTCATAGGCTGCAATAGAAATCCAGCTCCATTTCCCAAAAGTGCCACTTTTAACTTTTTTTACCCTCATTAAAATTATTTTATATAACATTGCCATAATCACACTAAGTAGGAAACTGCCTTAACTCAATAATTAAATAAAAGCTATATGACAGGAATTGTTTTCAATTCTTATTCCTCCCTCACTAACAAACCTACCTACATGGTAAATAATAAATAATTTGAGTCAGGGATGGGGGTTTTAGATGCAGGCTCAGAATTTGCAGAGATGGATTCTTTGTTGCTGAAGGGTTCTTTTTTGTTCAATAACACAACTCTAATTGTTTCCCTGACTACAGATGGCTGTGTCAGCCCATAACTCAAGTTGGGCCAATTAGATTATCTTTTCTATTATTTTGAAATTTGGTTTCAGGGATCATAGGCAGTCTTGGATGATGCTTTGAACTGTCATATGTATGCTTAGGAGCCATGTGCATATGGAAAGGCAGAGGCTGTGGTATTGAAGCAGGGGTACCCGAGGAAGCAGAGATGAAGAAACTACAGCCCTGAAGAGAGTGATTTTGGATCTTGATGAGACCTTGGCTTCTCTTTCCAGTCCCTAGTAAGGTGGGTCTCCTCCTTTGAGATCCTAGCAGATACCTCTGAAGCTTATGTTACCCCCACATCCCCTTTGTTTAAACTAGTTTGAACGGGTTGTACTTAGTTGCAACCAAAAAAATTTCTACTAGGCGAGTATTCACATCCATTCATTTTCTTTCTCTCCAATTTCATGCAACAGTTTTTCTTCTAACATAAGTGAGTCCATCTATATGTGCTCTGGATCCACTCTTCTCTTAACGCCATTAGTCATCAACACTCTCTCCCCTATGTCTTCAGCCTTACCTTCTATCTCTTTGCACTCGGAATATAAACATCCTTCACCACTCTAACCTTGAAAATGACATTATCTTTTCTGAACTCTTGCTTCTCTCAAACACTGCCATATTGTCAGAATGACACTCAGCAGAAAACCTTTTACTCCCACTACCAAACTTGTGGGAAAAGCAGTTTAATCTCACAGTTTCTAATTACTTATCTTCTATTTATGCCTCAGCTACTGCCAGTTTGCTTTCTGCTCTCAATGCTCTTTACTGGCAATTTTCAATTCTTAGGTTTTGTTCTGACATATCACAGCATTTGACATAGGTTACCTCTCCTTCTCCTTTAAAACCTTTTCATGATTTCTATGATTTCTCACATATTATAGTATATGGTATACACATTCTTCTTTGTGAAACTGATCCCTACTAATTTTAATGACACAGAATTGTGAATGCAGTGCTCAGATCTCTCTCCTAAATTCCAGTCACAGGGCTCAATCTCGCCTGTGTCTAAGGGTGGTACTATCTATGTCACTCCTGGGCTGGAATTGTATGATTTTTCCTCATTAACATCATGATAAATCTCAAACAGGTAAGATGTTAGGCATGACTCTTCTTGTTCCTTTGCATCTTTCCAGAGTTATATGCCATTGCTCTTTCAATCCATACCTTTGCACTGTGCTAAATTTCTCATACTTCCCAAACCATGTAGGTACTCTCACACTCACATACTCTGCATATGGTCTTGTCTTTCAGCAATACTCTTTCCCCAGTGTATTGCCTGGGACACTTCTACTTACTCCTGAAATCCTTTAGCAAACAGTACTTCTTCCCAGGAAATAATATATATGTTTTTAATTTAATCTATGCATTTAAATTCAAATTAGTTAACATACAGTGTAGTATTAGTTTCAAGAGTAGAACCCAGCGATTCGTCACTTACATATAACACTGAGTGCTCACCCAAACAAGTGCCCTCCCTAATGTCCATCATCCATTTAGCCCATCCCTCTTCCCACCCCTCATTTAGCAACTCTCAGTTTGCTCTCTGTACTAAAGAGTCTCTAATGGTTTGCCCCTCTTTGTTTTTATCTTATTTTTCCTTCCCTTCCCCATGTTCATCTGTTGTGTTTCTTAAATTCCACATGAGTGAAATCATTAGGTATTTGTCTTTCTCTGACTTCTTTCACTTAGCATTAATACACTCTAGTTCCATTCACATTGTTGCAAATGGCAAGATTTCATTCTTTTTGATTGCTAAGTAATATTCTAGTGTGTGTGTGTGTGTGTGTGTGTGTATACATCTTCTTTATCTACTTGTCAGTTCATAGACATTTGGGCTCTTTCCATAGTTTCTCTGTTTATTGGTAGCACTGCTATAAACATTGGGGTGCATGTGCCCTTTTGAATTAGCATATTTTCCTTTGGATAAATTCCAAGTTGTACAATTGATGGATCATAGGGTAGTTCTATTTTAAAATTTTGAGAAAACTCCTTACTGTTTTCCAGAGTGGCTGCACCAGTTTACATTCCTATCAGGAGTCCAACTGCGTTCCCCTTTCTCCACATCCTCACCAACACTTGTTTCCTAAGTTAACTTTAGCCATTGTGACAGGTGTGAGGTGGTATCTCATTGTGGTTTTGATTTGTATTTCTCTGATGATGAGTGACGTTGAGCATCTTTTCATGTGTCTCTTAGCCATCTGTATGTCTTCTTTGCAAAAGTGTCTATGTATGTCTTCTGCCCATTTCTCCACTGGATTATTCGTTTTTGGATGTTGAGTTTGTTATATTCTTTAAAGATTTTGGATACTAACAATATGTCATTTGCAAATATCGTCTCCCATTCCATCAGTTGTCTTTTAGTTTTGTTGATTGTTTCCTTCCTGTACAGAAGCTTTTCATCTTGATGAGGACTCAATAGTTCATTTTTGCTTTTATTTTTCTTGTCTCCAGAGACTTATCTAGTAAGAAGTACTGTGGCCAAGGTCAGAGAGGTTTCTGCCTGTGTTCCCCTCTAGGATTTTGATTATTTCCTGTCTCATATTTAGGTCTTTCATCCATTTTGAATTTTTTTGTGTATGTATGGCATAAGAAAGTGGTCCGCTGTCATTCTTCTGGATGTTGCTGTCCAGTTTTCCCAGCACCATTTGCTGAAAAGACCGCCCTCCCCCACTGGATACCCTTTCCAGCTTTGTCAAAGATTAGTTGGCCATACATGTGTGGGTCCATTTATGGGTTCTCTATTCTATTCCTTTGCTCTATGAGTCTGTTTCTGTGCCAGTACCATACTGTCTTGATGATTACAGCTTTCTAACATAGCTTGAGGTATGGAACTGTGATGCCTCCAGCTTTGGTTTTCTTTTTCAACATTACTTTGGGTTTTGTGGTTCCATACAAATTTTAAAATTGTTTGTTCCAGCTTGGTGAAGAAGCAGACATTATTTTGCTAGGGAATGTATTGAATGTGTAGATTGCTTTGGGTAGTATCAACACTTTGAACAATATTTGTTCTTCCAATCCATGAGAATGGAAATGTTTTTCCATTTCTTTGTGTCTTCTTCAACTTCTTTCATAAGCTTCCTGTATTTTTCAGCATGCAGATGAAAAACAAAATGAAAATAAACCTCTTTGTTAGGTTTATTCCTAGATATCTTATGGTTTTTGGTACAATTATAAATGGAATTGATTCCTTGATTTCTCTTTCTGCTGCTTCATTATTGGTATATAGAAATGCAACTGATTCTGGTATTTTGATTTTATATCCTGTGAATTTGCTGAATTCACATATCAGATCTAGTGGGTTTTTTTAGTGGGTTCTTTTGAGTTTTCCATGTAGAGTATCATGTCATCTACAAAGAGTGAAAGTTTGACTTCTTCTTTGCCAATTAGTATGCCTTTTTTAAATTTTTGTTATTTGATTGCTGAGGCTACGACTTCCAGTACTATGTTGAACAACAGTGGTGAGACTGGACATCTCTGTTGTTCTCCTGAACTTACAGGGAAAGCTTTCAGTGTTTCCCATTGAGGATGATACTAGCTATGGTTCTTTCATACATGGCTTTTATGATGTTGAGATAGTTCCTTCCATCCATACTGTCTTAAAGGTTGTCTTTTTTTTTTTTTATCAAGAACGGATGCTGTATTTTATCAAATGCTTTTTCTGTATCTATTGAGAGGCCTATGTGGTTCTTGTCCTTTCTTTATTGATGTGATGTATAATGTTGATTGTTTTGCTGATATTGAAATGGCCCTGCAGCCCATGAATAAAGCCCACTTGATCATGGTGAGTGATTTTTAATGTACTGTTGAGTTCAATTTGCTAAGATCTTGTTGAGAATTTTTGCATCCAGATCAGGGATACTGGCCTATAATTCTCCTTTTCAGTGGAGTATTTGTCTGATTTTGGAATCAAGGTTTTGCTGGCTTCAAAGAATGAAAATATGCATGGAAATATGCATGGTATGATCTTGGAAGCTTTCCTTCCATTTCTATTTTTTGGAACAGTTTGAGAAGAAGAGGATTAACTCTTTAAATATCTGGTAGAATTATGCTGGAAAGCCATCTAAACCAGAACTCTTGTTTGTTGGGAGAATTTTGATAACTGATTCAATTTCTTTGCTGGCTATTGGCCTGTTCAAATTTTCTATTTCTTCCTGTTTCAGTTTTGGTAGTGTGTGAGTTTCTAGAAATCCGTCCATTTTTTCCAGATTGCCCAGTTTTTTGGCATGTAATGTTTCATAGTTTACTCTTATAGTTGTTTGTATTTCTGCCGTATTTGTTGTGATCTCTCCTCTTTCATTTGTGATTTTATCTCTTTGGGTCCTTTCTCTTTTCTTTTTGATGAATCTGTCTAGGGATTTATCAATTTTGTTTATTCTCTCAAAAAACCAGCATTTAGTTTCACTGATTTGTTCTACTGTGTTTTTTGTTTCTATATCATTTATTTCTGATCTAAGCTTTATAAGTTCCCTTCTTCTGCTGGCTTTAGGCTTTGTTTGCTGCTACTTTTCTAGCTCCTTTACCTTTAAGGTTAGGTTGTGTATTTGGGACCTTCCTTGCTTCTTTAGATAGGCCTGAATTGCAATGTACTTTCCTCTTAAGACTGAACTTGCTACATCTCATGGGTTTGAACTATCATGTTTTCATTTTCATTTGCTTTCATGTATTTTTTAATTTCTTCCTTAAATTTCTGGTTAGCCCACTTATTCTTTAGTTGGATATTCTTTAACCTCCTTGTGTTTGAGGACTTTCAAAAATTTTCTTGTGGCTACTTTCAAGTTTCATCGTATTGTGATCTCAATATGCATGGTATGATCTCGATTTTTTTTATACCTTTTGAGGGCTAATTTGTGACCCAGTATGTGATCTATTCTGGACAATGTTTCATGTGCACTCGAGAAGAATGTGTATTCTGCTGCTTTAGAATGAAATTTTCTGAATATATCTGTTAAGTTCATACGGTCTAGTGTGTCATTCAAAGCCATTGTTTCCTTGTTGATTTTCTGCTCAGATGATCCATCCATTGCTGTAAGTGGGGTATTAAAGTCTCCTTTTATTATGGTATTATTATCAATTAGTTCCTTTATGTTTCTGATTAATTATTTGTATATTTGGGTGCTTCCAAGTTGCAGGTATATATATTCACAATTGTTAGATCTTGATGGATATACCCCTTATTTATATGATGCCCTTCTTCATCCTTGTTACAGTCTTTGTTTTAAAATATAATTTCTCTGGGGCACCTGGGTGGCTCAGTCGGTTAAGCATCTGACTTCGGCTCAGGTCATGATCTCACAGTTCGTGGGTTCGAGCCCCGTGTCGGACTCTGTGCTGACAGCTAGCTTAGAGCCTGGAGCCTGTTTCAGATTCTGTGTCTCCCTCTCTCTCTGACTCTCCCTGCTCATGCTCTCTCTCTCTCGCTCGCTCTCTCTCTCTCTCTCTCTCTCTCGGAAATAAATAAAACATTTAAAAAATAAAATATAATATAATTTTTCTGATCTATGTATGGTTACTCTTGGCCTCCATTATCATGATAGATGGTTCTCCATCTCCTCAATTTCAATAGTCTTTAGGTCTAAAGTGAGTCTCTTATAGGCAGCATATAGATAGATCTCAAGTCTTTTTAATATACATCATGATACCTTATGTCTTTTGATTAGAGCATTTAGTCCATTTACATTCAGAGCGATTATTAAAGATATGAATTTAGTGCCATTGTGTTACCTGTAAAGTTGGTGTTTCTGGTGATGTTTTCTGGTCCTTTGTATGTTGCTTTGGTCTTCTTTTTTTCTCCACTGTGAGACTTTCCTTCAAAATCTCTTGCAGGGCTGGCTTAATAGTCATGAACTCCTTTACTTTTTGTTTTTGGGGGTAACTCTGTCTCTCCTTCCATCTGAATGACAACCTTGCTGATAAAGAATACTTGGCAGGCAGCATATTTTTCCTATTCAGCACGTTGATATTGCCTGCCAGTCCCTCTGGCCTGCCAAGTTTCAGTGGATATGTCTGCTGTTAACCTTATCTGTCTACCCTTCTGAGTTAAGGACCTTCTTTCTCTAGCTGCTTTCAGAATTCTCTCTTTATGTTTTTATTTTGCAAGTTTCACTATGATATGTCATGGTGTTGACCTGATCTGTTGATTTTGAGGGCAATTCTGTGTGCCTATTGGACCTGAAGGTCTGTTTCTTTCCCCAGATTGAAGAAGTTCTCAACTATAATTTATTCAAATAAACCTTCTGCCCTTTTCCCCACTCTTCTTCTTCTGGGATTCCTATGATATAGATACTTTTTCATTTTATAGAATCAGTTCTCTAAGTCTCCCTTCATGATCTAATAGTTTCTTTTTCCTCTTTTTTCAATCTTCACTATTTTCCATAATTTTATCCTCTATATCACCTATTCTCTCCTCTGCTTCTTCAATCCTCATTGTCACTGTATCCAGTTTGTTTTGCATCTCAGTTATAACATTTTTTATTTCATCCTGACTGTTTCTTAGGTCTTTAATCTCTGCAACAAGGGTTTCTCTCATGTCTTCTATGGTTTTTTTCAAGCCCAGCTAATAGTCTTATAACTGCTGTTCTAAAGTCTTATTCAGATATATTGCTTGTGTCTGGTTTGAGCAAGTCACTAGATATGATTTCGTCCTGACCTTTCTTTTGAGGAGAATTCCTCTATGTTGTTATCTTGGCTAAGTTTCTATCTTTTGTGTTTTAAATCTTGTTATGTTTCCTAAACTTGGGAGTACTGCTATATTTAAAAGGGGTCAAGAGCTTCAGGAAGTGTTTCTGCTGTATACTGTATGCACTCTGCTTTTGTGTTTTGGCTGCTCTTTCCCACTGGTCAGTCCTCACAGAGCTCCTCCTTGTTTTCAGAGTGGTTTGCTTCTTTAACTAGCTATGCTTTTATTTGTTGGAGTAAGCCCAGAAAAAAGGGTGGGAAAAAGCCTGATCCCAGAAAAAGAGAAAAGGAAAGGAAACAACAACAAAAACAGTAAGAAACAGAGCATCAAAAACTTATAAGGCTTATTCCAAAGAAAAGAAATGAAAAAAAATTTTTAAGTAAAAAGAGAAATCTTAAAAAGCCTAATTCAAAAAAGAGAAAAGGAAATGGAAAAAAACAAACAAGAAACTATGAGCCTGATTCCAAAAGAAAAAAAAAAAAAGAATTAGAAGTTAAAAAAAGTAAAAAGAACTGTAGGTGTCATTCTGAAGCACTCAATTTTCAGTACACTTGGTTCATGGGGGGTGTTGGCTGTGTTAGTCTTCTGGAGAAGTTTGCTGCATTGGCTCAGAGTCAGTCTTTCTCCAGTAAATAAGCAGCTGCCAGGCATGGGTGTGGAGGGCAGGATTTGGTGTAAACGAGTGCTGCCTCCACTGGGGGCCACTGTGTTGCTCTCTGAAGTACCTCCATGTTGGTGTTGGATGGAAAATGGTGCCACCCTAGTAAGTCGTCCCCAGACAGGAGACCTCACACCCTCTGCTGTTCAGGCAGTTCTCACAGAATAGTGAGGGCAGCCAGCATGCCCTGTGACACAACTCTCCTACATTTTTCCTTTGGTGTGCAGCTGGGATTCAAAATCCAAACTCTTGAAAGACCAAGGACCATGCAGATATGCTCCCCTGCTCCAGAGTAGAGCCTTTCCTTGGTGTGTCTTTAGAACTCTGTCCCTGTAACACAGGCGCACACCTGCGCATTGCACAGAATCTATGGTGTAGCACCTCTTCCGCAGCAAAGGTTATATTTCCTCTGGGTGCGCCTCTGTCCCCTGCTGATGAAAGGCTTTTTACTGACACTTGCAGAGTCTTTTGTCCTTGGGGAGGCAATAAATCCTCTTCCAAAAGACTCCAGGAAGGGGAATGTTCTCTCTCAGTGCACCCTGCAGATCTCTACAGCACACAACACACTCCAGGGTCAGCTTCCTCCTCCCCAGGAGTGCACGCCACAGTTCCACGCTAAAGAAAGTTGCACGCTTCTAAAACCTCAAAGTTTGAGCTGCAAACACTGTTTGCAAAAACAAAAACAAACAAACAAAGCAAAAAACCTGGGACACTCAGTACTTCTCACTCCCCAGTCTGTGGTCCAGAGTGCAAACTCAATGCTGCACTCTCTCAGCCCCTCCCTCTTTGTCTCCCTTTTGTCTCGCCCCAGAAAGGGTTTCCTCCCCTCCACAGCATTGCCATTTTTCTTTCCCCCGTTCACTTCCAATGCCATCACATCTGCCAAGCTGTCTCCCTCCAACTGCGGAGGTCCTTCTGCCACTCTGCACACTGACTTCCTGGGTGTTCCAGGTGACCTGACCTCAATACAGCTGTATTGAGGGAGAGGAAAGCCCAGGGTCCCCCTACTGCTCTGCCATCATAACTCTTCCTCAGGAAACAATATTTAATCACTTCCCTGGGCTCAGGATAGCACAGCACTTAGGAACATGGGCTCTGAAATCAGCCTGTCCACATTCAGATCCTAGCTCTACCACTAACTAGGCATGTGATCACAGCCAAGTAATTTAACCTCATTGTGCCTCTTATCTGTAAAATAGAAATTGGAAAAATACCTACTCATGAGGTTGTTGTGATGATGAAAATAAAATACTGAGAATAATCCTAATACATAGCACATATTAAATAAATGTTAATTCATTATAACTCCATCCAGACACTATGCTTGACACATGGTAGATAATCAATGCATGTTGTGGAATGTCTGGGAGAAGTTTTTGCTTTCTAGGATATTCATAAATCACAATGGAATAGAAACAAGAGAATTGTTCTAGGTTTAAATTTTTACCTCAGAGTTTCCAGCGATCAGGCCATCCATGTCCAGATGACCTAAAAGTCAAAATTAGGACTCTGGAAATGGTCTGATACAAAGATTTCCATTTGGAATTTGGAGTACAACTTTAGAGAATTCAGAAATGGTCATCAGATGAATGAATAGTTGTCAGACCATAATTTATGAGGGAAAGCAGTCAGTCTTAGGGAGGAGGATAGGAAAAAAAAAAAAGAAGGATACAGAGCCTCATTATCATTCACAAATGATTCTGTGTTCCAGAAAATATGCCAGAGTTGAGTTTTCATTAGAACTCTAGACCTGAATGGAAACTGTACTACATATACAGAAGGGTTTCAGGTTTGGTAGAGTTGTGACTTGAAGCACATCTGCCCTGGATATCCTAAGTAGTAACCTGTTTCCTGGACCTTATTTGCGAAGAGCTAGACAAACTAAAGTGTGGGAGCCCAGCTGATGTTTATGAGTCACTGGATTTGGGGAGTAAGAACTTGCTGTTAGAATGCTCCATATCTCAGCCAAGATTTTCTCTTAAATTTTATTGGGCTAAGTATGAGGTGGAAGGGCATTAGTAAGCCCAAATGTATGGAGCTAGGCATTGGCAAAGTCTCTGGAAATGAAGCAGAGACCTTAAAAGTAGCTGTGTCAGAATTTCAATCGAGTTTTGAATTCTGAATCCTGTGCTTTTACCATTTTAAAACATACCAGGTATCATCATTTATTGGAATAAATGTGGTCTAGCGAGTAAAAATGGAGTAAATTGTGTTTCTACTAAATCCTTTTTCAACATTTTTCTTATAAATGTGGTGACGTGTTTCTACCAGCACAGACAAGGACATTTCAGCATCAACATGTGAAAACAAAGTGTAAATAACATTTACTTCATTTTAACCTTAAAATCCGGAAAGATAAGGAAGGAAGCTATATATTATCGCCTCCTGTTCCCTGTGTAGAAAGGAAAATGAAGCACATTGGGGTCAAGTAATTTGTCAAAGGTCACCAATGAGTTGGTGAGACTAACACTCTTCCAATATGCTTTCACCAGACCATGTTAGACCTAAAAGGTCATGGATACACATTCGTTTCCAAGTCTGAATTGCATTTTGGAGTGTGGAACCAGGTGACTAATGGAGAAATAGTGTTTGGATACCATGTTGTTGAGCTTGGACAAAACAGTCCTATTTAAGCCAATGACTGAAACTGAAGGAATAACCTGATGGAAGACTTAATGTTCCAAAGCCAAGAGCTGCCTGCCTATGTCAAGATACATGCAGTTTTACCTCAGCACTAAAGAGAGAAACATCTGTTACAATGGAGTTACTCCAATGCAAGAGAGATGAGAAAAAAAATGTTGATTACAACACTGACAATATCCAGCTAATTTCATAAAAATCCACTATTGCATGAAAACAATTTGACAGGTTATAAAGTCTTCTGGATTAACCAGGTGGCATTGTTGGATGCAAATCTTGCTTTCCACTTTGCATAGTAGATATTTAAATGTCAACAGATGATTCCTCCAGGTCCTTTTACTTCTGTGGCTTATGGAAATGTTTAATTAGCTTTATTGACATTCCATCATCCAATCTGGTAAGGCTGGAACTCCAAACATTGTAAATTTTCAGAGGAATCTTTTTTATCTTTTATATAACTTTTAAATATCTTTATGAAGATTGATCACGAATATATATTTTCTATTTTCACCTCTTAATCTACGTGCATTTTTCTAGCCTACTTGCTTGGAGCAGCAGCTAAGCTTGTTTGGGGAAGATTTCTTTGTTGACTAATCCAAGAATCTTGAATAATTTCTCTCTGTAAAGAGGTCAAAATCATAGGAATACCACACCTCCTCACTCATGAGCTCAGGGTGGTGAGCACTGAGATTGCAAGATTTAATATGTGTACTCTGCTGCCTTTCTCTCCACAATGAGATGCTATATACCGTCAGAGGACTTAGTCCATGTCCAATGTCAGAGTGTGGCACTTGTGCTCCATCCTAAGTTTTCTCTGAGTTAGATCTTCATCGTTACTTTTTGTTAAGAAGTTTGAAATAAAGTACTATGATATCTGAGTCTTTAAAAACATGTATATTTGCACATTAAGTAAAAAATAAATGGCTTCCAAACCCAAAGAGAAATTACTTTTATACTTTCATATCATGATCTGCGTCCATTTTTGCAAACAACTGAGGGATGAGTTAGGAATTCATTTGTATTTCTGGTCTAATCTACTAAATTGTGCTTTTTACTAAAATTCAACTCAACTGCTAGGATCCATCAAAATAGGTTATGTGTGTATATGGGAAGGAAATGAGATTAGGTGATAATTTTTTCATTGAAGATCATAGCCAGTAGTGATATATTTGACAAAATTAAGGTAATATATAAAGAGATTTATACAAACAAATGTTTGTACAACCAATGCATGTAAGAATATGCATACATACGGGGGGAAATAAGCTGGGAATCTGGAAGAAGACATGCTATTCAGGATTACTTGGACACTGATTCTTTTTTTTTTTTTTAATGTTGTATTTATTTCTAGGAAAGAGAGAGAGAGACAGCGTGAGCAGGGGAGGGTCAGAGAGAGAGGGAGTCACAGACTGAAACAGGCTCCAGGCTCTGAGCTGGCAGTCAGCACAGAGCCCGACGTGGGGCTCGAACCCACGAACCGCGAGATCATGTCCCAAGCGAAAGTTGGACGCTTAACCGACTAAGCTACCCAGGCGCCCCAGTTGGACACTGATTCTTATTCCCCTTTCCACCCAGTAATGACGAGATTTTTTGATGCTGTGCCTGTTTCAAAACCTAAAAGAACTCAGAATAAATATTTTCCTAAACAGAAGCACTCAATTATTATAATTTTTCACGAAAGTAGAATAAGCCCATAGTATGCAAGCAAAATACAGTGGGAAGTGCTTGTTGGGTGTGGTTAGACCTTAGGATCATGAGACAGTGACCATCAATGGAGTGCTCCCATTAAGAACTAAAGGAACTAGAGGAACTCTCTTGATTTTAATTAAATTCTGTTCTCTTTGGGGCGCCTGGGTGGCTTAGTCGGTTAAGCGTCCGACTTTCGCTTAGGTCATGATCTCGCGGTAGTGGGTTCCAGCCCCGCGTCGGGCTCTGTGCTGACTGCCAGCTCAGAGCCTGGAGCCTATTTCAGAGTCTGTATCTCTCTCTCTCTCTGACCCTCCCTTGCTCACGCTCTCTCTCTCTCTCTCCTAGAAATAAATAAAATTTAAAAAAAATTAAAAAAAAATTCTGTTCTCTTGGCTAAATGAGTTTTAACTCAATCTGATATTCTACAGAAATGTTGTACACATCAAACTGAGTGTACGGTTCAACAATTGTTGGTAGGTTGCTTATAACAATAAATGAAACAGCACAAAAGAATCTCACCACGTACTTAACACAGTAGAGTTTCTCCCACTGCCTCACATTTATATTATAAAAGTCTGAGTACATGCCTATGTTTCCAGTTATCTGTTGGCTAAATGCAAAAAGGAAAATCACACTAGTTTTTCTCATCTTTATTACCTATCTTTTGCTAATCAATTAATAATGCATAAAATCAAACCCCAAAAAGGCTATTAGTTTTGGTAAAGTGATGATAGTAATGGTTTCAGAAAACCAAAGCTCTGAAAGTTAACTGATTTGCCAAAAGGAAGGAGCTATTGGAATCGACCAAAGTGAGACTTGAACTTAGACACGCTGATGTCATGTTTCATTTGCCTTCCACTATACCATACTTATTAAGCTTTATATCTATACTCTTAGTTACACAAGATGTGTTCATACACATCATACACAAAATGTGTATTAGTGGTAACATAATTTCTGCTAGGAGACAGAAACACCCAAAACAGTAGTTTCAAAGACTGGCAAAAACTTGGCTCATGGACACACCTGACTGTAAGCCAGGTTTAGGAATACAGCTTTCATTCTGGGGCACATGTGCCACAGTCAATAACAGGTTAATGAAAAAGACTTAAGATGAGGTTATGGCATTCTTTGCCATATATTGGGAAATAATTTTTGATTCTTTGAATGGTGCCTTAAGAGTCCCCATTTGTGTATTTACTACAATTTCCAAAAAAAAGAAAAAAAGATTTGCAAGTTATATTTTCAAATTAAATTATTTTAAACAATAATTTCAACAAGGCTATTTTTAGTCCCTTGGAGTTTACTTTCATATACTTTCACTTGTATACTACATGAGTTTAATGAGTAGAGGCACACCTATTTTAACTTTTATACAGTTTTTAGTTGAAATTCATGATTATTTGAAATTTAAGTACATAATTTTAATGTTGCTAAATGTGTAGATGTAAAAAAATGATAACTGGCAATTTTATATTCTGCAATTGTATTGATAACTGGCTTCAGAAAAAGTAGTGAAGATAGCTCTTTGGTCATTTAATTTGAATATATAAATAAGCTCTACTCTTGGAATATCCCTTAACCATCAGAAAATATTTATGGTTGGAAATGAATACCTAGATAGTGGTCCATAACCAGTTTGAGTGGACATGCATTCTTCCTGGAGTCCTACATTTTTCTCTTCAATGAAAGTAGAAAAAAGGCATAATTGCATCTTGATGCCAAACTGTAAGACATTTTACATTCCTCCATCTCAAATTTGTCTTCACATGATTAGTTAGAAAACAGATTGAATATTCAGGTAATAAATTCCTCTGAACTACACATTTTTGTTTGTTGTTGTTTTGTTTTGTCGATGGGATATGACAGCTTTCTCTACATGTGTTTTTCTTTTGGTATCAGTCCAATATCTTACTTTTCAGCAGCACTTTAACAACAAAATACAGGGATTTTCTGACATGGGCCATGGGCAAGATTCTGAGAAGGCAAGTTTCTTGGAGCTTTAATAATAATTAATGTAAAGATTTGTATTTCATTTATTTCAGTTCTAGTTTTACCCTCTTAAAAATTAGCAGTTATCACAATTGCCTAAGAATGTATATATTTTAACTTCCTCTAATGATTCCTACTCTTTCCTAATGCATCTTGATCAATTACTTAGGGTGGAATGATATTGGATATAACTGTCACTGAAACTGAAAATTACACAGTTGACGCAGGCATCATGTGATCTGTAAATTGGGCTTGAATTTAGGGGATGTTATTGCAATGTTTTGTCTTTTTCTTTTTAAAGTTTACTTTGAGAGAAAGAAAAATAGAGAGAGTATGAGCACAAGTGGAGGAGGGGCCGAGAAGGAAAGAGAATCCCAAGCAGGCTCCGCGCTGTCAACATGGAGCCTGATGTGGGGCTCAAACCCATGAACTGCAAGTCATGACCTGAGCTGAAGTCAGACCCTTAACCAACTGAGCCACCAAGGTGCCCCTGGAGCATTTTGTCTTAATATAACTTTATTCGAGTCCATATGTCCTCTTCCAGGCTTACAAAATTTCTAGAATAGTCTACAGTATTTGGAAGAAACAGGGAGAAGGGGAAGAGGAAGGGAAAACTGAAAGAATTCCAGGTCCTTAACACCTCTAGAATTGGTGTTTCCAGAATTGTCTAGTTGTATTTTTAGTTGCTTTGTGAATATTTACATTATTAAACACACTAATATTTAAATGTAAATATTTAAATCTATATGTGCATTATAGAGCCACTCGTGTCCTCTCTAGTCTATTCTCAGTACAGCAGCACAGGGTCTGTTTAAAATTTGTCATGCCATCTTTCTGCCCAGAACTCTGCAACCATTCCTCACTTCACTCAGATAAAAAGTAACTATTGTCGCCATGGCCTCTCAGCTTTCTCTCCCTCCCCACCGTATGAACGCTACCGCCTCTTGCCTCATCTCCTTTTTCTCCTTTACTGACTCATCCTAGCCGCACTCACCCTCTGCCATTATTTGAACATACCTGGCATCTTTCCATCTTTAGGCCCTGTGTAGCTCTTCTCAGCCTAAAAATGTTTTGCCCCAGGTAAATGTAATTATTTCACTCTTCATCCTCCTCCTTAACTTTCTGTTCAACTATCAGCCTCAATGTGGCCTTGTCTGACCACTTATTAAATTCACTCTCCACCTGCACTCCTGACAGCCTCTTTACCTTGCCTTTGTTTTTTAAACAGAACTTACCATTTTACAAAATGCTATAAAATTTACTATTTTATTATATTCATTGCTTATTCTCTTTTTCTTTTCTACAAAATAAGCTCCATGAGGACAAGGACCTTTGGATTGTCCTCTATGTATCAAAAAGGCTTTAAATGGTGCCTGACACATTGTGGACACTCAATATAAATGAGCTGAATGAATGAATATAACAAGCTTCCACTCCTAAATATCCTGCTCATTCTCGGTTTCTTTATTACTCTGTTTCTTTCTCTCCCTCTCTTATACATGTATACTCACATACATATTAACACGAAAACATAGTAGCTCTTCCATTTAATATCTCAGATCCTTATTAAATGGATGTATGGCTAGAAGTAGCAAATGGATGCTTACCTCCACAACAGAACTCTCTACTGCAGAGAGTCTATTGTGGAAATAAATAAAGACCAACCAAATGAGCAGAAGCAAAAATTACTTATTCAGAGTTTTAGCAAGGAAGTCAGCCATCATCACTCATGGGTTTGGCAGAGTCAAAGTCTGGCAAAGTCAAAGGCAGGCAGAGGAGTAGAAAAAAGGAAAGGATTCCACCCTGAGTATAAGCCATTAGCAGGAAGAAAGCTTTAGATGAACTAACAAGAAGTGGGAGATTTTATGTGATTACTTGTGGGCACATATTTGCATTCTCTGATTGGTAGTAAGTCAGAAAAAAATACGGAAACTTTCAGTTATTAATCAAATCTGGTCTTTTTGGTTTAAATGTTACTATTTGGCTCTTGGAATGTTACAACGTATTGCAGTCTGACTTCTTACAAGTTTGACTTACAGATAGCAGGCTGGGTTTCTGAAGGGCTGGTTACTGTAGATAATGGAATGTTTTCCTCTGCTGGTTGCTCTAGGCTGTGGGTCAGAATTCTATATTGTATAGCATTTTACTGTTGTCCATTTGTATTTTCTGTCTCATTATATATAAACCAAATGGACAGACAGTGTTTAAAAGATGGAAAAACAGTGCATATCTACACATCTATTAATGAAATTAGATTTAGAAGTAGTTTTTAAATAATCTCTTTTAAAAACCATTATCAATTCTTCAAGTTCTCTAGACTTCCAGAATCTCGGTGAATCACTTTTAGGATGGAGTTTTTAAAAAGAGTCCTAAATGCAATCCTTTCTCTTTATGAGATTTTTCTTATTGGATTATAAAAAATTTTGAGGGTATACCACTCAGATGTATTTGGGCATGAGGTAACAATCCATTGATTATGTAAGCTCTGGGCTAATACCTATATTCATTGGCTCTCACCATCCATTCTTATTGTGCTCCAATCTGGTTTCTACTCTGCAACTATTTATATATGTAAAATCTAGAATGAAGGCAGATCTTATTAAAACATTACCTCACTTAGTCACTTCATTAATTTATTGTTGTTCTGAGGGTAAAGTACAAGACCATTAATATGGCCAACAAGACCCTTAATTAGCTTGGCTCTACCTTCTCTTCTGCTTCTCCTCATCCCCAAACCCCTGTTTTTGTTCTAATTACTCTGGGAACTGCCCTTTGTGCTGGCCATGTTCTCTCTCACCACATAGAATTTCCCTGCACTTTCTCAATTCCTAAAATAGTTCCCCATCTCACCCCTGCCATTGTTTTGATTAGTTAACATACTCTCATATTGTAGATGACAGCTGAGGTTTTAACCCTTTTGCTCCCTTTATATATCTCTGTTTATAACTACCATTGCATCATGGATATTTTCATCTTAACACTTTTCAGTTGTTATTAAGAATCAAACAAATAGGGACGCCTGGGTGGGTCAGTCAGTTAAGCATCTGACTTCAGCTCAGGTCATGATCTCACGGTTCATGGGTTCAAGCCCCACTTCAGGCTCTGTGCTGCCAGCTACCTCAGAGCCTGGACCCTGCTTCAGATTCTGTGTCTCCCTCTCTCTCTGACCCTCCACTGCTCATGCTGTCTCTCTCTCAGAAATAAATTAAAAAAATAAAAATAAAAAAAAGAATCAAACAAATAAATGTTATGTTTGTCTTTTCCACTAGACTGAAGCTTTGAAAAGAAGGTAACAATTATATTTTCAACACTACTTTCACCTTGGTGCCTAACACAGTGCTTGATACATAATGAATACCCAACAAGTGATGTTTAATGAAAGAACCAATTAATGACTGTTAAGAATACACACAAGAGTAAAATATAAACAGTAACCTGAAGGAGCTTACAGTCTAGACAGGAGTAAAAATAAATCAAACATAAATAGTACAAAGTAATCTACAAAGTAATATGAAATAATCATTGAACAGGGAACAATTAACTGCAAGAATAAGGTCAGCTTCTCAAATAATATGTTCCTTGAGTGGGGTTAGAGTAGGATTTTTTCAGATGTTGAGGAAGAAATGAAAATCAATGATACCTTCTTATCTAAGATTGCTGTAACACAGACTTTATACATACTTTTTGTAACTTTTGGATCTGCAACTATTCTTTATTATCCATAATAATGTTCCTCAGTTCTTTGGGCATGATGATTTATGGTTGAGTCATAAACTGTATAAAATATATTGAAAAGAAATAATGACATTTCTTTTCAAAGGAATTAAACAGTGATTTCCTTTACTATTCGTAGTGTAAATTAAAAAGGGGGAAAGGAAAAGAATAATCTTCCATAATGCTCATAAATCAAGTTATTTAAAGCTATTCTTTGATGGATAGAGAAATATTGAACTAGGCAAAGTAAGATCTGAAAACTAAGAAAAAGTTTGGTTATGAGACAGGGTTTTATTAGGTTTTTCCTACAGCATTCAGTCACCCTTGCTGTTCTCAGTTCAAGAGGAAAAAACAACACCCTGTAAGTCGCTGCTGAAAATACAAACTTTCTTTATTTCCAAAATATTTCTTCTTTGAAGAACTGTATATTTAAAAGCCAAGTCTCACACTCTTAAACATCCCTGCCTTTTCAAATAGTAGCATTAATAGTAGAGAGTCACTTGCCCCAAATATTAAATATGTCTAAAGCTTTTAGGAATCGATACATTTTAGGGTAATTCTACTCAAATACAAGCCTTTAACTAACACACAATATCTCTTTTTATAGGGTGCAAGTTTATAAAAGTGGTAATGTTTCCTGATCTACAGATTTGCTCATGAGAAACAACAAAATCCTTTAACATTGCAATGATGATCTATTACCATTAACTGTATTTTAGAAGACCCCTGAAGAGAAATACAATGTAATGAGTTCTCCCTTTAATTCTTTACTTACCGGGAAAATATAATATATTCCTAATCCCATCTGAATATTCAACATTTTTTCCAGTTCTATTTGATTAAATTCCAGCGGAGTCTACCACAGGGGGTAGTATTTGCAACATCACTGGAAAAATTGAGGTAGATGTTGAAACACAGACTGAACAGAAGTGGTATTTGAACATTTTTCATTTTTTTCTAATGTTATTGTCATGGAAATGGGAGAAAGACTGATGGCAATGTCTTTTTAGTAAGAGACCAGCAGCACTGTATCTGATGTGCTAATCAAAAGCTGAGACATCTAAGTATCTGAAGTCGGGGGGTTGTGTTTCCTTTTTATCTCCTTGAATGCCTAGTCATATGTTAACCTTAATCAGCAGTTTATATGGTGATAAATGTCACTCTTTTTCTATTAGCAGAGAATTAAAAAAAAAATAAAACCTCACCACTCGCCATAAATAAGTTTTCACTAGGTTATACATTGAACAAAAGACAATATGTGCAAAAGCTTTTTACAGGGACAAATGTTTGAATGCAAGCTTAATGCCCCTGGTATTGCTTTTTAGCACTGTCTCAGGGACAACTTAGAAGGTTGTGTGTCTTTTCCCATTCCTTGTGGAAATGACCTGTTGATATATTTTAAGGAACGTATATCCATATCTAAACCTAAATTTATCTGTAAAGCATTTTAATTCTCATATTCATCTCTACTGTACCAATTGTTGATTGTGCACTCAATGAAACTAAGCTGAATGATTAATTTTGACGTTTTCCCATACTTGGTATTACTGACTTGTGGAAAAGTTACTTTTAAAAACAGACTTATCCATACAAACCAGTGCCACTCTTAGTGTTAAATTGCTATGGCTTATGTGTATTAGCTGAGTATGTGACTCATTTTTTTATTTTTTATTTTTTTAAGGAACTTCTGAAAAAGAACATCCACACAGCTGGATTACCTAACTTGACTTTCTGCCCAGGTCCACACTCAGACTTTTCTTACAGTTCTCTGTGAACATCAGGTGGCACCACAGGGCAGTCTACTTGCAATTATCCCCACTATGCCATTTCCTAAATTAGTATAAAGTCGTTAGGATTCTATTTTTGTGTTCTTGATTAATTACCATCAACAATAGTCTCCTTGTTAATTTCTTATCCTTTCTTGGCCTCTTTTATATTTTACAGCGTGAGCTCTAATGGCAGGAGGCAGAATCAAATTAGGCAGGGGCCTAATTTTCTTCTACTTAGAGATAGATCCGGTCTATTTACAACCAAAAAATAATAGAAATGATAGAGAAGACAAAGGAAACTACTTTCTTAGCTATGGGTGATATATAAGTGTGTGTATGTGTGTGTGTCTATTGCTATTCATTAAGACATTTTTGGTTAGGTATATATTAAGTGTACACATTATTGCATTCCTTAAATTTAAATTTTTAGTCAAAATTAAATGTGCACATAGTTAAAAATACATTAGAAAAACAAAAATCCCTATCTGTGTTCTCCAATTCCCTCTCTGAGAGGTATTTAACTTTTCCAGACTGATGGCATTTACATTTATAGATCTAATGTACATATACTTTTACATCTTGATTTTTTTTTCTATATTAGACATTATTAATTAAATTCCTATAATCCCAGAAAAGGATTTTACCCTCTCCCATTCTGTCTTCCACTACACCACATCCTTCATTTTCCCCCTCATTATAATTCCTTGTGAATCACAATTCATAGCTAAATAATATTTACCCTATATCATGTCCTTTCTTGTACAAAATTTGTTGTCCCTGGAAGTAATAAATATCTCTTTTTGAATTCTTCATTTGCTCAGTTTTAGTCACCATTTCATTCCCAAATCCCAATGTAAAGTGTCAAACCCTTTTTAACATATCTTAGTTCAGAAATATTTAACAGTTTTATTGAGATATAATTCACATACCATACATTTGAAGTGTATGGCTCAATGGCTTTTAGAATATTCAGATATATATGTCCTTTACCACACTCTATTTTTAGAAGATTTTCATCACTTCAAAAAGAAATGTGATACCTATTATCCACTACTCTTAACCCCTCTTGCCCCCAGCCCTAGGCAAATGTTAATCTATTTTCTGTCTATAGATTTGCCTATTCTGGACTTTTTATATAAGTTAAATAATGCAATATGTGGAACTTTGTGATTTCTTTTTTTTTTTTGTATTAATAATGCATTCACTTTCATTTCTGATGTTAATTCTCTCTTTTTCTCTCTCTCTGGTCTAGCTAAAAATTCATCAATTTTCTTTATTGTTTTCAAGGAACCAGTTTTTGTTCCATTGTTTTTCTATATTCTACTTCTTTTATCTCTAATTTGTATTATTTCTATCTGCTAGCTTTGACTTTAGTTTACTCTCGTTTTTCTTGTTATTTACAATTTAACTTGAGTTTTTGATTTGGGATCATTCCTTTTAATAGAAACAGGGATAAGGATGCCTGGGTGGCTCACTTGGTTAAGTGTCAGGCTCTTGATTTTGGCCCAGGTTATGATTTCACAGTTGGTGAAATCGAGCCCCGCATGGGAGTCTGCTTGGGATTCCTTTTTTCTCTGACCCTCCCCTGCTTGTGTGTGCTTTCTCTCCCCCTCCCTCTCTTTCCCTCCCTTCTTCTCTCTCTCTCCCCCAAAATAAATAAACATCAAAAAAACATAGATATAGCTATAAAATAACCTTAGGGCAATCTTTTTTTATTTCTAATACTGAGACTTTATTTTTATTTATTTATTATTTTTATTTAGATTTTAGTTAGCTAATATACAGTGTACAATTGGCTTCAGGAGTAAAATTCGTTGATTCATCACTTACATACAACACCCAGTGCTCATCACAAGTGCTCTTCTTAATACCCATCATCCATGTAGCCCATGTCCCACCCACCTCCCTTCAGCAACCCTCAGTTTGTTCTCTATTGTTAAGAGTCTCTAGAGGTTTGTTTCCTGTTCTCTTCCTTCCTTCCCATTTGTTCACCTGTTTTGTTTCTTAAATTCTACATATGAGTGAAGTACTTTCTCTGAGCAACTTATTCCGCTTAGCATAATACATTCTGGCTCCATTCACGTTGTTGCAAATGGAAATTCCATTATTTTCGATGGCTGATTAATATTTGTTGTATATGTATACACCACATCTTTATCCATTCATCAGTCATGGACATCTGGGCTCTCTCCATAGTTTGGCTATTGTTGATAATGCTACAATAAGCACAGAGTACATGTTTTTTTATTTATTTTATTTTTTTTACTGCGATTGACTTCTAGTTTAGTTCAATTATGTTTGGGGAAGACACTTTGTGTGATTTCAGTATTTTTAAGTATATTAAGACTTGTGGTTTAGCATACAGTCTATCCTAAGACTGTTCCATGTGCACTGAAGAGTATGTGTATTTGCTGTTGTTGGGTAGAGTGTACTGTACATGACTGTTAGATGAAATTAGTCTTTGGTGTCTTCTGTTTCTTTACTGACCTATCTAATTTTTCTATTCATTACTGAAAGTGGGGTATTAAAATCTTCAACTTTTATTCAAGAACTGTCTATTCTTTTAATTTTGTCAAATTTTGCTTCATATGGCCCTAAGTACATATATGTATATAATTAGGTATTTTTAAAAGATTGGTCCTTTTATCAACATATAATGTCCTTCGTTGCCTCTTAAAACAATGTTTTACTTAAAGTCTATTTGGTTTAATATTAGTATACCAAACTAGCTCTTTTTGTTATGGTTTGCAGGGAATACATTGTCCCATCTCTTTCTTTCAACCTATTATATTCTTTGACTCTTAAGTAAGTCTCTTATAGATATCATATAGATGGGACCTATTTATTTATCCATTCTTCTAATTTCTGTCTTTTAACTGAAAACTTTATCCATTTACATTTTAAGTTAGTAACATATAAGCAAGAACTTCTGCTTTTTGCTATTTATTTTCTATATGTTATATCTTTTTTTGTTGTTCTGGACTCTTCTATTAATGACTTATTTTAATTAATTAATTTTTATTTTAAAAATTTATTTGGAGAGATAGCAAGCAAGCAAGCAGGAGAGGCACAGAGAGAGAGAGAGAGAATCCTAAGCAGGCTCCAAGTCCTCAGTATAGAGCCCAATGTGGTCTTGAACTCAGGAACCTCGAGATCATGACCTGAGCCGAAATCAAGAGTCGGACCCTTAACCAACTGAGCCACGCAGGCACCCCAGTTTATTTTCTCTTGTCACATTCCATTTTGACTCCCTTCTCAGTTATTTCTCTGAATATTTTAAAATGATATGATTAGTGGTTACCTTTTAAAAGATTTTTAAAAAATCTTTATTTTTGAGAGATAGAGAGAGAGACAGACAGAGCATGAACAGGGGAGAGGCAGAAAGAGAGGGAGACACAGAATCCAAAGCAGGTTCCAGGCTCGGAGCTGTCAGCACAGACCCCAGCGTGGGGCTCAAATTCAAGACTGCAGACACTTAACCAATTGAGCTACCCAGGCACCCCTTAGTGGTTACCTTTGAAATTATAATTAACATCTCAAACTTGTAACAACCTAGTTTGAAATTATACTAACTTAGTTTCAGTAGTAAGCAGTTCCCCTTCTGCTATACATCTCCATTACTCCGCCTTTATAGTGTTATTTTCACAAAATAGATCATCACATGTGCCTATTAACATAGGTTTATAATTATTATTTTATGTATTTGTCTTTTAAATTATAAGGAAACAAAAAGAGCAGTTATAGAACAAAAATATAATAATACTGGTTTTTATATTTACATATTTAGTTACCTTTATTTGTATTCTTTAAATTATTGTCTAGCATCTTTTAATTCACTCTGAAGGACTCTCATTAGCATGTTTGTAAGGGAAGACTACTAGCAATGATCTTCCACAATTATTGTTTCTCTGGGAATGTTTCAAATCTTTCATTTTGCAGGATACTATGCCAGATATAAAATTCCTTTTTTATAGCTTTTTCTTTTCTTTCAGTGCCTGAAATATGCTACCTTACTGCCTTCTGGCCTCCATAGTTAATGATAACAAAATGTTAACCATGTAGATTTCCTTTTATGTCATGATTTGCTTCTCTTATGAGGCTTTTAAAGTTATCTTTGCCTTTATCATTTGACAATTTGATTATAATGTGTCTATATGTGGAAGTCTGTTGGTTCATCCTAATTGGAACTCATTGGGTTTCTTGGGTGTCTAGATCCATAATTTTCATCAACTTTGGAAAGCCTCTGTACATTATTTCTTCAAATATTCTGTCCCATTCTCTCTCCTTTTCTTGTGGGACTTCTCTTATGTGTATATTTGTTTATTTAATGGTGTCCCACAGTGTCTTAGGCTCCATTCAATTATATTCATTCCTTTTTTTTTCCCCTGATACTTCAGAGTAGACAAATTAATTAACTTTAAATTTGTTTCTGTGGCTTGTTCATATTTGCTTTTGGACTCCAGCAATGAATGTTCCATTTCAGTTCTTATGCTTTTCAGCTCCAAAATTTCTTTTTGATTTTTTATTGTAATTTTTCTCTTTATTGATATTCTCTATTTGTTGAGATATTGTTCTCTGGCTTTCCTTTAGCTTTCTGTCCATGGTTTCCTTTATCTGTTTGAGCATATTTAAGATAATTGATTTAAAGTCTTTTCCTTGTAAGTCTAATGTTTGTGTTACATCAGGGACAAGTTCTGTAATCCTCTTCCTTCTTTTCATTTCCTGTGAAAGGGTCATACTTTCTTATTTCTTGGAATACATCTTAATGTATTGTTGAAAAGTAGACATTTTGAATGTTATGATACGGAAACACTGGAAATTAGGTTCTACACTGTACCAGAATTATTTGTTTATGTTTTATGTGGGGTTGTAATTGTTTATTTGTTTACCAACTTTTTTAAACTTTATTTGGTCACCACTGTATTTCTTATCATGTGTGGTTTTTGAAGTCTCTTCTCTTGGCTTAGTGGCTAGCTATTCGTTTAATATAGAATTCTATAAATGCCTTGAGTCAAAAAAAAATTAAAAATCCTTCTTGTTGAAACATTCCTTCAGCATATAGCCAGGTAATTTACAACTCTGCCTTAGCTTCATTTTTCTTTTTCCAGCCTTACTAAGATATAATTACCATATAACATTGTGCAAATTTGTATATAACATATTGATTTCATACACATCTATTGCGAAATGATTACCACATTAAGTTAGTTATTACATCCATTGCCTAGCATAATAACGTGTGTGTGTGTGTGTGTGTATGCACGCACACACATGCTTTGTACTGAGAACACTTAAGATCTGGTCTGTCAGCAATTTTCAAGTATATAATTCAGTGTTGTTATTGTCACCATGCTATACAGCAGATCCTCAAAACTTACTCAACTTGTAACTGGTAATTTGTACCCTTTGAGAAACACCTCTCCATTTACTCACCTCACAGCCCTTGACAACCACTATTCTTCCCTGTTTCTATTAATTCAGCTTTAGATTCTAAATATGGGTGAGATCATGGGGTACAGATATCTCTTCAAGATAGTAATTTCACTTCCTTCAGATATATACCCAGAAGTTGGATTGTTAGATCACACAGTAGTTCCATGTTTAATTTTTTGAGGAATCTTCAAACTGGTTTCTGTAGTGTCCTGATTTAAATTCCCTTCAACAGTGCACACGGGTTCCTTTTTTTTTTTTTAACATACTTGCCAATATTTATTTTCTTTTAGTTTTCTATAACAGCCATTATTACGTGTATGAGGAGCTATCTTGGTTTTTATTTGCATTTGTCTGATGAATAGAAATATTGAACATTTCACGTATTGGCCATTTGCATGTCTTCTTTAGAAAAGGTCTATTCAGATTCTTTGCAAATTTTTTCATCAGGTTTTTTTAACCACTGAGCTGTGAGTTTACTATATATTTTGGATATCATCCCTCCTCAGATGTTTCAGCAAACATTTTTTCTCTTTCCATATGTTGTCTTTTAATTTTGTTGATTCTTTCTCTTACTCTTTAGAAGCTTTTTATTTTGATGTAGTTCTACTAGTTTATTTTTATTTTTGTTGCTTGTGCTTTTGGTATCTTATCCAAACAATTGTTGCCAAGAATTATGTCAAAGAGCTTTTCCCCTATGTTTTCTTCAAGGAGTTTTATGGTTTCAGATTTTACATTTAAGTCTAATCCATTTCAAATTATTCTTTGTGAGCAAGATAAATTAGGGGTCCAATTTCATTCATTTACATATGAATATCCAGTTTTCCCAACAACATTTATCGAAAAAATTGTTTTTCTCATTGAGTATTCTTGGCTCCCTTATCAATTAGTTGATTATTTATACATAGGATTGTGTTTGGGCTTTTGAGTCTTTCTACTTGTCTATGTATCTGTTTTTATACTAATTACATACTGTTTTGATTACTATAGCTTTGTAATAAAGTTTTAAATCACAAAGTATGGTATCTCCAGCTTTGTTCTTCTTTTTTAGGAATTTTTAGCTGTTTGGGGTTTTTATAATTCCACAAACATTTTAGGATCTTTTTTCTATTTCTGTGAAAAATGCCATTGAAATTTTAGTAGACATTGCACTGAATGTGTAGGTAGCTTTGGGTAAGAAGGGCATTTTAATAATATTAATTTTTCTTTTTTAAAAACTTTTTTATTTTATTTTTTTTTTTATTTCTGAGAGACAGAGAGAGACAGCTTGAGCAAGGGTGGGTCAGAGAGAGAGAGGGAGACACAGAATCTGAAACAGCCTCCGGGCTCTGAGCTGGCAGTCAGCACAGAGCCTGATGCGGGGCTCGAACCCACGAACCATGAGATCATGACCTGAGCCGAAGTCGGACGCTTAACCGACTGAGCCACCCAGGTGCCCCACAATATTAATTTTTCTTATCCACAATCATGGGATACATTTCTATTTATTTGTGTCTTTTTCACTTTTCTTCTTCAATGTCTTATAGTTTTCACCGTACATATCTTTCACTTCCTTGATTAAATTCATTTCTAAGTATTTCTTTACATTTCTGATGTTGTTGTAAATATAATTTTTTTCTTTCTTTTTTTCAGATAGCTTACTGTTAGTGTATAAAAACACAACTGATTTTTCTATTTTGGTTTTTTGTCCTGCAACTTCACTGAATTCATTTATTAGTTCTAACAACTTTTCACTGGACACTTTAGAACCTTCAATATATAAGACTATGTCATCCGCAAATAGAAACAGTTTTACTTTTTCCTTTCCAAATTGGATGTCTTTTATTTATTTTTCTTGCAGACTGTTCTGGCTAAAACTTTCAGTGCTATGTTGAATAGGGGTGGTGAAACTGGGCACCCTTGTTACATTCCTGATTATCGAGGGAAAGCTTTCAGCCTTTCTCTGATTAATATGATGTTAGCTCTGGGCATGTCATATGGTCAAATTATGGTGAGTTATGTTCCTTCTATACTTGATTTGTTGAGAGTTTTTATCATGAAAGAATGCTGAAATTTGTTAGATGCTTTTTCTACATCTATTGAGATGCTTATATGATTTTCATTTTTTATTTTATTAATGTGATTACATTTATTGATTTGCATATACTCAACCATCCTTGCATTCCAAACATATATCCTACTTGATCCTGGTGTATGATCCTCTTTTTTCTTTTTAACTTTATGTTGAGAGAGAGACAGTGAGTGAGTGGGGGAAGAGCAGAGAGGGAGAGACAGAATCCCAAGCAGGCTCTGTGCTTTCAGTGCAAAGCCTGATGCAGGGCCTAAACTCACAAACTGAGATAATGACCTGAGCTGAGATCAAGAGTCAGACGCTTAACTGACTGAGCTACCCAAGCACCCCAGTGTATGATCCTTTTAAATGTGCTGTTGAATTGGGTTTGCTAATATTTTATGTATGTATGTATGTATGTATGTATGTATTTTCAAGTTAACATACATAGTTAACATACAGTGTAGTATTGGTTTCAGGAGTTGAACCCAGTAATTCATCACTTACATTTAACACCCAGTGCTCATCCCAAGTGCCCTCCTTAATGCCCATCACCGATTTAGTCCATCCACCCACTCACCATCCCTCCAGCAACCCTCAGTTCATTCTCTCTCTTTATGAGTCTGTTATGATTTGCCTCTTCTCTGTTTTTATCTTATTTTTCCTTCCTAGTTTGCTAGTATTTTGTTGAGAATTTTTGTATATGCATTCATCAAGGATATAGGCTTACAGTTTTATTTTCTTGTAGTGTTCTTATCTGGTTTTGGCATCAGGGTAATGCTGTTCTTACAAAATGAGTTTGGAATATTTCCTCCTCTTTAAATTTTTGGGAGACTCTAAGAAGGATAGGTATTAATTTCTCTTTATAAATGTTTGGCAGAATTTACCAGTAAAACCATCTTTTCCTAACCTTTCTTTATTGGAACGTTTTGAATTACAATTAAATCACCATACTCATACTGTTCAGATTTTCTATTTCTTCATCAAGTCCTGTCAGATTGTATCTTTCTAGGGATTTATCCATTTCTTTTATGCTATGTTATTTATTTTGGTGTATGACTGTTTGCAGTATTCTGTTATGATCCTTTGCATTTCTGTGGTATCAGTAGTGATGTCTCTTCTTTCATTTCTGATTTTGAGTCTTCATTGTTTGTCAGTCTAGCTGAAGGTTTGTCAGTTTTATCTTTTATTTTCATTCTTATATTCCATTGTTTATCTGTTCTCTATTTCTTTTACTTCTGCTCTGACTTTTATTATTTCTTCCTTCTGCTAACCCAGGGCTTCATTTGTTCTTTGAGTGGTTCCTTTGGGCATAAGGTTTTCCTTATGAGATCTTTTTTCTTAATGTAGGTGCTTATCACTCAAAAGTACCCTGTTAAAACTGCTTTTGATGCATCCCTTAAGTTTTGGTATGTTGTTTCCAGTTTTATTTGCTTCAAGATGCTTTTTAAATTTTATTTTATTTTATTTCTTCCTTGACTCACTAGTAGTATGTTGTTTAATTTCCACATCTTGTGAATTTTCTTGTTTTCTTCCTGCTATTACTATTTCATACCACTGTGCTCAGCAAAGATAGTTGGTATGATTTCAATGGCTCCTACCTTCCAGTCATCAGCACACCTCAGTATTCTGAATGGAAATGGGTCTCATCCTAGTGTTCCACACAGCTGGGAGGCCAGCTGCTCACTCACATGCTCTCATTTTTCTATGTGAGAGAAGCCATGGGCCTGAAGGAGTTTCTCTTGACACTGGCTGTATCATCGAAGGAAGGGATGATGCAGGGAAAGTGAAACTGTTCCTCTTAGCATCTTCATCACATTTATTTATCTATTTATTTCTTCTATTTTTAATTTTGTAATGATTACTCATTTTTGAGAGACAGAGACAGAACGCAAGCAGGGGTGGGGCAGAGAGAGTGGGAGAGACAGAATCTGATGCAGGCTCCAGGCTCTAAGCTGTCCGCACAGAGCCCGATGCAGGGCTCACACTCAAGAGCTATGAGATCATGACTTGAGCCAAAGTTGGACACTTAACAGACTGAGCCACCCAGATGCCCCTCTTCATTGCATTTAATTTGGCATTTTTTCCCCCTCTAATAGTATGCCAGAAGTTCTCCACTGACTGCTGGACTTTCACAAAGGCACTCTCAAACACAGATGACTGCAAAATCAATGCTCCTAGGGAAAAGATGGCAGAATGCTCTTAATTCTCCATTTGATCCTTTACTTCTTGTTTGCATGGACCGTAAAGATCAGCCAGAAGTGAAAGCATATGCTCTTCTCAGGTATTTACTGAGCATGCACACTGCCCTGTGCCTCCACATGGCTTTCTAGATTCCCTAGAGTATGCAGAAACTTTTAAAATCTCAGTGCTCCAAAATACCACCTTCTCCAGCTTTTCCACCCAGGCTTTCAGCAAGTCTATTGTTTTTCACGCTGCTATTTTATTCTCCAGGCAGAACAAGTTGTTCATTTGCCTTTCACTTGTGTTTTTTGATGAACATACTCCATATAGGCACTTCTCTGCACTTAGTTCCAAGTTAGATGAAATAAAGGTTAGACCTTTGCATCAGTCCTCCAGGGAACCCACAGACAGATCAAAGCAGACAAACACGATTACTTGGGAACAAGGTCCATTCTGCTCCTTCTGGAACCAAGTACCCACCCCCACGAAATAGGCTGCAGTGTTCAAGACTGCTAACATCCTGGAGAGTAGGGTAGAACCAAGGTATGTTAAAATACCCAAAACCTCTCCTACCACTTTTCGGTGGCTTTTCTCCCGGTTAAATATTCACTTGTTTGCTTTAAATTTTTGACTATCTTCCAGAATTCCTGATAAGGTTGGGTCTGACAGATCTGCCAGTTTCTCAGTGTTTCTGGTCAGGAACAGGCCCCTGGAGTTCATGCTATTCAATTTATGCTGACTTCACTCCTGCTATGTTTTATATTCAATCATGTGAAGCATTTCATATTTAAATTTTCAAAGGTCAAGAAACATATTCTTAACTATAGAGAACAAACTGATGGTTCCCAGAGGAGGGATGGGTTAAGTAGGTGATGGGGATTAAGGAATGCACTTGTGAGCACCAGGTATTATATGTAAAAGATGAATCATGTGCACCTGAAGCAAATATTACACTACATATTAACTAACTGGCTTTAAATAAAAACTTAAGAAAAAAATAAAGCAATACCCAGTACATACAAAAATAAATTTGCACAATTCAAAACATCTAGAAATTGCTAAAATTAATATAAAAAGTCAACCTCTGGGGGCACCTGGTGGCTCAGTCGGTTAAGTGTCCAAATTTGGCTCAGGTCATGGTCTCAAGGTCCGTGGGTTTGAGCCCCACATTGGGCTCTGTGCTGACAGCTTAGAGCCTGAAGCCTGCTTCAGATTCTGTCTCCCTCTCTCTCTGCCCCTCCCCCACTCACACTCTGTCTGTCTCTCTCTTTCAAAAATAAGTAAACCCTAAAAAAAAGTCAACATCTGGAGGTGGAGTTAATGGGGTACCTTATGAAAGCAAATACAAAAGTATTCTAGAGTTTCATTCCGTGTACCTTCCACCTTAGCTCTACAAGGTTACTCAACATAAAGCCCCACTAAAGAGTAGCACACACTTGAAAGTCAATAATAAAGAAACATATGAAGGAAAGTCTATCATACATAACATTTAGAAGACTCAACCATAACAAGATTAGATAATCATGATCCTGAAAAAAATAGAAATATTGTTTGACAGTGTTTTAAAATTTGATTTATGTGATTACATTAATTATACAAATCCAGATGATAGGATCTCAAGACTTCAGAGATTATACATGTTAAGCTTTAAATCGAGCTAAATAATATGATACAGCAGCAAAAACAAAGTACTGGCAAACATTAAAGAGGTCTGAGATATCCCAGGGCAGCTCCTAGGATCCTTTTCCATCAGACAGGGTATATAATAGGATACATTTCTTTACTGCCCATTATTGCATTGCTCAAATTCTTCCATGGCTGCTCATCTATTATAATAAAGAGCCATCCAAACACCAAAGGTGTGTATGCAATTTCTGGTTGCAGTTGTGTTGTGTTTGTTTGTTTATAAATTTCTTGGTTTTTTTTTTTTTTTTTTTTTTTCTTTATTGGC
>NW_027527951.1:1444490-1603835 GCF_008692635.1 Crocuta crocuta
TGATGGGCTTCAACTTGGACTTTCCTCCTTCATAAGATTTTTCTATACTGTAGCACTCTACACTAAAATACCTCTTATGTTCCTGTCCTTTCATACTTTCAGATCATTGGCTTTTATCCAAAAGTCTATAAACATCTATATCATATCCTTATTTTTATGATCTAGTTCCTCTGGTGACACAAGGAACATAATTCTTAGTTTCATTCATTGAACAGACTTATCTTTATTTTCTTTATTCAAAGTATAACTGTGGCGCCTGAGTGGCTCAGTCAGTTAAGCGTCTGACTTTGGCTCAGGTCATGATCTCACAATTCGTGCGTTTGAGCCCCGCGTCAGGCTCTGTGTTGACACCTTGGAGCTCGGAGCCTGGAGCCTGCTTTGGATTCTGCGTCTTCCTCTCCTCTGCTCATGTTCTGTCTGTGTCTCTCTCTCAAAAATAAATAAACATTAAAAATTAAAAACAAAAAAACAAAGTATAACCAATTACCTGTCACAATGCCTTCCAGACTGAATGTTATCCTTCCGGCTTAAAACTACTATCTGTAAACCATGTTGCTTGTTTGACATCCTTGAGAAATGACCATAGGGCATGGGGTTCATTTAGCTATTGGGTTAGATAACTCCTTGGGGCGGGGATGTAACGAAGGGCCCAAAGGCATGGAAGCCACAATTTTATGTATTCCAGTGGTCCATTTCCATTTGATAAGTATCTGTTGGATTTCCTTCCCTGTTAGAATGCTGGTTTTAAATGATGCATGCCATGATGTGCATTTCAGATTTCAAAATAATTTTACATCTTTCTGTAATAGAAGCAGGTTTAACAAGCACAATAACAGGTGAACAATTGTCAGAGACTAGAGCTAGGAATTGCATTAGGAAAATTTCAAGTAAAAATTCTCAGTGGTTACTACTGGAAGGCAGTAACAAGGTTTTGGTCAAGGCCTTAGCAAGTATGGTTGGAGTTGCTGGCACTTCTATCATTTGATCACCTTTGAGGTTGAAGGACTCCAGAAGTATCCATTGGGTAATGGCTTTTTGACACTCCATGGTAGGCTACTGTTGTTCAGAGTCCCATTCACATTCAACTTTTCTTTTTTTCTGGTAACTTTATGAGTGGGTACTAATTTTATGAGACAAAACAAACCAGTTAGTCTTTGTTTTAATTTTTGAGCTAGTAGAAACAGTAGCTTATTTTCCGTTGTTTGAGGAATGTTGCAGATGTCTCTGGGCCACATACAAGTTACCATGTATTCTTGAACCTGCATTTTTAGCTGGCTTTATCTGGTCTCTGGTAGTGATATGATTAATCAGCACTTTTAATCATCTTAACTTGATCTTCGATGGAGATCAGCATTATATCATCAATAAAATTTGTAATAGCACATTTCAATTGAATCAAATTGAACTAGTTATGACACTAAGCAGAATTCAATTATCCCTAAGGGAAACTCAGTAAACCTGTGTTGGATTCTGTCCAACATGAATAGACAAAGATTTGTTTTTAATTGAAGCACAATTGACACACAATGTTACATTAGTTTGAGGTATAGAACATAATGCTTCAATGACTATGTTATACTTTCCACAAATACAGCTACCATATGTCACCATAAAATGCTATTATAATATCATTGTCTATATTACCTATGGTCAATACCTTTTATCTCATGACTTACTCATTCCATAACTAGAAGCCTGTACCTTCCATTCCCCTTTGCTCTTTTTGTCCATCGCTACCTCCAATCTCCTTTCCCTATGGCACCGATAGCTTGTTTTCTATATTTATGGGTCTGTTGCTGTTTGTTTATTCATTTTGGGTTTCTTTTAGATTCCACACGTAAGTGAAATCATATAGCATTTGTTTTCCTCATATTTCACTTATAATAGCCTGTAGGTCCACTCATGTTGTTGCAAATGGAAAGATCTCATATTTTTAAGGCTGAGTAATATTCCATCATATATATACACATATACATATATATATCATATGTATATGTATACCATATGTATGTATATATGTGTGTGTGTATATATATCACATCTATATATATATATATAAATATATATATATATCACATCTATCTATCTATCCATCTTCTTTATCCATTCATATATTGATGGACACTTGGATTGCTTCCATACCTTAGCTATTATAAGTAATGCTGCAATAACCCTACAGGTGGATATATCTGTTCAAATTAGTGTTTTCATTTTCTCTGGGTAAGTACCTAGTAGTGTAATTAGTGGATCATAGGGTATTTCTATATTTATTTTTTAAAAAACATCCATACTGTTTTCCACAGTGCCTGCAATTTTACATTCCTGCCAAAAGGAATATACAATGATTTTGACTTTCTTCCATAACTGAAATTTAAAAAGAAACCATTAGATAAATCAATCACAGAATACCCATCCTCCTTAGCTTGTTGCAAATGTGAGGTGTTACACTATTATGCGTGGCTGATGCTGTTGGAGGAACCTTTTTTTTCAGTCTTCCATAGTCTACAATTAACTTCCAGGATTCCTCAACTTTTCTTACAAGCCATACTGAATCAGTAAAGAGCATTTTGTGGGTGATATTATACTTGTGTCTAACATATCCTTAACCAAATCAAGACTTTATTGATGGCCCCCAGGTATACTATATTGTTTTAAAGTAACCATTTGAATGTGTAAGATCTTTCTAAGGATTTCCATTTAGTACACCCAATTAAGGGAGTATCTAGACCAGATTTTTACAATATCCCTTTATCTAATTTCTTGAGTAAGGGAAGAGAGAAACTCTTCCCTCCCATTCAAGATGTAGCATACATTCCAATAAGACATCCTGGTAAAGTTGATCCACAATCATAAATAATCTTCATTCATAAATTTCTACTTCAAACCATAAAATTTACCAGTCCCCATAACTTAATTAGGTTGCCTTTTTGCTTTTTACTAGCAGGTTTAGGTATGACAGTAAACTATAAGCCATTTTGAACAATTCCAATACATTTCACTCACTCAATTCCATGACATTTCACCCACACCAATGCAAAAGGTCTTGGATACCCGACTGCTGATGGCACCTGGCTTTCCACTCTGGGACGAACCTGACCCATCTTCTTTAACTCACATGGTTTTAATGAATGAGGTTTATGAGGATCCCGATTTTTTTTCTATTATCATAACATTTTTAAAAATTCACAATGGCTAGGATAAAGTGAACAAATCTTTTTTTATAACTTTTGGAGTTGGTGGTGCTGATGGGTCACATAATATTTCTAGCAATGTATTCCTCTCCCATGATGTTTTTAATGAACTATCCTACTTTGTTCAATTGTCCTAAGGTTTCTTCATCCTTTATAAACTTAAAGTTCCTTTTTTACCCCTGAATATTATTTTTCCTATTACATAACCCTTTAGGAGTTGAGCCAGTACATCTGTGACAGCTTCTCTCACATGCTTTTACGTTCCCAACAGGAGAGTCACACAAGAATCCTAAGCATGTGAGCCCCATTTACACATAAATCGTTTCTTGGGTGAAAAGCCTAAATTTGGAATATACTTCATCATTATATGGTCAATCTGAAGGTGCTTGTACTTTCAACATTTCAGTGCCTTCAGGATTACTCGGCTTAGTATACAAATGCAGTTGGACTATTACCCCTCTCAAGGTATTTTCCCATAACTCTGCCTTCTGGGCTCACCGAGCTCAACAGGTTAGGATATCCCCATTTATCTAGATGGCCTGAGCCCCTTCAATGATCCAGGTTTGGGGTATCTCTTGATCCCCACCTTTACTCTCACCTCTGTCAAAGACTGTATAACTTTTTAGTGATTATGAGTTAGGCCGGGTAACATTCTGATCAAAAGAAGAATTTACATTACTCCCTAATTTCATCATGTCCCTTCCTGTTATAGACAGAATCAATGGTGGTAATTTGGCAGTCCAAAAGCCTCATGTTTTTTCTTAGTTACTCTCATTTTGCCAAAGCAGCTAACAGCAGCCAAGGGACAGAATTCTTGACTGACTTCCCTTCTGTCTGAATTTCTTTTTTCATCCATTTAGGAATTTCCCTCAGCTCCAGATCTACCCACTTCCAAGCTGACATGTTTATCCTGCTGTCAATGGTCACAATACCACTGAATTAAAGGTTAGCCTGGGGGGGCTAGCCTGGCATCAAAGGTCCTCCATATCCCATTTCATCTTTCTTTCCTCCAAACTAAGCCTTATCCATCATTTAATTATAGAGCCAAAGGCCACTTCATGTGTTCTGCCTGGAACACCAACTACAGCAAATTGCACAGGGTCAGGTAACCGAAAGAACTCATGTAGCCACAGAGTATACTGCTGGGGAAAGTCATCAAGAAGAGATGACTGCCAGTGGACCTATGAGGTGCACCCCAGCAATCAGAGGCTCCTTAACACCCCCATCCATGAAATATGGGTTCTTCTTGCCTTCCCCACTCTCAGAAGCTTCCCCTACGATATAATAGCCTCGAGGCAGTGATGTGGCACTGAGACCATCTGGCAAGTACACAGTCCACTGTGTTAAACCCAGTCAAGGCCTCTATATAATCTTTTGAGATTTGGTGGGCAGATGTAAAGATCTATTCACCTTGCTGCTGCCCAAGGCAAGCCCTGTATGTAAGGTCCCTTTGCTCACTGAAACTGCCACCTACCAACCTGGAGTGGCCTGCCTCTTTCTTCAGTCTCTTCTTGCCCTCCAAGTATGGGGGCCAGTTTTAGATTTCACCCAGGAGCTCCTGAGGAGGTTATAAACCAACATACATTCATATAAAGCTTTACTAAGGGTAAAAGATATGACACATCAGAGGATAAGGCATAGACAACCTTTAGAGAGAATGGAGATTTCTAGGCACAATTTGCAAATTATTTTCTCAGATGCAGGACATACTTCATTTTTGGATCATGACCACCAAAGTAAGTGTAGAAAATCATGTTTCAATAGAACCAAGGTGTAAGTTCACTGGATGGGTCTTTTATATTTCATTGGTCAGGGATCGAAAGCAGACTGGCTTTAAACAGGTGAAATAGATACAAACCATTAATCTATATACCTTCAATTAAAAAAAGTACACACACTGGTATAGAGTACCTCTAAGGAAGCTTTGGAATTATTTTTTAATATTTAGTTTTGAGAGAGAGATAGAGATAGAGCACGAGTGGGGGACAGGGATAGAGAGATGGGGAGATACAGAATCTGAAGCAGACTCCAGGTTCTGGGATGTCAGCACAGAGCCGGACACAGGGCTGGAACTCACACACTAGGAGATCATGACCCGAGCTGAAGTTGGATGCTTAACAGACTGAGCCACCCAGGCATCCCTGGGCTTTAAATAACACATTATACATTACTAGTTAATGTGTTTAGTCCCTACTTTGGTCCAGTGTCAGTATCATGGTGCACCTGGACATAAGAATAGAGATACTGCAATCTAGCTTTTAACTTTTTCAACAACTTTCAAAAGTTGCATGTCAAAAGGTTTCTATTGTTAATACATTAAAACATGGAAAACCATAAAGTCTTGGCTTTGAATAATGTAATGCTTAGAAATCCATATTAAATCCAGTATACCATAGGCTTACTGCTTAAAAATATACATACTTGCTATTGTTTTAAAACAATTTATTTGATTGACTAGATCCTACTAGAAACCTTTTGGTGACTGCCTGGCAAGCCCAAAAATCTCATTATCTGCTAAGCCATTTAGGTGACAGAGAAAATATTCAAAAGTTAAATACAAATATGAAATGGGGCGCCTGGGTGGCTTAGTCGGTTAAGCGTCAGACTTTCGCTTAGGTCATGATCTCGCGGTTCGTGGGCTCGAGCCCCGCGTCGGGCTCTGTGCTGACTGCCAGCTCAGAGCCGGGAGCCTGTTTCAGTCTGTGACTCCCTCTCTCTCTGACCCTCCCCTGCTCACGCTGTCTCTCTCTCTCCTAGAAATAAAGAAAACATTAAAAAAAATTTTTTTAAAGACAAATATGAAATACTTTGTTATGAAAAGTGTATTCCTCATGCATTTTAAAAACAGAAATGTTAAAACTGAAAATAAACATTTAAAAATGAGCTATTAAGCTAAAAAATATGGAGGAAACTTAAATTCAAGTAACTACATAAAACAAGACAATTTGAAAGGCTTATTTTATCTAATCATAGCCAATCATACATATCTAACAACCACATGTGATTCCAACCACATGACATTCTGGAAAAGGGGAAACCACAGAGACAGTAAAAAGATCCATGGTTGCCAGGATTAATGGGGAGGTAGAAATGAACAGAGCCCAGGCATCCTCCTACACTGCTGGTGGGAATGCAAACTGGTGCAGCCCCTCTGGAAAACAGTGTGGAGGTTCCTAAAAAAANGTGTGTGTGTGTGTGGCAGTGAAATAATACTATACTATATTGTGTGTGTATGTAATTATGTTGTAATTTATACTTATAATATGTATTTTTATGTAAATAATATATATTGTATACATACGTTATCCTCTATCAGTAGACACCTATCATTATACATTTGTCAAAACCCACAGAATGTACAACATTGAGAGTGAACCCTAATATAAACTTTGGACTTTGGGGATAATGACATTTTGATGTAGGTTCATCAGTTATAGCAAATGTACTATCTGGTGGGGGATGTTGAGAGTAGGGGAGGTTGGGGAGGGGAGGACCGAGGGTATATAGAAACTTTACACAATCTTCACTCACTTTTCTGTGAACCTAAAATTGCTTTAAAAAGTAGCCTTTTAAAAGAAAAAAAAAAGGATGGATGGGAAAAGACACACTGGGTGTATTATAACAAGTAGTTTATTATTACCATAAATAGAGATACCACAGGATAAAGATATTTGCTACAGTTAATAAAAGGGAAGTTTGCCAGACTGCCCTATCAACTAGGGACTTTAGTTTACCTTGTCAGTTTCTGGAGGCTGCCTGTCTCCCTTGTGATCTTTTCTCCATCTTCCAAGCCAGCAACGTTACATCTCTCTGATCCTTCTTCCCCTTTTTCTGTACCTACTAAACAAAAAAAAGAAGTTAGGAAAAGTTATCTGCTCCTAAAATCTCTTATCATTAGACTGAGTCCACCTGCATAATCCAGGAAGCTCTTGCCAACACACGGTCTTTAACCTTTATGACATCTGCAAAGTCCCTTTTGCCATGTAAAGTGATACATTCACAAGGTGAAAGGATTAGGGTGTGAACATCTTTAGGGGCATTATTTTACCTTCTATAACTTCCAAGTTCAAGTTATTTGCCAAAACAATTTCGTTGCGACCATACAATTAAAGATCCCAACTTTTGCTTGCTATTGGCTAAAAGGAGTCCTGAGGCCCTAGAGGCCGTCTGCTGTTTGCGGCCATGCGGGCTTCTCCAGCATAACTGCTGACTTCATCACACCTGTAGGGAGAATGTCTGGCTCCTGTCTGCTATGATACAGTCATTACATAACTTAATCATGGAAGTGATATCTCACTACCTTTGCCATATCCTATTGGTTAGAAGCAAACCTCGGGGGTTGCTCAGTCAAGGGAGTGGGTTACACAGATGTGTGGACACCGGAAAAAGGAAAATCTCTGAAGTTCACCTTAGGACCTGCCTCGTCACTAGTCATCGAACTTCTCAGTAAACTCTGAGAAAAATCTCATAGGAGACACATAAACACTTGTAGGAAATACTAATTGCTATATTATTTGCAACTGTGAAAATCTTGAAATCACCCAAATGCCCATTAGCAAAAGAATGAAATAAGTTGTGGTATATCCAAACAATAAAGACTAAAGTGGTCAAAATAAATGAATTAGAGCCTCAAGTATCAGCATACATAAATCCCCAAAATGTGTTTTTTAACTCAACAAACTGTAATTCATAAATCATATTGTACCATTTAGTTAAACCTAAAGACAAGAAAAAGGATATAATGGAATATATTTATTAATATAAATCTGTGTTTAAAATTTCTAGAAAACATTCATAGAAATGATAAACACCAAATTCAGAACAGTGGGTGCTTCTGAAAGCATGAGTGAATTACTATGCAAAATTCACTATGCAACTGACCTTGACTGCATCTTGAATGATTTATTTATTTCAAAAACTTCAAAAAATAATGAAGCCAAATCTCACTGTGAAGGTAAAATCTGACAAACTTGACTAGGAAGTACAAGGGTATTCAATATTCTCCCTTGTTTTTGTGTATACTTGAAATATTTCATGAAAAAAATATAATGTAGATGTAATGAAATATCAGTATTTAGTATTTAAAATAAGGACTCTTCAATCCCAAATCCCCCATTTACTGACTATGACCCTTAGGCAAGTTACTATACCAATATGTGCCTGAGTTTACTTTGAATGAGTTACTAAGAGAATCTGCCTCATTGAATTACGATGAAAACAAAAAATGATTTAATACATTTAAAACACTTAAAACTGTGCTTGGTAATGGTAGTGGTTTTTGTTGTGTATCGACTAGACTATCGTGCTTAATTGTTTGATCAAATACTAGTCTAGATGTTGTTGTGAAGGTATTTGCAAATGTGATTAATATTTACTATCCCTGGACTTTACATAAAGCAGATTGACCTCTATAATGTAAGCGTGCTGCATCCAAACAGTTAAAGGCTTTAAAAACAAGAAAAGGAGTTCTATTTTAAGGCTACAGCATAAAAATCCTGCCTGTTTTCAGTCTTCTGTCCTACCCCGTAGACTTGAATTCTAGACTGCATCATTAACTCTTCCATAAATTTCCAGCCTGCTGGTCTGCCCTACGGATTTCAGACTCACCAGCCTCCACGATCAGGTGAACCAGTTCCCTAAAAATACATCTCTCATAGAGCCCATTGGTTCTGTTTCCCTGTAGAACCCTGACTAGTACAGCAGCTTAGTATCCAGATGTTCTCAGTTCCTCTTCTGGTCCATATTAGCACAGTGGGCGATATGAACTATATACTTACTTGGGGGATAATTTAGTTTGCATAGTTTCTGTTTTGCGTTTATTGGATGTGGCCCGTATTGTGTTACTTTTACAAAATTTTCCTTAGGAAACATTTAGCATACGTTTTCCTATATACTGACAGGTTAGAATTGGATTTTGAACTTCTGCAATTAAGATAAAGTAAGAATTAATGAAATATTTAAAATGTGATGTTAGTAAAATTAGTATGTTTGGCATGTGACAGAATGCTCTTGGCAAAACCACTAAAACTAACTTCCGGCTAGATGTAAAGATATACCTTGTAGCCACTAGAGGGCACACAATATCTGCCACATTTTGCTTTGAAATTAGACTTCAGACTGTAGAGGAAAGTAGTTAGATTTTGTCTATAGGGCATAAAAATGGAGCCTCATTTGTACTTAAATCATTATCATTGAAATACAAATATTGACCTAATTAAAAATTAATGCATTTACTTAAAATTCACTTTTCAGCCAATTTTCAAAACTTAAGAATTTTTCCCCCAAGACCAGATTTTTAAATATAGCAATGCTGTATTCATTCGGAATCCATGAGTAGAAGTAAAATTAGATTTTAAGTTTTTCAAAAGTAGGAATCACACTTTATTTGTCTTTGAATCCTAATACATTTACTGACTGTCATATTTTAGGAACATATATGATTTTTCATTATGAAAGTCAAAGATTTACATTAAAAACAACATTAGGTTCTTTACAAGGGTACATAATGCAACTGCATAGGTGTAATTTTGCTGACATGTAATGAGGTGATGGTAAGAGTCAAATTATATTCTCTAGGATTTCAGGGCCAGGTGACAGCCTTATGGTCTATCAGAGGTAAAGCTTACCTGCCTAAAACTATTATTCCTCATCTGTCTGTGGTTTGTTGGAAAATTCTTTTAAGATTCTATTGACTAAATCTCAGGTCCATTTTGTCTTTCAGGCATTGGGTATGTGTGCCCATAGTCTGTCTTACCCAAACTCCTAGGGATGCATCTTATTTTCCTTTTCACAGACTGTTGCTTACTCCATTTCTTGCAAATGTTACCTACCACAGAGTAGATGCCAGTTCCTGACCTATAGTTTCCCCCAAACTATTGTTTTTTCTCTTTAAAGGCTTGCATTTAATCTCAGAGAACCCTACTGGATTGACCTTTTCTGCTTTAGACACTGACACACAGACTAGATCCATTGTTGGGTGTGATGTGATTCCATGCCTCATAGATTGTAAATATAGAGTCACAATAATTATTTCTTCAAGGTCAAGGAGTTATGAAAACATATAAATTATAAATACTTCTTTAAAAATTATTCACATCCATTCCTTTTCCTGTTTTTTTTTTTAAATTTTTTTCATGTTTTATTTATTTCTAGGAGAGAGAGAGAGAGAGAGAGCGTGAGCAGGGGAGGGTCAGAGAGAGAGGGAGTCACAGACTCTGAAGCAGGCTCCAGGCTCTGAGCTGACAATCAGCACAGAGCCTGACGCGGGGCTCGAACCCACGAACCGTGAGATCATGACCTAAGCGAAAGTCGGACTTTCCGCTTAACCGACTAAGCCACCCAGGCGCCCCATCCTTTTCCTGTTTTTACCACTACCTCTTGAGTTAATCTCTCAAGGCCCTGCATCTGAATTACTACAAGAGTTTTGTAATTGGCTACTCTGTTTCCATTTTTTAATCTCTTTCTATAAAGACACTAGAGCAATCTCGTTTAAATGATTTCATGACCATTCTCCCAAGCCAATACATCTCTAGTGATTTTTTACACCAAGTCAATGTAAAGTCTCTGACATGTAAACTCTCAGATCCCATCCATCATCTCAAAACTTATTTCCCTTGACTCCCACATGCATCCTTACCTAATAAGTCTTTTTGTCATGACAAAAAGATGACTTTCACAACACAGCAACTTTAGACTTTTAAATTTTCACATATTTTTAAACATTTAGCTTCTCTAGAGCAGGTACCCTCTTATTAGATTTGCATGTTCAATGTTTTCTATAAAGCCAGACCCTAGAAGAAGCACAATCATTACTGGCTCAATGTATACATCTACACAATGACATCCAGGAGATAGCCCCCTTTATTTTTTTTACTGTTTATTCATATTTAGGTCAGTTGGGTGGTAGAGTAGATAGCATATATGATTTAGAAGCCATAGGTTTAAATTCTTGCTCTTCCATCTAATCGCTTGGGAATATTGGAAACAGTCCATTTTTTTCTGAAATTGAGAAAAAATAGTATTTTCAGTTGCAAATATAATATAGACAGTGCAGAGAATTTGGGGGAAAAGGTAAGAAAAATTTTACCTCTAAATCTGTGTTTTTCATTCCTATTACTGCTATAAAATTTATCATAAATTTAGTGGCTTAAAACAACACGAATTTATCACCTTTTCGTTCACAGGTCATAATCTGAAATGGATCTCACTGAACTAAAATCGAAGTGTCAGAAGGATCACATTAGTTTCTGGAAGCTCTAAGGAAGAATGACTTTAGATTTTTTGTTTGTTTGTTGCCTTTTCCAACTTCTAAAGTTACCCCCTTCCATCTTCCAAGCCAACAGTGGTCAGCTGAATCTTTCTCATTGCATCACTCTGACACTATCTCTTCTGCCACCTTCTTCATTTAAAGTTCTGTTGGAATTACATTAGTGGATTATTTTAGATAATCTAGAATAATCTCTTTATCTTAATGTTCCTGCTGACTAGAAACCTTAGTTGTATCTGCCACTTTAATTCCCCTTTACTACTTATTCACAGGTTCTCAGTATTAGAATATGCACATCTTTCAGGTGAGAACATTATTCTGCCTCTCACAACCTACCCTCTGGCCCTGAAATAGTCACATCTATCTCACATTCAAAATATATTAAGTCCATTTTAATATCCTCCAAAGCCTCAAACAATTATAGCATCAACTCAAAGTTCAATATGTTATCTAAATATCATCAGTTCAAAGTTCCAATCTCATTATCTAAATCAGATATCGTTGAGGTTCTGGATAGAATTCATCCTTAGTCACAATTCATCTCCAGCTGTGATCCAGTGAAATTCAAGAAACAAGTTATTTGCATACATAATAAAATGGTGGGCAGATATGAGATAAATTTTATAAACATTCTTATGTAAAAGGGAAGACAATTTTTTTAAAAAACTGTTACTGGTCCCAATTTGGTATCAATGTTTATGTCATCTGGGAGAGCTCCATTTGGTTTCAAGTCTTAGAAATAATCCTCTGTGCCTTGCGATTCCATGTTCTGGGCTCCTGATTCTGTCCTAGATGTCATTCTTTCTTGCTCTTCAAAAGTAGAAGATGTTTTCAGTTAAATTGTTTTATCAGCCTGTTGGGTATATACCTTTTGAACCAAGGTGGCAGTGTTTTCTGCTGGTATAACATTGTCAAGAACTTTGTAGATCTCCCATGTATGTTATGAGAGTTCTTTCCAGACAAGAGTTCTCCACGTTTCTCTTGGATAATCATATCTCTATTCCTGGCTTCTGCTGATATGGCCAAGAAGACCTATGAATCACATGCCTAATCTCTCAAAGAGCCTTCTATGTAATTGAATACTCTGACCTTTTTATCCTTCTCATCCACTAAATAAAAGTTTTCCGCCCACACCCTTGGCTTTTTTTTAAGAGCATACTTTCCTGACAACAAATCTCCTGGTTTTCACATCTTTTACAATCTAGAAAGACAAGGATTTCCAAAATCACCAAGTCCTACCTAGTTCTTTTTTGCTTAACAGTTAACAGTCCACCACCTTTTTCCTCTTGATTTTACCATAAGCAGCAAGAAGAAACAAGGCTGCACTATTCACATTTTGCTTGAAAATCTCCTCAGTGAAGTATCCAAGCTCATTATTTACAAGTTCTGCCTTCCACATAACTAAAGAACACAATTCAGCTTAGCTCTCTGCCACTATTCAGCAAGGATTTCCTTTTCTGTAGTTTCCAATAAAGAGTTTCTCTTTTTCACCTTAGCCATTATTAAAGCTCCTTCCATGCCCATATTTCTACAAATATTTTGTTTATGTTGATTTAGGTATTCTCTAAGACGGCATGTTTATTTTACTATGCCCCTTGCTTCATTCTAAGAGAGCAGGTAACATCCACTAACAGGCTATTCAAGGCAATGTAGGTTTTTTTTTCTTTTTTTTTTTTTAAGCTTATTTATTTTGAGAGAGAAAGAGAGTGTGAGTGGTGGAGGGGCAGAAAGAGAGGGAGAAAGATAATTCCAAACAGACTCCATGCTCAGAGCCTGACACAGGGCTTGATCTCATGAGTTGTGAGATCTTGACCTGAGCCAAAATCAAGAGGAAGAGGCTTAACTGATTTAGCCATCCAGGTGCCTGCCCAATGTGGGCATTTTCAATCATACTTCTCAAAATTCCTCAGTCTCTACCTATTATGCAATTCCAAACTCACTTCCATATATTGACGGCTTTGTCACAGCAATGGTCTGCTTCCAGTTACCAAGATCTATATCAGTCAAGGTTCAATCAGAGAAGCAGAATGAGCAAGATATATATATTGAAGTATATATTGCACGTAACTGACTTACAAGATGGTAAGGGCTGCTAGGTAAGTCTAAAATCCAAAGCACAGGACTTAAGGAAAGGTAGGCTGGAACTCTTTTAAGGCTGAAAATGCTGTCTGTAGGTGGACTTTCCTTTTCATCATGGAACCTTGAGTTCTATTTTTAAGGCTTCTCAAAAGATTGAATCGATTCTGCCCAGGTTGTCTAGGATAATCTTTCTTACTTAAAGTCAACTGATTGTGGATTTTAATAACACCCACAAAATGCCTTCATAGCCACCTAGGGACTATAGCCTAGACACATCAAACACCTTCAAAGATTATCATACTATTACTCTAACATAATTTTATAGTTTTGTGTATTTCATTGTCCTTTTAAATGTGCCTCTGTAGCTAGTTATACTCACAATGTACACCACGTTGATATCTACTTGTTTTGTGTAACATTCTATAATAGATTTTTTCCATTACTGAATACTTTTCCTAATTAAAATAGTGAATGACTGTATAACATTCAGTCCAGTTCTTATGTCATAATCAACAATTTCCTTCCATTTTTAACCACTGAAAATTGCATTATATTTAATATTGCATACTAATGCTTTTTCTATATTTTTATTTTAAAGACATACACTCCCAAATATAATCATCAGTTCAAAGAATATGAATATACCAATGTAAGTGAAGTTACCGTATTATTAAATTGTAAGAATCATAAAATCATCCTTACCTACCTTAAAATATGTAAATTATGGCAAAATTTTTAACAAATTGTAAAGGTCTCTATAAACATGAAGGAATTATTGTTTTTACTATAATCCCCTGTAATATAAAATGGAGACTTAATCAGGGTTAAGCCAGACAGTAAATATTATCGGTTTTGTGGGTTTTGTGGACCACATTATGGTCTCTGTTGCACTTACCACAGCTCTGCCACTGTATTGTGAAAGCAGTCATAGTCAGTATGCAAACAAAACACTATATGCCAACAAAACTTTATTAAAAAAATAGACAGTGGGCCATATTTGACTCATAGACTATAGCTCCCCAACACTCTGGTCTAAATTATTGATTAGTAATTTGGCCAAAAGATCGATAATGTAACTTTAAACCATTTTCAATTTGGCTACTTTCTGTCACATTTCAACTTTTTTACCTTTTTCTTTAATTTTATTTATTTATTTTGAGAGAGACAGAGACAGCATTAGTAGGGGAGGGGCAGAGAGGGACAGAGAGGGAGTGAGAGAGAGAGAGAGAGAGAGGGAATCCCAAGCAGGTTCCATGCTACCAGCACAGAGCCCAATGTGGGGCTCAAACTCACAAACTATGAGATCATGACCTGAGCCAAAACCAAGAATCAGATGCTTAACAGACTGAGCCACACAGGAGCTCCCATCCTTTGCACATTTTAAAAAATTTTATTGTTGCTGATATAAAGACCCTATCCTTATAACTGGGTATCTGATAGTAGAAAGAAGATACAGAATAATCTGGCCTGCAGATCATCATGCCCACTGTGTATCCGCCAATATTTTATATACTGACATTTTTTGGTCTCCTAATTCTGCTCCCTTGTAAAACCTAATAATCCCAAGAATATAGATCCTTAAGAAGAAGCATAAGTGAAATAAAGAGAGATCTAGGACATCCTGTTTGTCCCCCAGTGTTGTTCTTTTTTTCCTACCTAAGATGCATACTCTTTGGCCCTGCATCATAGATGAGGTCTCCAGGTGAGGTGAGGTTTCCTTTACTCATCAGAAAACATTTAAGTTATAAAACATCTCCATTTTATAATCCATAGAGTTGTACAGCTTCTATGACATTTTCCAGAGACCTATGCTTTCATAACTTCATAAACTTCAGGTTTACTTACCATCACTAATTTTTAGCCAGGGTCATTCTGCTAAGACCATTCTGTAAATAGCTTTTTCTTTAGTAAATTTCACTCATTTGTTTGTGTGTTTTTTTGTTTTACCCAGAGGTCCAGCCGAAAAGGTAACTGGACCACGTCATCTACTTTCTCCCATGCTCGCCCACCACCATCCCAGGAGCATCCTTCTGGAAAAGGGAGCAAATGGATCACAGCTCAGGTGTCTTTGTTCTCACAATATACTGGATAATAAAGAAGGCCCTATTGTATTTTCTCAAAAACTTGTGTAAATAATAAAAAATATATAGAGATGTCATGGAAAATGTGTGTTTCTCTGAAAATAAGAATTCATTTACTACAGAATATTGTAGCAGAACTACAACGAGCAAATACAGGTTACTGGAAGTGGGATCAATCAAGATATAGGTAAAATTAAAACACTGTACTTTGGTTCTCTTTTATTAAAAGACTACATAACAGAACAGGCAAAGCAATACTGTTGTGGAGTGCTAATTATCTACATGTCCTTTCCACTTTCCACTAGTTTCTGATTTCTTTAATGGCTCACCTGTTCACCATTTTATACTCAGAGCTGCTGAAACAGTAGATAATCAGTAAATATTTTGAATGGATAAATTTAAGAATGAATGAATGAATGAATGAATCTTCTAAAGTCCATATATTTCTCCATGTTTTCAATGTATTTTACTTGGTGAATATCATTAAAAACATTATTTGTGGTTTCTGCATCATTATTACTAGTGCATGTCAGAACCTTTATAACTTGTGGTGTATGAAGGAGTACTTGTCTTATGAAATATGCTTAGTTTGGGAAAACATGTACTCTAAAGCCTAACAAATGTTAATTATTTTAAGTAGACATTTCTGAAAATATGACAAAAGAACAGAATGCTCTTCAAATTGTGCTTAATAGTTGATTTTTAATAGAAATCCAGACATGAGCTTACTACTAAGTCTACTCTAAAATATTTGAAAATTCTGGGTGAACCACAAAAATATCAGTTTTCTCAGAACTATTTCTCAGTAATGATATTTCACACTCTAAATAACACTTTTCTTCATAGGCTTAGTTAATGAAGAAACACAAGTGAGCAGGCAGATGGTAACACTATAGCCATGAAGTTCTCTTTGTTCAACGTCTTTAATGCCTTTTTTGTTTTTTTGACTAAAATATTTACTTTCAAAGTGAATGAAAACATTCTTATTTTGCTATAGCACCTTAATTAATTATATAATTACAAAGTAATGTTTTCTAGAAATGCTGGTTATTTTATATTCACGTAAATTTCGTCATGGGTAAAAATTTTTTTTTTTTTTTACAAATAGTTTATTGTCAAATTAGTTTCCACATAACACTCAGTGCTCATCCCCACAAGTGTCCTCCTCCATGCCCATCCCCCCTCCCCCCACATCCATCTGCCATTTGGAAGATAAATGTTAGTTTATTTCATAATATAACTATTTCTTTAAACTTAACTTTGTTTTCTGCTTTAGAGAACAAACACCTCCTAGATGTGATGGGAAAACAACATTTATTAACGAAGAGATCAGAAACTGTCAAACTGAAGGAAGAAAGGAGATTGATAGCATGCTTTTGGGACTCCTCAGTTGTTGGGAGTTTCAGTGACAACCTGCTGTCCAAGAGTCAACTAGTGGTTATTATTTGTCCTTTTCATGGCAGCTATTAAAATATCACACTGAATATTGGAGGTAAGGAATTCTAGAAGAGTTCATGCCTGATTTCAAGAATGAAGATATGTAAGCCATCTTGATGTTTGGTGCCAATTTCAACCCCAAATATCTTCTGTTTCTCTCAGTAGATAAAGAACAAAACTATACCAAAAGAAAATGGTTCATTAAAATCACTGTGCAAACATTACTTCATATCATGCTAAATTTTCCTGCATGCCCTTGTAAAATAATCCATTATAAAAATGTGTAGCCTTTTTCTACTTTACCAAGTTTCCATTCACATGATGTTCATGTTTACAAATATATCAGAAAGTTATTTAAATATCTTTTTTGTCCTTGATTTAAGACATAAGAAACTTAAGGTTATACTATTTGATAGTCGGTAGAAAGGGATTATATGAACTCCTACATTTTAAAGCTTCCTGTGTTACATTCAATTTCCTCAGGTTTCTTTTCCTCCATTTCTTTCCATTCAATTTCTTGCTTTGCACACTTTCCCTGGATGTTCTCTTCTATTGCCAAGCCTCCATGTATGTGTTAGGTATATCCCTAGCCTGATCCTTTCTTCCAAACTCAATATCTACATTCCCTCTTAATGAATATTTCCAGGCTAGATAAACTTGAACTTAATAAGTTCAACATTAATTCATGATATTATATTTGGGAAAGAATTTCTCCTAAATATTTTATTGGGATAGCTTTACATTTAGCTATAGTAAATATATATCTTATTTCTATAACTTTCTTACATTCACATGCTGGTAATATACAAACAGATGGGAATGTGTAAAGAAGTTACACAGAAAATTTAGTAATAAGACAGTGCCACCTCATCATTCCATCAATTGGGGAGGGAGTATGCAGGAAGAGCAGGCATATATGAACCTTGCATGTTGGAACATGAACTTTGATCCCAACAAGTCCTTATATTATGTTTTAGTCAAAAATATGATATACCAATAAATCATGCATAAAGAAACAAAAATCAAATAATGTTTTTAAAGTTATTTTAAAAGATTTTCTACTTAATGTTCACAAATATTTTCTGTAGTTGTACAGTAGCTTGAAATCATCAAGTTATAAATGTGATGATTGAAAGTTCTATTAGCTTTTTTCCACACTCATCAAACCTATCAGAAGAGGAAACAATTTCTTCTATTTTCAATTTTAGAAGTCATTCTTAATTTTCTCTTAAAATCTTCGTCACTGTTCTTGATCCAAATTAACGGAATCATAAATATTTACTTTTTTTCATCACTGACTTCTCAATATTCATGTAACTGGGATTCAAATTCTGTTTATTTGGATTCAGAAACGATTCTCAGCTTGGACTTCTCTTCTCTTTATCATGCCAATTTCTTAGTGCACAAACTCAGCATTTTGTAGGCCAGGGTTTTCCATCTCAGCACTGCTGACATTTTGATCTGTATAATTTTTTTATTGAATTAGGAGAAGCTGTCCTTTGAACTGTACTATGTTCAGCAGCATCACCAGCCTCTGTCAACTAGATTCTAGAAGCACTCTACCTCCACTACCATCACCTAGTAGTGAAAATAAACAATGTCTCTAGATATATCAAATATATACTTTGCCGGCCAAAGTCACCTGTAATTGAGAACCACTAACCAAAAGTAAACACTGCTCTAGGCCTGTATAACAAAGCTTACCAAAAAAACCCAAAAGAACCAAATTACTTCCAAGTTACCTTAATGTGTTCCAGAACAAAGGACAAAAATATTTATAGAAATATAAATGCAGCACTCAATAAAGTAAAAATGACAAAGTCTGTAATCTAATAAAAAAATTATGAGACATTCAAAGAAGCTGAAACAAAATACATTATGACATGAAAAATTAATTAATTGAAGTCTACCTAGAAATGATACAGGTAATATAATTAGTAGACAAAGAAAATAAAATAGTTATTATAATTTTATAATGTATGTATATGTTAAAAAAGCCATAGGAAATACGGGATATATAAGTAGAAACATATGAGATTTAAAAAATACCCAAATCAAATTTCTAGAGATTAAAAAAAAATTAAACAGAATTAATAGATAACGCATTGCAGAGGGGAAAAAAGTTGAACTTAAACATTAGCAATAGAAACCAACCAAAATAAAAAACAGAAAGAAAAAATCTGGAGAAAATAATGGGCAGAACTTTGGGCAACTCAATACAGTCAAATATATATGCAATTAGAGTTTCTAAAAGAGAGAAATGAATAGAAAACAAAACAAAAATGTTTGAAGAAACAAATGCCAAACATTTTCCAAAACTGATGAAAGGTATAAATCCACAGAATCAAGATGCTTAAGGAATCTCCAGCACAAGAAACAGAAGAGTCCTACACTGTGGTATATCATAATCAAATTAATTGAAAAGAGTGATGCATAAAAATATTTAAAGCAGCTATAAAAAATATACAGAGCTATAAAAATAAAGTTGGCAGGAGAAATTTCATTGTAAGCAGAGCCAGTAAGAATTATAGGGAAACACCATTTATACAGTATTTTTAACCTGAAGTTCTCTAACAGTCACATTATCTTGAAAAACAAGAGAAATAAGCTTTCCTAGATATATAAAAGCTGAAAGATTTTATCACCAGTAGAGCTTTAATCCAATATATTTAAAGAAAACCCTTCAGAAGAAAAGTTATACCAACTGGAAAAGAGGAACATCAGAAATGGTAACCATCTCTATAATTGAGACTTTTTTTCTTACTATATTGAAATCTTAATAAATGATTACTATTAAAGGAAAAATAATAAAATGCATTGTTATATATACATATGACATATGTAGAAGTAATATATATGTGTGTGTATATATATATCATATATATATATATGACATATATAGAAGTAAAACACATGACAAAAATAGTAGAGAGGTCGAGGGGGCAGAATCAGTTTGTCAATTTCTACAAAATATCGACAGATTTCTTATAGAAATTGACAAACTGATTCTAAAATTCATAACAAAATGTGAAGGACTGAAGAGACAAACAACTTCGAAAAAATAAAGTTGGAGGAGATTCACTATCTGATGTTGACTTACTATAATGCCATATAATCAAGGCAATGTGCTACTGGCATAAAGACAAACAGATCAATGAAGCAGAATAGGAGGCCCAGAAATAGACATACCTATAAAAATTTTTGTTGGAATAATTAGATACCTATATCAAAAAACAAAACAAAACCTTTGATATATGCTTGTGCCATATAGAAACATTAGTTCAAAACATACCAATGATTTAAATGTAAAACCTAAAAATGTAAAGATTTCTCAAAGTGTAAAAACAAAAAATAACCTAAATTTCTTTCTTTCTTTTTTCTTTTCTTTTTCTTTTCCTTTCTAGAAAGAGAAGCAGGGGAGGGGCAGAGGGAGCAGAAGAGAGAAAATCTCAAGCAGGCCCCACACGCAGCACAGAGCCTGACGCAGAGCAGCACAGAGCCCTCCATCTCATGACCATGATGAGACCATGACCTGATTGAAATCAATATTCAGACACTTAACCAACTGAGCCACTAAGGCCCCCATACCTGAATTTCTTAAATGTACAAATTATTTTTTGTTTGTTTCAAGTTATTTAAATTCCAGTTAGTTAACATAAAGTGGAATATTAGTTTCAGAAATAGAATTTAGTAATTCATCACTTACATATAACACCCAGTGCATATCACAAGTGCCCTGTGTAATACCCATCACTCATTTAACCCATTCCCCCCACCGATCTCCCCTCCAGCAACCCTCAGTTTGTCCTCTATAATTAAAAGTCTGTTTCATGGTTTGCTCATCTCTTTTTTTCTTTTTTCCCATGTTTATCTGTTCCATTTTAAATTCCACATGAGTGAAATCATATGGTACTTGTCTTTCTCTGACTGACCAATTTAGCTTAGCATAATATTCTCTAGCTCCATCCACATCACTGCAAATGGCAAGATTTCATTCTTTTTGGTGGCTGAGTAACACACACACACACACACACACCACATTTTTATCCATTTTTCATTTGATGAGATATTTGGGCTCTTTCCATAATTTGGCTACTTCCGCTAGAAACATTTTGCTGCTATAAACATTGGGGTGCTTGTATTCCTTCAAATTAGTATCTTTGTATTCTTTGGGTAAATACCTAGTAGTAAAATTGTAGGATAGTTCTACTTTTAACTTTTTGAGGAATCTTCATACGGTTTTCCAGAGTGACTGCACCAGTTTCATTCCCACCAACACTGTAAGAAGGTTCCCCTTTTTCTGTATCCTTGACAACATCTATTGTTTCCTTTGCTGTTAATTTTAACCATTATGATAGGTGTGAGGTGGTATCTCATTGTAGTTTTGATTTTTATTTCCCTGATGATGAGTGAAGTTGAGCATTTTTTGATGTGTCTATTTGCCATCTGGATATCTTATTTGGAAAAAATGTCTTCATGTTTTCTGCCCATTTCTTCACTGGAGTATTCATTTTTTGAGTGTTGAGTCTGATAAGTTCTTTATAGATTTTGGATACTAAACCTGTATCAGATGTGTCATTTGCAAATATCTCCTCCCATTCTGAAGGTTGCCTTCAGAAAAAACAAAAGAATAGTTGTGTTGATTGTTTCTTTCACTGTGCCAAAGCTTTATATCTTGATGAAGTTCCAATAGTTTATCTTTGCTTTTGTTTCCCTTGGCTCAGGAGAAATGTCTAGTTAAGAAGTTGCTAGGGCCAGTGTCAAAGAGGTTGCTGCCTGTGTTCTACTCTAGGATTTTGATGGCTTCCTGTCTCATATTAATGTATTTCATCAACTTTGAAATGGTGCTTTTTGGGTTTTCTACATGGAGTATGATGTCATCTATAATAGTGAAAACTTTGATATCTTCCCTGCTTATCTGGGTGCCTTTTATTTTTATTGTCTGATTCCTAAGGCTAGCATTTCCAGTATTATGTTAAATACAGTGGTGAGAGTGGATATCCTAGTTTTGTTTTGTTTTGTTTTGTTTGTTTGTTTGTTTCCTGACTGTAGAGGAAACACTCTCAGTTTTTCCCCATTAAGGATGATATTAGCTGGGAGTCTTTCATATAAGGCTTTTATGATGTTAAGGGGTTTTGTAGAATGATGCTGTATTTTATTAAATGCTTCTGCTTCTATAGAGAGAATCATATGGTCCCTATCCTTTCTTTAATTAATGTGGTGTATCATATTGACTCATTTGTGAATATTGAACTAACCTTGAAGCCCAGAAGTAAATCCCACTTGATCGTGTAATTGAATTTTTTAATGTAGGATTGGATTCAATTTGCTAGTATTTTGTTGAGAATTTTTGCATCCAAGTTCATCAGGGATATTGTCCTGTAATTCTCCTTTCTAGTGGGGTATTTGCCTGGGTTTGGAATCAAGGTTATGCTGGTCTCATAGAATGAATTTAGAAGCTTTCCTTCCATTTCTTTTTTTGGGGACAGTTTGAGAAGAATAAGTATTAACTCTTTAAATGCTTGGTAGAATTCCCTTGAGAAGCCATCTGCATCTGGACTTTTTTGTTTGTTTGGAGATTTTTTATTACTGATTCGATTTCTTTGCTGGTTATAGGTCTGTTCAAATTTCCTATTTCTTCCTGTTTCAGTTTTGGTAGTTTAGGTGCTTCTAGTTATTTGGGTCCTTTCTTTTTTCTTTTTGAGAAGTTTGGCTAGGGGGTTATCAGTTTTATAAATTCTTTCAGAAAACTAGTTCCTGATTCTATTGATCTTTTCTACTGTTTTGTTTGTTTGCTTCTATATCATTTATTTCTGCTCAAATATTTATTATTTCCCTTCTCCTGCTGGCTTTAAGTTTCATTTGTTGTTCTTTTACTAGCTCTTTTAGGTATAAGATTAGGTTGTGTATTTGAGATTTTCTTTTCTTCTTGAGAAAGACCTGTATTGTTACGTACTTCCCTCTTATGACTACTTTTGCTGCACCTCAAAGGTTTTGGACAGTCCTGTTTTCATTATCATTTGTTTCCATGTATTTTTAAAAAATTTCTTCTTTAACTTCCTGGTTAACTCATTCATTCTTTAGTAGGATGTGGTATTTCTAACTTTTTTTTTTTGTGTGTGGTTGGCTTCAAGTTTCATAGTGTTTCAATTCAAAATTATGTATGGTACAATCTCAATCTATTTGTACTGGCTAAGGCCTGATTTGTGACCTACTATGTGAACTGTTCTGGAGGATATTCCATGTTCACTCAATAAAGAATGTGTATTTTGGTGCTTCAGAATGTTCTGAATGTATCTGTCAAGTCCGTCTGGTCCAGTCTGTTATTAAAAGCCAACCCAAGTTGAGGGAGCAACCAAATATTTACAATTATTAGTTCTTCTTATTGGATAGACCCCTTTATTATTATATAATGCCCTTCCCCTCTTTGGTTTAAAATCTAGTCTGTGTGATAGAAGTATTGCTATTCTGGCTTTCTTTTGACATCCATTATCATGATAAATGGTTCTCCACCCCTCACTTTCAGTCTGCAGGTGTCTAAAGGTCTAACATGAGTTTCTTGTAGACAGCATATAGATGGGTCTTGTTTTTTTGTTTGTTTGTTTGTTGTTGTTGTTTTTGATCCATTCTGACACCCTATGAATTTTATTAGAGCATTTGGTCCATTTGTATTCAGAGTAATTATTCGACAGATATGAATTTAGTACCATTTTATTACTTGTTTTGTCATAGTTCCTGGAGATTTTATCTGTTCCTTTCCAGTTATTTTTGCTTTTCTTTCCCATTCAAAGAGTCCTCTTTAATATTTCTTGCAGAGCTTGTTTAGTGGTCATAAATTCCTTTAGTTTTTGTTTGTCTGGGCAACTCTTTATCTCTCTATTTTGAGTACAGCCTTGCTGGATAGAGTATTCTTGGCTGCATATTTTTCCCATTTAGCATGTTGAATACATCATGCCACTCCCTTCTAACCTGCCAAGTTTCTGTGGAGAAGTCTGCTGCTAATCTTATTTGTCTTCCCTTGTAAGTTAGGGACTTCATTTGTTTTGCTGCTTTTAGGCTTTTTTTAAAAATCTATTTTTCAAATTTAACTACATATATCTTGGTGTTGGCTTGCTTTCGTTGATTGTGATGGGAGTTTTCTGTGCCTCCTGGATTTGAACATCTGTTTCTTAATTCAGATTAAGGAAGTTTTCAGCTATAATTTTCTCAAATGAACCTTTTGCCCCCTTTTCCCTCTCTTCTTCTTCTAGGTCTCCTGTGATGAGAATGTTATTATGCTTTATGGAGTCACCTAGTTCCCTAAGCCTACATTTTTGATGTAATATATTTATTTCCCTCTTCTTTGTAGCTTCATAAATTTCCATAATTTTATCTTCTCTATCACTTATACAATTACTCTGGTTTTTCCATCCTGTAGCCATTACATCCAATTGGTTTCAAATCTCAGTTAATTTACTTCTCCTAGCTTTTAGTTGTTGTTTTTTTTTTTATCTCTAGAGTAAGTGATTCCCTGGTGACTTCTATGCTTTTCTCAAGTCTAGCTTGTATTCCTATGATTGTTGCTTTAAAATCTGGGAAAGGCATATTATTTATCTCTGTCCTGATTAGATCCCTGGCTGTGACCTCTTCTTGTTCTTTCTTTTGGGATGAATTCCTCCATCTGGGCATTTTGTCTAGGTCTCTATTTTCTTTGTGTTAGGTAAGCCTGTTATGTTTCCTGCTCTTGAGTAATGGTTTTGTAAAGAGTAAGTCAGATATTGTCTAAGGCCTGGAGCTTCAGGAAGTGTCTCTGGTGTATGCTGTGTGCATTCTGCTGCTGTGTTTTGGCTGCCCTATCCCTCAGGTCAGTCGTCTGCAGTTTCTCCTTGCCTGCAGTGGGGAGTGTTTGAACCTTGGCCAGAGTGTGGTGAGTTTTAGCTAGATGTGCTCTGGTCTGCTTGTGATGCTATTTCCGCTAGAGTTGGAGCTTTCCAGAACCCTATGGTCAGTAAATGTGCTGCATGTAGAGGGGATTGTGCTAGTTTTCCTGGGGAGGTGCCCACTGCTCTCAGGCTTTTCTGCCCGAGTAAAGCAGCACCTGCAGAATGCAGTGGGGGGTGGGCAGGACTTCGTGTAAGAAGTGGCTTAGGCCATCACTGTTGGTGCTGAACTGCTTACTGAACTTGGTTTATGCTGAGGGGCAGTGGAGAGAAATGATGCCAGTGCCCTCTCTGGTCCCTGGAAAGGGGAGTTCACACCTGCCACTGTTTGCAAACCCTCCCACAAGTGTGAAAAACATCCCCTCGTGTGCCCCAGGCACCCTGCAGATACCTGCCTTCACACTGTGTCAAGGCTGTCTACCTACTCGGTAGCACAGTCCACCTGTGTTCCATCCTAGGTAAGGTAGCTGAGTTTTAAAACTCCAAACTTTAGGGACCTGGATAGTGCCACCTGCCCCCAGGCTTTCTGCCCTCCTTCTCCACAGGAGCACCGCAGCACCCTCAGGGTTCCAGACCAGTCATGTCACGGATCTCCAGAACTCTAGTCTTTGAGCCCCACTGGTCAAAAAAACTAATAAAAGTCATCCCCTCTCATTTTTCCAGTCAACAGCTTTGTGTGCTCATCTTTCTTTCTCTCTCTCCCTCTCTTGGTGACCAGGGCTTCCTCCTCCCTGAAGCATCTGAGATTCCTTTCTTTCCCAAACCACATCTCTGCACCTCCTACTTCTCATGATGTGGCCTTTTCTTTCTCTTTGGTTGTGTGGTCTGCTTTGTCAGTCCCAGATTAATTTCTTTATCTAGCTGTGTTTGAGGGACAAGGCATGTCTAGGGTCCTCCTATTATATAGCCATCTTAGCTCCCCTCAAATGTAAAAATCATTTAAGAGATTTCACCAAAAAGAATATATCAAAGCAATGAAAAATTGAAAAGATGCTCAACAGTATTAGTTGAGCAAAGGAAAAGATGTCACCATCATTAGTCATTACATAAAACACGAATTAAACCCTCAGTGTGATACTATACATTACTACCCTTATTTGAAACAAGTCTTCTCAACCTAGGCACCGACATTTTGGTCACAATATGTTTTTGTTGCTGGGGGCTATGTTGTAGCTTCTAGGGTTCAGCAGCACCCTTGACCTCTAGACTCCAGCAGCGCACTACCCCTCCAACATTCTCCAGGCACTGACAAATGTTCTCTGGAGACAAAATCACCCCAGGTTTGGACGATTGACCAATACTGTGGAAATCCTTCCAGTATGTTCTCAATGTTTTTAGTCTTGCACCACTTTTTCCTGTTCTACACTATAGTCCAAATTACATTTTAAAAACCAACCTGATTATATCCATCTGTCTGTTTAAAGACTTCTGCTATTTAATTGTCTTTTAGGCACAAGTCCTATGTTTTTTGCTTGTTTGTTTGCTTGTTTACTTATATATCTTTTTCACTATATTTTTTCATGACTTCTCATATATAGACTGGGTTGCAGAAAGTCAGAGCTCCTTGCCGAATACATGTATTCTTTTGTGCTTTGGCGATTCAGAGCATTTGGGCATAGTACTTCTTCCCCACAGAATGCTGTGCTGTCACTATATTCACTCCCATTAGGCAGAAATCTCTGCCAGAAATCCTGCAATAGTTAGAGTACATCTTCTCTGTGAAAACCTTGCTCCTTACTACAAAGCAGTATCATATTCAGGTTCTCAGAGTACAAACACCAGAATACAGGTGAGAAAAAAGGGTGCTTTATTTGTTGTTAGCATGAGGGTCTATCTGAATGTGGGAGTATATGTGCTCTCTGGCAGTTAGCAGAGGTTTATGTGTTATCTGCACATACAAGGATGTTGAGATTAGTTAATTGTTCTCAATACTCACAGAACAACGTCCTCTGAGAGTAAACAAATCCAGGAAAAATACTTGGGTGGTCTTGGACTTTTCAAAAACATATCAATTTAGGCCCTAGGCTTGCAATTCTTTGTAACATAAGGGTTGTAGAAATTTGTTAAATCTTTGTTTTTAGCTTCATATGATGGAACATCTTCAAAGATAGAACATCTTTTTCATACTTTAATTATAGACTGAGTATTTTTAATATTATATTTTTCACACATTCTTATCTTCCCAATTCAGTTACGAATTCCTCAAAAGCAAAGCCAGTGTCCAATGTCTCTGCTTTCTTATCCTTAGTATAGCACCGACCATGCATGTTTGTATTGTGAGCACTGCTCAAAGACACTCAGGCAAGATGGTCACTTGTCTCTCCCAGAGAGCTGCAGCCACCAGAGGAGAAGGGAGGCTTTGTCTAAACTGTAAAGAGGCACTCCTAGGCTCGCTGTGATGCTGTCCTAATGTCCACTGTAGCTCATGATAGCTACTCAATTAAAGCTAGTTTAAATTCCGATTCCTCTCTCAAACAAATGAAAGATGCAGGACTAAGTCCAAGCCAGCCATCTCAGAACATCATGCCTTAAGTGACAGGTGGAAAAGCTAAAATAGATACAAGAATGAGGATTAATATGTGAGGTCAGGCAAGGAGAGAGAAGGGTAAACTGGATGAAAAGTCAGGGAACATTACTGAGGCACTGGTGTAAAGAGACGTGACAATGATGATGGTATTAATAGTCCAAGTTAATTAACTTTTTTTTCTGTTGAATTTTCACCTTTAATAAAATGAAGAGAAACACATATCTGGCCTCAAAGAGTTAATTCTTACTTTTGTAAGAACACAGTGACATTCAATAATGAAAAGCAATCTGCAAAAACAATTTTTTAAAAAGTACTTTTAGTTAAAGATATGAATAATTTAAAGATAAAGTAGATGTGTAAAATTTCATTTAACTCCAACCTTTAGAAAGGAAACGATACAGGTTTAGACCAAATGTATATTTTGGCAAAGTTCAAATTTTAGTGAAATCTGATAATGGCCAAGTATTTTATGCATTTGCAAAGTCAATTGGCTAAGAATCAAAATAAATTTTCATTTGGAAATTGGAAAGTCTACTTAGTGAGGTGACCTCTTACCAAATATCATTTAAGTCACTGAATACAGTCTTCATAAACATGAAAAGTCTAATAGTATTTTGACAATCTCTGGGAAGAGTGAGGAAATACTGGGTCATCCAAATCCTAGAAAGGATTATTCTTGACTTTTACCTTTGTTTTTTAAACAATATTATATGGGGTTTTCTAAAGAATAATAGTTACATAGAGAATGCCAGTCAGTTTATATTCCATGAATCTTAGATTATATCCCAGGTAGGCTATACTTTGGGTAGATACTAGTACATATATTTATGTTTAACAATAAGTGAAACCTCCAGCTATTTTGTTATTTGTGTATCAGCAAGGGTCCTATAGGAAATCAATGTCACACTTGCAATTGAGGAAATGTTTTCAAAGTGACTCTTTGCACAAGTATGGGTAGGTTTTAGGGAAAACACAAGGGACAGTTTGTATCCATCACAACTGTTTCAATGCATTATCTTTGTTTCTTTGGGAATCTTAATGACGTGGAAACTTGAGCAATCAAGTACAACTATGCCCTGTGTTTGAGAGCCTATAACTGATGGTCTCAGGGCTAGGGGAAACTGCTTTCCATGGAGAATCTCTGGGCCAACATAAAAAATGCTGCATTATTCCAACTTTTCAGAGAAAGAAGAGAAAAATGATGCAAGGTATCTATCACAAGAACTACTTAAATTTAATTCAGTGGTCTAATGCATGATGAGTCCTGATAATAGCCTTGGATAGTTTTTCCCTAGGACTTCTTTCTGGGTGGCTATGAGATTTTATAAGTCTGAAGTGATATACTCTACCTTGTTTACATTACCAGCACCAGTGAGTACTGACAACCTCATCATGTTGACTTTTAGCTCCAAATGGTTATATCTCAAAACTTTTTCATTTCTTCTCCAAAGGCAAACATCAGCTGCTATCCTACTTATCACAACAGTCATATATTAAATATGTACTTTAAATAGTTTTTGTAGACTATAAATTAAAAAAGATGTTCAAAGTTTGAATAAAACTATACATGTTCAGTACCATATGGAAAAATGCACTCAGGATGGACTTATCAAACTTGAACTATGTGTTCTGCATTATCCATTAAGGACCATTCTCTCTTGTAAGATCAGGGTATGCATTGCTCAGTGTTAAATGCATATACTTAAGATGATCTTGAACTTGATGTCATATTGTCATGCAGTCTCTTGGAGTTACTTTGTGGTGAATCCCAGCATTGCTGATTCGGAAGTGTTCAAAGATAGGATAATGAAAAACACCAATTTTCCTCATAAGATTTAGTCATAAAAGCTTTCTTAAGAGATCAAAGTTAATGATTTTATCTATACTAACATGTATTTATTCACTTATTTATGTAATTCCTTGGGTATAATTCAGGCCCCAGCTATGGCCCAATAATGTAAAATTTCATGTAATATATAAAGACTAAGTCAAAATATGTATTTCCTTAAGTGACACAGTATTACTAAATACTTTGATTTTTCTTACTGATCATATTCTGCTAAATACCTTTACAAAGAGACTCCAAATTTGAAGACTGTCATGAATATAGAAATGGCATTTAGATAAATTTTCTAGGTCAATATATTCATATTTGTATTGTTTTCACTTATTTCATCTTTCATTGAGAATTCCCTGCACTACTTGTTATTAATTTGCTACAGGTGTCCAACTGCTAAGAGGAATGATTTAATTACTCACGCAGCCCTAGATTTGATAGGAAATACACCTCTATAAACATGAAATAACTACAAGAGAGCGTGATTTCAGATAAGCAGACTGTATATTTCCTGTCTTTCATTGCTTGTATAAGAAATATTAGAGATTAAGAAGCCTTGTATTTCTCTACTCTTATGGACAGACCCACAAGTAGCTATATTGAAACCTTAATCAAGTTCTTACTTGATTAATTCTCCTACTCAAACGAGCCACAAAAAGTATGGAATTATGAGCAATAACAAGAGTCCAGTATCATCTTGAAAAATTAGTGAATTAAGATACTAAGCCTGCTTGAAATTCTTAGAATATTTGTTTGGGATTTGTCATTATAATCTGGTAAATGAATAAATGATTCTTTGCAAATTCAGTACATAAAAAATTTCAACCTACCTCAGTGCTAATGATCATGAGAAACATTTTGGCTGTTCCTTTTCAAACTGACTGTTAAGAAAAACCAGAGAACCTGGTATTTAAGAAATTTAAAAATATAAACACACTAAACAACAAAAACAATGAAGTAATTCCAGATGAAGGGGTGGCTTTCTAAATTGATATTAGATTAAGCTGTCTGCCAATATCAGAGTATTTACCAGGAAACATAATATATTCATGAATATTCCAAAAATGTGCCTACATAGGAATTCAATTCCTCTGTTTAGGGTCTTTGCTTTGATCTCTTCCAGCATTATGATTTAATTTAATGAAATTTTTATCTGGGGAACAGGAGATGTTTCATACACTGAAACAAGTTAATTGGATTAACAAAACAATTTTTTATTTTATATTTTGATTTTTATAATTTTACTTTCTAAACTCTTCAACATATTATTTATTATAATTATTTTAAATCAACATGAAAGACTTCATATGCTGTTTCTTCATTTTGATGACCAAGATTGTTAAAAAGGCAAATGCACTGCACTCATTTTTATTATGACCATAAATTTAAATTCAACTTCAGACAAAGAAGAAGAACTGCTAGTGGGAAAACTTGGCCTGGCTTCCCAGCTACTTCTGAGGAAATGCTGTGATTCCGTCTATTAAAGGAACTGAAGAAGTATTCCCTAGAAGGAAAGAAAGAAAATGAACAATTTCATCCACTATAGCCCATATTTTAGGATGGAGATATGACAAGAGGTAGGTTTTGTACATGTGGAATTTGAAGCCCAGTGGAGGTGTCAATATACTGTTGGATTTGAATGTCAGGAACTCAGGAGATGATTTTCAGTTTAGATATGCAGACTCATCAACCATTTGACTAAAGATAGTAATTAGAACCATGGGACTATATTAGTTTGCTGTGGAAGAACAGAGTGAGATGAAAAGAGATCCTAAGAGAACATTTAAAAATAGAGCCATTTGAAAAATACATTTCTCAATACATATTAAGAGTTATATAGAGGTGTCTGGGTTGCTCAGTCGGTTGGACGGCCGACTTTGGCTCAGGTCATGATCTCATGGTTAGTGGGTTCAAGCCCCACATCAGGCTCTGTGCTGACTGCTGGCTCAGAGCCTGTAGCCTGTTTCAGATTCTGTGTCTCCCTTTTTCTCTGACCCTCCTCTGCTCACGCTGTCTCTCTCTTTCTCTCAGAGATGAATAAAATGTTAAAAAATTTTTAAAAAGAATTATATAAACATTCATACTTAATGCAAAATTATAACTTTAGGAATTTATCTATACAACTAATCCTATTCAGAAATAATCCAATGTTGAAAAAATAATTTTAAGAATCAACTTCAATACAAATAGATAAATGGCTACAAAAGATATTATATCTATTTAAAAATGTAGTACGTAGTCATTGAATTTTTATAAAAGTGTTTTTAGTAACACAGACAACTATCATAAGAGTAAATAAAAAACAGGCTATGAAATCACTCAACCAACTTGAGCCCAAGTTAAAACGCACACACACACATACACACACACATACACTCTCCTTCTCCCTCTCTCTCTCTCTCAAAAAATATTTCCAGTGCTTCTCTCTCAGAAGGTTTCCTTATCCTTTATCTATCTATCTATCTATCTATCTATCTATCTATCTATCTATCATCTATCTATTTGTTTATGTAGAGGAAGAGAATGCAGGGGAGGGGTAGAGAGAGAGGGAGAGAGAATCCTAAGCAGGCTCCACACCCAGCACTGAGCCCCACATGGGGCTTGATTTTACCACCATGAGATCATGACCTGAACTGAAATCAAGTGTCAGGTGCTTAACCAACTGAGCCGCCCAGGCATCCCTGCTTCCCTTATATTTTAATCAATCTCTAATTTTCTACAAAAATCTTTATGTTTATTTTGAAAACCAAAATGTTTAACATTTTATAGGACATTGCAGTATCCCTCTTTTATAGATAAATTGCATTGCCCAATAGTAATACACTAACGGATAATATATGGATTGCATGTAATTTATAGCCAAGTTCCATATGCTGTGTACTTGACAAGTTAACCCACATGGTACTATCAAAAATATTTGGAACCTACACTAGTAATAATGCTGAGTTTAATTGACTTTGTCAACAAAGAATGCATTGATAAATTTTAGGGAAACTATTCTTACAAATCACTAGTCTCTTTACTGAGAAGTTGAAAAATCAAATGAACTTCTAAAAAGTTGTTTCTTCTAGGTCTACTTTCTAATAGTGAATGCACTTTGAAAAACAAATAACCAAAGCCCTCTTACTCTGTTTAAGTTGTCGGTGTTTACTATTCAAAAGTAGAGAGATTTCATTTATTTTTCAGTCCAGGAAAAAGAATCACACTCTGAGTGTCAATCAGCAAAATTTATTCAGTTTTCAAAACAGTGAAAAACAAATCAAGGCTCTTAGTTGAATTAAGTTTGGCATATACACTATAAACACTCTGTGGCCAACTTGAGTGTTTATAAAGTAGTGGAAAGCTTAAAAGGCATAGAAGTACTAGTTTAGAATTCTAAATGAAAATTTACAGCAAATCCAGTGATTTCATGACGTGGGCACATGTACCTAAGATTGTTAAGATGATTAGATGCTAGTTAGTAGTTACTTTGCTGAATAAGTAGAAGTAATTTTCCATCGACGTTAGTAAATGAAATTTAAAAATTACATTTTGATGAGTAAAAATATCAGTAGAAGACACCCTCTTTGCATTTTTCCTTTTCCATATAAAAGATAAGCCCTTTATCTGCCTTTCTTTCATAATGACCTTGAAAAAGTAGGCAGACTTCATGCATACTGTCTTTAAAGGGATATAATTAGAGTTCCCATCAATGTTAGCCATCCACTAGAACCACAGTCCTACCATAAATAACATTTATTATCACTGCTTGAGTATATTTCCTTCATTGACAGAAATCTCATTTTTGTCCAACTTCTACCTACCTGAGGGTTTCCTTTCAGACATTTGCCTAAAGCTATTCTTTATACATATAAATACAGAACACAGAAGTTCCTCAAGTGATAGTGAAGTAAGGCCAAGTGTTGGAGTGTCAAAAGAATAATCACGTCAGGTATCAAAAGATCCTCCCAATTCCAGGAGAATGGTCTGGAAATGACTGCTAACAATCAGGAAGCACAGAGAATGTCATAAACTGAAAGTATTATAAATAAATATGGTAATGATTCTGTAGAATAAGGTTGAGGAGAGAATCACAAGAGATTTGTATGAGCCAGAACACTGACAAACAGACAAAACTTCATTAGATGAACAAAAAAAAATGGGGACCTTCTAGCTTACAAACAGAATTGTGGAAAAAAGCTATTCTGCCATGGCTGCAAAGTTGCCTTCGAGTGAGGATTCATTAATTTTGGTGACCCTTACTGTTCAATGGAGACTAATTACAACAACTCTACCCCCAAATGAGAATACACAGACAAGTAAATCCTTGACAAAATAAACATTTTATAATTTTTTAATGTTTTTATTTATTTTTGAAAGAGAAAGAAACAGAGCACAAGTGAGGGAGGGGCAAGGAGACAGGGAGACAGAATCTGAAGCAGGCTCAGGCTCTGAGCTGTCAGCACAGAGCCCAAGGTGCGGCTCTAACTCAGGAGCAGTCAGATTATGACCTGAGTTGAAGTCAGGGGTTTAACCAACTGAGTCACCCAGGTGACCCAATATGAGTTTTAAAGTAGAATAGGTGGTAATAAAAAGTTTATCTCTCAGAATATAAAATCAGTAAGCCGTAAATACTTTTTGGTGGCTATAGACATGAGGAATACCCCCTTTACTTTGAAAAGTTTTCATTTAACATGCAACAATAAATCATTTTCATTGTTTCTTTTATATCTAAGTTAATACATGCTCTTGAGACGCCCATCAGCTAAAATAAGCATACCTTTCCTCTTTAGTGGATGTGGTCTTCCATAAAAACACATAATGCTTTTACTTTTAATCTAGACTATCTTTTCAAAAATTTTAAAATAAGTCAATTTTCAATGAATACTCTAATTAATTTTCAGTAAAAATTCTTGGATATGTAAATCCAAGAAAATAAGTTATTCTTGACCTTTCAAATTTTCTAAGAAATTGAGGATACATATTTTCATATATTAAAATTTTTATATTTTTACTCTTAGACCACATCTTTTTAGTTATAGGTGATTAAGGTAATTGAGTCTCTGAAAAGGCATTAAAAAGACGCATCATGAGTTAAAGACGTGGAATTCAGTAAACGTGAATTTGTGATAATTGTTGAAATTAAAATTACATAGTACCAGCAAGATACTCTCTATAACAAAATATCACAAACTCAGAAAAAAAGCATTTTCCTCATAAATAGTTGTCACTGTCTGTGACTGAAAATTGGCTGAGCCACTTACTTTACTGATTAGCTGAACTTGCTCTTGTTACTTATTCTCAGTTGGGAATCACATAACCTAGGCTAGACTATCCCTCCAGCCTCAGGTTTTCAGGTCAGCCATGTAGCTCTCCTCCAACTATATCTGAAAGCTAGCTATAATATCCTTCTCTTAGAAGGAGAAGTGCAAGAGAGCTGGTCCATTCATGCAATTGCTTTCTTTGGCTTTGGTCATGTCTCATTCACCAATATCCACTGACCAAGGCCAAAGGGTAATAAAACTATATAGCCAACTTTCTGTAAAAGGACTTGCAACATTATATGACAAAGGGTGTGAATACAGAGAATGGTGAGCAATTAAGAAAACAGTAATTCAATCTGTCACAGGCATGTTTTTAATCTTATTGATAATCTGATTCTCAATTGGCCTTCAGTAAAAGAAATGGCTGAGTAATTAGTGTGCTGGTTAAGAATGAAAAATGGCTATATATCCTTAACTTGCTCTACTTTTACTGTTCTTCTAAATGAGATCATTGTTGTAGATATATGCATTATGGGCATGCAATGTAAAAAAAACCCAATATTAGAAAATATAATAATTATTAAAATAGCAGGTAGATAAGAATGAGTTTTAGTGTTTCTGAATATATGGGAATACTGAAAACTAAGATTTGGCTTTACACAGAAAACCGAATCAAAAGATCCGCACTGCCTGAGGAAAACTACAGTCTTTGTAACTTAAGGGTTGAAAGATTTATTTCCCTGTGGACCAAGCTTTCAGCAGATCAACTAACAGAGCATGCTCTTCTCTTCTGATGCCATGTGCAGGAAGAAAAATGTGTCGATTATGCCATCACAGAGCACTGTATACACAAAGTCAACTTTATGGGCTGGTGTAACCTACAGTGTAGGACTCAGAAATTGGGAACCAGAAAATAATCAGTCTCTGTCCATTTGGCAGGATGGACTACCATGAAGGCCAGTGGTTGGCAGGCAGGATCTGGAGCCCCAAGTGGCTCTCGCTTCACAGCTTCTGATCAAAAAATGAAGCTCCTGAAACTCAATAAAGTCTGAGAATCAAATTACTTATATAACATATGCTCTAAAATGTACAAAGAGCTTAAAGCAATGTAATCTTCCCCTTCTAGGCAAGGAAATGAGTACTATTCATATGTTTAGGTTTTACAATACTGCAAAAGAAGGAAAATGCCATTAATATCATCAAATCAGCCATAATGAGTTCTCTTTCAGCAAAGGGCTCTTTGGCTTCTTCCCCTACAGGCTACCTGTGTGGAGCCTCTGTTAGGTTAATGGCAGACCTCTTGTGTAGTAAAGTGATAAATCAGTCGCTTATTATTAACCCGGCTTCCTTTAATTTCATCATTTTTAGAATAGTATGAAAAGATACATCATCTTTATATAATTTGTGTGCATTCAAAAGACCTATTAATTCTAAAATACATGGTTAAGTAAAATAATAGCTCCTTTCCAATGCGATGTGATAACGTTGCAGATACATCATTGTGCCCCAGAGCTGAGGGTGACCCTGGCAACACTAAATCCAACTTTGTACTATTATAGGGATTTCTTCTACAGTATCTCTGAAAGAATGTCATCTACATTCTGTTGGAGCAATTTCAGTAATGAGACTTCTAAGAGACAGAAGAAAATATGGCAACAAACCTGACAATATCTGTCACATTCCCTACTGGTCATTTCTTTAGATCCATAAAATAAACTGTGGTGCAAAACAAAAATGAAAGAAAAATTAGGAATTAACAGATAAAAATTTAAACCCCTGATTAAGAAATTTAAGCTATTTTCATTTCAATTTTTAAGTTTTAATCTAATTTCATTGTGTATTTGTATCTTTTCCTCCAGACTCCAATTTTGAAGAAAGAAGAGATGTGAGAAATGAATAGTCAGCTATATTTATAGTGTTGAAGAAAGAATTTGGTTTTCTGGAACACAGCCTGTGATAGCAGAACAACGCCTGGCAAGAAATAGGTTATGTTTGGCTGAAGAGTCATTGGCACTATCAAGAAATATTAAACTATATTTGAGAGAAGAGAAAGACCCAAGCAAAACTACAAACCAGTGGGATGGAGAGAGCGGCAGGATAATGGAAATATGGTCTACTGGTCAATAGAATTAACAAACAACTTTGCATCTCTTTTTCAGGTCACAGAACTCATATTATTAGTCTTTATATTTCACTCAAATCAAGGAACCAGAAAAATCTCTCAAGCTTTACAGGTGGACATGTTTGCTACTTTATTTCTAAATGTTAAGATATGAGAAGTTTCCAATAGGGTCACACTTTAATACCAACACATAAAAAGAAAGCAGAAGTTTCTCTGGGCTTTTCTCCATTCAAAAATAATATATTGCCAACTGGCATAGAGAGGTCAGTTCCTAAGAAACTGATAAATAACAACCATAAATCTAGACAATGAACAACAACAACAACAAATATCTGAAGCTCTGGAGGCTGAATAAAAGCAGGAAATTTGTGGAGTCAGGTCAAAATTTGGAGTAAACATTCAACACAGTGAGTTTTTTGTTTCTTTTTCCCCTCTCTACTGTGGGTATATGCAGTTTGATCTTGGCTGTAACATCAAGTGTCTCATTCCGATAGAACATTTCACCATTTTTATGGAACCAGAGGAGGACTCTTGGGGCAAAAACAATATCTAAAGATTGAGAAGGAAGCTCCAGAAAAGATATCCAATTTTCTGCATAAATTTGCCTTAATTCTATACTGTTCCCTGAACCACTTCAGGGGAGGGCAAACTATAAATACCTAACAACTAAGTTTTGTAGAACTGAACTGATATCTGAGTTGCTGCCCAGATTTGTGTTGTATTCCAGGTTAACTGCCTGATGAAAACAACATATTAACACTTTTGAGCTTATAACATAATCTGGAATTCATATATCATATTCATGATGTCAGAATATGGAAGAAAATGGCTTCACAGAAATTGAACCATTAAATTGGGACCTTACCTCAAGGGAAAAGACAATAAAAAGATGCCAACCCAAAGGTAATAGACATGTTGAAAATTTTATGACAAAGACTTCAAAACAGCTATTTTAATTCTGTTTAGTGGAATGAAAACACATGTACTCATGGTGAATGAAAAAAGAGAAAGTCTCAGCAAAGACATGTAAACTAGTAAAAAATAACCAAATACAACTTTTAGAATTAAAATACACAATATCTAAAAGTAAATTCATTGGACTGTCTTGATATCAAATTCAGAATGATAGAGGAAAAAGTTAATGAAGATCAATCAAAATTATACAGTCTGAAGGACAGAGAGGAAAATAAAAAAGCAGATCCTCAGAGGCCTATGCGAATATTTCAAAGCCAATTATAAAACTATTGAAGTACAAGAAAAAAAGGAAAGAGGGGCATCTGGATGGCTCCATTGGTTAAGTGTTTGACTTTGGCTCATGTCATGATCTCATGGTTCGTGGGTTTGAGCCCTGTGTCCAGCTCTGTGCTGACAGCTAGCTCAGAGCCTGGAGCCTGCTTTAGGTTCTGTATCTCCCTCTCAATCTGACCCTACCCTGCTCATGCTCTCTCTCTCTTTCTCTCTCTCTCTCAGAAATAAATAAAACATTAAGAAAAAGAAAAAAGGAAAGAGGAATGGAAAAAATATTTGAAAAAAAATATCCAAAAACTTTAAAAATTCAATGACAGACATACATTTACAGAATCAAGAAACTCAGTAAACCCAAATATGACAAAATCAAAGAGAACTCTACCTAGGATTATCATGGTTAACCTGCTGAAAATCTTGGGAGCACTCAGAGAAACATGATACATTAATTACAGAGAGGAGAAATAAACTGAATACCAGCAAACTGCTCATCAGAAATAATAAATAGAAGCCTGAGGCACTTGCGTGGCTCACTCAGTTAAGCATCTGACTTGATTTCTGCTCAGGTCATGATCTCATAGTTCAACATGGAGCCTGCTTCAGATTCTCTCTCTCTCTCTCTCTCTCTCTCCTTTCTCTGTCTCTCACTCTGTTCCCACCTTGCCCATGCTCTCTCTCTCTCTATCAAAATAAATAAACTAAAGGTAAAAAAAGAAATCATAAAAGCTAGAAGACAGAAGGAGCACCCTCTTTAAAGTGCTGAAATAAATATTAATAAAAGCTCTATATCCAATGAAAGTACTCCTCAAGAATGAAAGCATTCTTTTTAAAAATTAATTGAATTAATTGAATGTTTGCCTTTTGGTCTACTTCTAAACTCTGTGCTTGGTTCAGGTGATCCATTGATGTGTCTTTACACCAATATCACACAGTGAATTGCAGCATGTTTATAGAAAGTCTTGAAACCAGGTAGAAGTTCTCTAAATTTGTTCTTTTTTTTTTTTTAACATAGGTAAAACTGCCATGATCTTTTTTAATTCTCAATTATATCATCATTGCTATAAATGAAGTTTGTTTGCTCTCATGTTGCTAATAATCTAAAAACAATAATCAAACATATTCACTATCTTTTTATGACTCATACAAATTTTAGTGCTCACCTCTTCACCTGTTTGTAATGTGGATATATTCACCTCTCCTCAAATGTTTCATGTTTAATTATCTTAGATTGTTCTAAAATCAAAATGACAATAATTGTTCCAAATTTGCATCTTTGTGAACTTTATTTACAATTATAAAGAAAAAGTATTATTTCACGTATAATTCATAATCAATGTATACTTTCATAGAACAAACTAGTATTTAATAAGTTTTTAACCTCATGAGAATGACACCATGTTTTGCACTATGTATTACTAGGCTATGACAAAAAGGTAGAGATATGCTTAATATATAAAAGAAGTTATGTGTCAAATGAAATCAAAATTATTTCATGTACTGTATAAACAAAGATAGTATGGTTCAGATGGATAACAATGGAGAAACCAAACTCAATTATGACACAGATGCACTACATTCATAGCAAAAGTACCTACAGCAATGTCATATAATAGCTCCCGATAGTTACTTGGTTTTTATTAAGAACACACAATTTATTACAATAAAAGTGCTTTGAATGTTCAATATTTTGTACTTTTATTTAGTTTAATTGAATCAGGATACAAAACTTATGCACAAATTAATTTGTAGCTCATTAAAATATTATGTACCTATTACAAACAAAACCATTTTAGCCAATACTGGGCTTCCAAAGAATTTTTTCTTAAAAGGTTTTCATTTGTTGTTTTTGTTGTTGCTAAAGTTTGAGAAACGCTGATATACAACCACAATGTTGGGAAAGTAAAATCTTTTTTAGGAACTATACTCTTAACTTTATTCAAAAGGGAAATGTTCTTGGGCATAAACTATTTTGGGAAGTGAACCTGAATTCAAATATAAATCCAAATCATGGAGGGAAAAATACTAATTTTCAAAGTCATCACAGTTACTGAGTATGAGTTATTAATTTTTCAGTAAGTCTTATTAGTCACAACTGTGTATGGGTTCTTTAATGAATTTAAATATGTTAACTACTTGGTTATAATTTTAATCACAGGGCATTTTAAAATAATGATTATACATTACACAGTTCTGTCAAAGATTAACAAATCAGTTGATGAGAAGTCATGTAACCACATTAAGGCTTAGATTATAAAGTATTAAATATCACAAATTTGAAATTAATCTCGGCTTTAAAATAGTCACAAAAAAACCTGGTGCCTTTACCTTATAGCATCAAAACTCCTTGGATTGCAAGTGAAAGTCATCTAACCTGATATAATTTAAGCATAAAAAGTAGCCACTGGTTTATGTCCCACCATAAAAGCAGAGAAAAATGGGTCATGGGACCATTTGCAGTAGAATTTGCAATCTCTCTCATCTCTGGTTCTCTCACTGGGTTAAATTCAATATCCCCTTCTCATAGGATTATAGAAGTTGTAAGTCCATATCTTCAAACTTCTGACAAGAGAGAAAAGGGCTCTTCCTTCTCTCACTCCAATTTGAAAATTCCCAGAAAGGAGTGTGATTGTTCATTCCTGTGCCAACTGCTAAGGCCAGTGGCTGGAGGTATTATGAATGGAATCATATACTTCCAGGGCTCATGACTCCACTAATTACCAAGATAGTTATTTAAGAATGGGTGGCTTCTACTCAGAAATTTGGAAGTGGGACATGTGATGGTACAAAGGGGAATAATGTCTCAAAAGGGAGGAGGAAATTTTCAAAGGAGACCAAGAAGTAAATATGCTTTATAGTCAACCGTTGGTTGAAGACACTCCTATTCAAACATTATATCCTACCTACTCCCCACTTGCCATCTTTTCACAATTCCAGTAAGGTCCCTGAATGAATAAAATGCATCAGTAGTCATTTATTCAAACAATGGTGGGTTATGTTTCTCACACAATGAAGAATCCAGAGTTAGACACTCCGGTGCTAATACAGTATCTCCATGATGTCACCAATGCCTTGGGCTCCTTCCATATTTCTCTTTACCATCTTTAATATATGGCTTTCATTCTCATATGTCTATGAATTAAATCTCTTGAACTTGTACAACTTTAGTCTCGCAACTACATGCTATGTGTAAAAAGAAAAAAAAAGGAAAAAGGGGGAAGGGAGAAGCCAATCTTAGAAAAAGCTTAATTGTCATGGAAAAGCTATCAAATTTTAGCTTGTATTTTTTTTTTTTTGGTCAAATGTGTAACATAAGGTTATAAGGTCTACAAAGAAAGCCTGAAAATGTTTTCTACCTGGACAGCTTGCTGTATTATATAAAATTCAGATTTTATTAATAAAGAAGTTTGGCAACTGGTATTTCCACCTAGCTCTCCCCTATAGTACCAAGCTCAGGATTTGTTAGTAATTTTCATGTCTTTCAACCATTAGACTTAAGTCTACATAGTCTAAAACTATGTGATTAAAAGCAACTGTAACCAGTCATAACACACCTATAATACCTATAATTAATTGAATTTGAAGATAAAATTAAAAGAAAAAATAACTTGATTTCAGAAAAAGGACAAAGGGGGGACCAATATGCAGTAGTCAATAACCCATGCTATATACCACATCCCACGGGACAGGGCTAGAAAGGATCATTCCTTGGAAGAGGACAGGCCTCCCTGGCAGGCACTCTGCTCTTCACAGGTTCTGTCTATTATACAAGCTTATCTAAACAAGCTGTCTCTGCAACTGTTTTGAGCAGCCCACTTCCTGTTTGTGGGGGCCCTGGACATGACTTAAGGGCTTGAGTAAACATGGGCTTCTCCCCACACACACATACCTTTTGAAATCAGGCACAATAAAAACCTATAAAAGTCCTTTAAGATCACAGTTGTCACAATTTTATTTAAAAGGAATCAATTAATAACCAATACAAGGAATAGTGTCAGATCATCATTTTAAAATCTGGGCCCAATACTCAGAGACCTGCCTATTCCTCTAGGATTTTAGGTCTTAATGATTGGGGAAGTTCAGACATTGTATAAGTTGATTTTAGTTTGTACCAATGAGCTAAAACATAGTAATATTACTTTATAGAGGGATAATGACTGTTTCTATAACTCTTGCTTAAAGTATCTTTCATACAAAAAAGTGTACACGGAAACAATCAAATAGAGTGGTGGAAACACACTTGATGTTGAATGGTACTGGGTTTGGGACACAACTCTCCCAATTGGTAAATACCTGTGACCTTGGATAAGTTATATACCTATCTTCTAAGACTAATCTTCTCATTGGTACATTAGGATATTAGTATCGATATCATAAAAATATTGTTAAAAAAGTACTAATACATAGTTAATGTTCAGTAATTTCAGTTATTATTATTATTATTATTATTTTGCCATTGTTATGGTTCAAGTATATTTGTTACGGAAAATGAACACTACTCTATGAAATCAGTAGCCCTTTCTATGCAAGATTATCTGGATATATTTTTCAAATATTTTTCAGAGCAAATACTAACTAGAATGTTGGATTCATATACAACAGCCACTGCTATGCCCTCTATTATGGTAAATCTACGGTGGTCTAGAAAAATTGCAGTGAAAAAGAACAGCTTGCTCTAGTTTCTCCCCTGAGGGCCTGGCACCCAGATCTGGATTAAACATTCCTTGGACTGAAGGCATTTAGGAATCTGGGGGCCCCTTGAGCTAATTGTGGGAAAATTCCCAGGTAGTAAGTATTTTAGGCTTTGCAGGCCAAGAGGAAAAATCAAGAATGTAATGTAAGTAGCATTGTAACAAGAGAGAAACAAATTCCATAAAATGTTTATTGACAAAATTCACAGTATAAAAATAATAATTGAATATAGTTTCTTTTTTTGTAATGAAAGTCTGATGAAAAGAATCCCTTCTTTTCTTGAAGTGATAACATTTTGCTTAATTAGGGTTCAAAGTATTTCCTATCATCAAGTCGATTGAAAATGTTCATTTGTGTTATGAATTATGCTCATTTCTATACTGAATTTTGTCTCTTCAAAATTCATACGTTGAAGCCATAACCCAGAATGTGACAGTATTTGTACACAGGGCTTATAAGGATGTAATAAAGATTAAGTGAAGTCAGAAGAGTGGAGACTTACTCTGATAGGACTGGTGTTCTTATGAGAAGGAGGAAAGACAGCAGGGATATGTGAGCACATAGGAAAGACCATGTGAGGACACAGCAAGAATGCAGCTGACTACAAGCCAGAGAGTCCACACCAGAAGACAAGCCTGCCAATACCTTGATCTTGGACTTCTAGCCTCCAGCACTGTGAGAAAATAAATATCTGTTGTTTAAGCTACCTGACTAATACAATCTGTAAAAACCATTCTTAACTTGTTGGCCATACAACAACAGGTGGCAGGCAGGAGTTTGCTGATACTATGCTAAATGGTCAAGAAAGAAACCACTTCTGGAAAATTTCCTTGAATAAAACCAGGGAAGTAAAGTAGTACATTCTATCCCCATGGATAAGATCTTATTTGCTCTGGAATCAGGAGGACTGAGGGTTCTAGCTGGTCTCCAATGAAACCTTCTCTGGTTAGTGACTGTGTAGGGATTGTACCCTCTCCTCTAAATTCAGAGATCATACTGTGTTTCCCATTAAGAACTTACCCTCAGTCTTGTTATTATACTTACATTGCTCTTACATTGTCATTTAACATTTTTGGTCTTTTAAATTATCATAATCTTCCTGAAAAGAAAAGCAATGCCTTATAAACATTTGTAAATAAGTTAATTATTAAATGACCAACTCTGAAAAGATTTAAGGATTTGCATCTACTACTGAAAGATATAGGAGCAGCTAGGAAAAGAGCAGCAAATAAAGCCCAAAGCCAGCAGAAGAAGGGAAATAATAATTATTAGAGCAGAAATAAATGATAAGAATCCCAGAAAACAGAAAGATCAATGACACTAAGAGCTGTTTTTTGTTTGTTTGTTTTAAGAATAAACAATACCAGTTCTAGAGAGATTTAAGGATTTGGATCTACTACTATTCACATTCTCTGGTATTTTGCAGGTGGCTACTGGCTTTGCTTTACAACATGAACATGTTATAGGTATGTCTCAAGTTATACTAATTTGAATATTGTTGAAGAAAAGAACAAACTCAATTGTGTGTCTTCTTTGGAAAAATGCCTATTTGTGTTCTCTACTGTTTTTCTTTTTAAATTAGAGTTAGTTAACATACAGTGTACTTATGGTTTCAGGAGTAGAACCCACTGATTCATCTCTTACATATGACACCCAGTGCTCATCCCAACCAGGTGCCCTCCTTAATGCCCATCAGCCAATTAGCCCATCTCCCACACACTTGCTCTCCAGAAACCCTGTTTGTTTTCTGTATCTAAGAGTCTTTTAGGATTTGCTTCCTTCTTTGTATTTATCTTATTTTTCCTTACCTACCCCTATGTTATTTGTTGTTTTTCTCAAATTCTTCATATGAGTGAAATCATATGATAGCTGTCTTTCTCTCACTGACTCATTTTGCTTAGCATAATACCTTCTAGTTACATCTGTATTGTTGCAAATGGCAAGACTGCATTCTCTTTCATTGCTAAGTAGTATTCCATTGTATACATATACCACATTTTCTCTATCCATTCATCAGTCAGTGGACATTTGGGCTTTTTTCATAATTTGGCTATTGTCAATAGCTCTGCTATAAACATTGGGTGAATGTGCCCCTTTGAATCAGCATTTTTGTATCCCTTAGATAAACTCCTACTAGTGCAATTGCTGGGCCATAGGGTAGTTCTATTTTTAATTTTTTGAGGAACCTCTACTGTTTTTCAGAGTGGCTGTACTAGTTTACAGTCCACTAGAAAAAATTTGGAAAGCCCTAAAATTAAAGAAGAACTGAAAAACTACACGGAAGCAAATGAAAATGGAAACATGACAGTCCAAACTCTTTGGGATGCAGCAGAGGAAGTCCTAAGAGGAAAATACATTGCATTTCAGGCCTCTCTCAAGAAGGAAGAAAGGTTCCAAATACACAAAGGAGCTAGAAAAGAAGCAGCAAATAAAGCCTAAATCCAGCAGAAGAAGGGAAAATAAAGATTAGTAGCAAAGTAAATGATATAGAATCCAAAAACTACAATAGAATATATCAATGAAACTAAGATTTGTTATTTTAAAAGAATAAACAAAATTGGTAAACGTCTAGCCAGACTTCTCAAAAAGAAAGGAGAAAGAACTCAAATAAATAAAATCATGAATGAAAGAGGAGATATCACAACCAACGTCAAAGAATTACAAACAATCCTCTGCCCATTTTAAGTTGGATTATTTATAGGTTGTGTGTGTGTGTGTGTGTGTGTTGATTTGTATAAGTTCTTTATAGATTTTGGATATTAATCTGTTATCAGATACATCATTGGACCTAGAGAGTATATGCTAAGTGAAATAAGTCAGACAGAAAGACAAATACCATATGATTTCACTAACACGTAGAATTTAAGAAACAAAATAAATGGTCATATTAAAGAGACAAACAAACAAAACACAGACTCTTCAATCCACAGAACAAACTGGTAGTTGCCAGAATGGAAGTGAGGGAAATGGTGAAACATATACAGAGGATTGAGAATACAATTACTGTGATGAGCGCTGAGTCATGTATAGTACTGATGAATCAATATATTGTACTCTTGAAACTAACATAAACTGTATATTATTATTACCAAAAAAGGAAAAAAGACAAATCTATTTCAAATATTTTTAGGGTAAATAAACATATCTAAAATTTTTGTTTTTGCTTTCTCTCATCACCTCTCACCTCTGAAAAGAAGGGAGTTGATGGAGGACAGTTGACAGAAAGTGAGGAAAGGCTCCCTGGATAGAGGTCCCATCCTACTGTCTCATATTTTTGGAGGCAAAGCATTCAATAACAATAGAAGGGAAATAGATGCTCACAGATATGATATGTTAGATCACCTTTATCTAGTCTACCAGAATGTCCCAACCTTGCAGTGGTGACAAAATGCAGTGTTCATTTAAAAAATTTTTTAATGTTTATTTTATTTTTGAGAGAGAGAGAGAGAGAGAGAGAATGAATGAGGGGCAGAGAGAGAGGGAGACACACAAACTGAAGCATACTCCAGGCCCCAAGCTGTCAGCATAGAGCTCGACACAGGGCTTGAACTCATGAGCCGCAATATCATGGACTTGAGCTGAAGTTGGACGCCCAACTGACTGAGCTACCCAGGTGCCCCAAACTGTGTTCTTTCAGTGTGAAGCTGCCCTGAAGCCTAAATGAATCCCTTTCTTGAGACACTAACTAGGGTATAATATTATATACTATCATATGATATATCTAACTCTCAGTACCTCATCATAGCCAGACATTTATTCAAAATACAAATCCACTTTAAGTCATTATAGGAGAATATAACATTATGAGAAAATATTCTGTATGTCAACAGATCACCTAAAGGATTTCCCATAACAAGATGTAATAACTGGAGGAAAACAAAGTCAAGAGGATTTTTCTTAGGGTATCTTCTGGTTGTATCCCACCTTGAAAAACAGTATTTTGAAGTGTTGTAACAGAGGGCATTTATTTGTATCCCAAATTTATTTTCCTCTTCTTCTAAATTAATAAATTATTACCTAGGCACAGTATATTTAGAGTAAAGTCTTTATTTCTCAGTCTCCTTTGCAGTTCTGTGTAGCCATTGGACTTAGTGGTCAATGTGATATGAACAACAGTAATATGTGAAAACTTTTAGTCACCACATAATGGAAAAGTAACATATAGCCAGAAGACCACAGTAAAATTAAAATGTTAAGATTCCAGGCAAATCTGGAATCTTAGCATCCAATCTTATCTATACTACTGAGAAGATCAATAGAATAAGACACCCATACAGTTCACAATTCTCTTTAGGTGGTCCTAGTACACTTTGTCAACAAGTAAAATGTAGAGATTGTACCAAATCCTTCCCAGTGTAAGGAAGCCCCTTGCCAGCTCCAAGAAGAATTCACCTAAAAGTGAGTTAAGGAAAGATATCCCCACTCACAGTACTACATATGAAGGGATGGCCAAATGGTCTATAAAGCAGGAAAAATATGAATATTAATGAACTATATAGAACTTGGAATCTCTTTGAGCCAACTGGTAAGCTGTGGGACAGTCTGCTGAAGAAGGGATGAGACCCAAATCTCAGAGACCAAGGAGTTATCATTGGGAGGAAAAAAGGACAAAGCACATGAAAATGGGTTACACTCAACAAGCCCTGTTTATCACCGTCCCAAAAGGCCACTCAAAGGACTCACTGACAGTTCAGTGTGCTTCAGTCAGAGCCAAAAAAAAGTCAGTGAAAGTCAAGAATCTGGATTCTGAAAATCAAATTGGCTGAAGATAACGTCTCTGCCAATGTCAACAGGGGGTATAACTGCAAGGGTGAAGAGTAGGTGTTTGTGCAGAAATCACGAGAACCTAAGAGGGAAAAATGAAGTTGCAATCAGTATTGAAACGGTTTTATTCTTGAAAATAATAACTTCATTAAAACTGATAACTCTGCATAGTTAATTCTGATAGTTGAAAAATTATCTCAAATAATAATTCAGCTTCAAATCGTTGAATGTGAAATGCCAATCTCTGTAAGATATTTGGGTTTGCTTTTCAAAGTCTAACTTCCAAATTGTCTACTTTACTTAGAAAGCTGAATGATTCATTTAAGAGAAAAATACAGATTATTTAAACAAATTACTAAAAATATAAGCAAAGATGAGAATTAACAGAATTAAATTTCAAATTTCTCTCATTGAATGCAGTATAAATTATACCTGATATATTATTTTTAAACTATTTTACATACAACTTTAAGTTGTGTTTCATTGATTCGATTTATCAAAAGATTGAGTCATCTTATTCAGGCATAAGGTTACACTGAATACTAAAAACAATACATACTTGTGAAGAATCTGTATATGTTAATATTTAATTTTTTTGAGTTTATTTATTTTGAGAGAGACAGAGACAGCATAAGTGGAGGAGGGGCAGAGAGAGAGGGAGGCAGAGAATCCTAAGAAGGCTCCACACTGTCAGCACTGAGCCTGATGTGGGACTCAAACCCATGAAACTGTGAGATCAAAACCAAGAGTCAGATGCTTAACTGACTGAGCCACCCAAGCATCCCCTTAATATTTAACTTAGAATTTAGCATCTTTTCTAAATGCTTTTTCAGTTATGTAAGTAATAATTGCTTTTAATAGGTATTAGAAATGAGTTTCTTCTTAAATATAATTAAGTTTTATAGTGTGTGATTTTATTTTATTTAATTTTTTATTTTTGAGAGAGAGAGAGGGAGAGAGTGAGCACACAAGCAGGAGAGGGTCACAGAGAGGTTGAGAGAGTCTTAGGCAGGATCCACACTCAGCATGGAGCTCAACATAGGGCTTCATCCCACAATTCTGGGATCATTACCTGAGCTGAAATCAAAGAGTTGGACACTTAACCGACTGAGCAACCCAGGTGTCCCTATTTTATTTTATTTTAAAATAATTTTAAATTTATTTTCAAAACTGCATTATTTGTACCAAAAAACTATTTCCTAAATCATTTGAGAGTAAGTTACCAGTAGAATGCCCCAATACTCCAAATGCTTCCATGTGCAGTTCTTACTAACAAGGATATACTCGTATGTAACCACAATACATCCAACACTGGTATGTTACTATCTGTAATTGATAGAGCTCAGTCAATATTGCCAATAAAAGCCTGGACTCCACTTGCCTAGGATCACTTTTCCACTTAGTTGCCATTTTTCTTTTAGTTTCCTTCAATCTGAAACAAGTTCTCAGTTTTCCATTGACTTTCATGATTTTGATCTGAGAAGATTAGAGGTCAGTTATTTTCAAGAATTATTCTGAATTTGGATTTGGCATATTCTCATATTTAGATTTAGATTTTACAAGTTTTGTTGGCAATTTTACCGCAGTGATGCTGTGTTCTTCACACTGTATACTATGAGGCTGTATGCAATATTCACAAGGTTCATTCTTATTGTTTTCCCTTCATATTTGTAATTCTTGGCTTAAACAGTAAACTTGTGGGTGGCATTGAATTGCAGGGTCCTTTGTGTGGGCTGCTGGTACAGAGGACCAAAATATGGGTCTCCTGGGCCTTGAACCTGAGTAAAAAACTCTGATTCCAATTATTTCATGTGTATATTAAGTGATTTTATCAATCCCATGTGAATGTAGGAAATCTCATGTCAGTGCCGCTGTTACTCATTGTAGATTCTTTCTTCTTCTTCAGCTCCCACACATTTTTCTTGCTAATAGTGATATCCAAGTATCATGCAGATGCTTTTCTTATTTAGGCTTTGATACCCCAAACTCAGTAGCACAGCTATTCCCATTCCTCAGTGGATGATCTTTCTAACCTGCTTGGATGATGAGATCCTGCACTGGGCCCTTCCCTCTACCTGTGGAAATACTTACTTTGCTGAGTATATCTTGAAGTGATTATTCAACAAGAAAGGAAAGAAGTAAGGAGGGAAGAAAGAAACATATCAATGGCAGAGTATTTAAATTACATCTAATTAATCTAATGTTCTGTTAAATTTTTACATATATATAATTTCAAATTATTTACTTATTTCAAATGATTTCTATATACATATATATGATATGATTCAAATATATCCTTTTATAACTAATGTACTCAAGCTTTTGAGAAAAAATTCCTTATGAAAAAAGAATTTATAAGACTAAGAAATGCTAAAAGACAGAGACCTATATCTCAAAGAATATCCAAAGAACATAAAATAATTATACCAAATGAGAATCTACATATTTTCCCCATGGAAACTTCACTCTCAAGTAATAAAAGTAATTATATCTCCCAGACAGGAGTGATTTGAGAAGTTTCAAAAACAATCCTCTACACTGTAGAGAAACCATTTTTGTCTCATTCACTGACTTACAGATGTTTCTTTGGTTCAGACAGTAATTACTAAAAAAGGAAATTTTAATTAAAAGGTCATTTTATAATTAACTAAGTTATTTGAAACAGAGATGGAATAACTCAAAAATTCTATCTTTTTTGAAAATTAGAATTTTTTTTCAATCCATTATAGTTATGTTGTTCTGGGTCCTCAGTTACATGATCCTGGATGTGTAATAATGGAAGAATGTCTGAGAATTGACCCAATGTGGATTAAAGGCTCTGGGGACAGTTATTGCTTGTTACAAGCCATGAGCTTGTCAGAAAACTGGGTAAAAATGGAGGAAACAGAGCAACTCAATCTTTTCTGATACCAATTTTATATCCTTTGAACAAGAGTCCAAATAGTGCTTTGAATGATTATAAATTGGAGCTACCTAAAGTTGTCATTTATTACACTTCCATTGTGATTACTTAATCAAAAAAGTCTAGCCCTTCAGACAACTTCATAATTCACATTCACCAGTCACTAAGGTTAACTTATCTCCCAAATATTCCTGGAAACTCCAAAACTAAAGAACATTCAGAAACAAAAGGAGGTAAGGCTTTATATTATGATTTTGAAAATTCTTCCAATATAACTACTTTTTTCTTGTAATTTATTTATTTGTAGACTCCTTGAGAATTATTTTCCTTTATCTGTGATGTCTAATATTTTTATTAATGTATTTCCTGAGGTTGATGATTCCAAATAATTTTTCCAGTTTCCTAGTGGATCTTTTCAATATATAGGTTCAGGCTTTATAATTCTGGAAATATTTCTTCAAACATTATTATAAATATTAATTTAATCCAATGTGTTGTTTTAATCTTTAGTGACTCCAATTATACAAATATTATGTCTTCTTTGCCTGTCTTCCATTCTACCATGCTCTTACTCTTCTCACTGTTTTAGTATTTATAGTCTTGGTTGTTCTTCTGCTTTTCTTAAAGTATTTTTATGAGGTTCATATTCAATTTTATTCTCTCATGTATTAGTTTTTATTTCTGATATGTTTTCAATGCCTTCTATTTCTTTCCTAAAGTTAATCCATCTTTCCTCATTTCTTTTTTTCTGCTCTTTCTTTCCCTAAATATTTGTTTGAGTATACTTAATTAATATTGCATCATGGTCATTTTTTGCTATAGGTTTTTCTTCTTGTTACTTTTTGGAAAGATGAAGAGTTTTCATTAAAGTTCACTAAATTTATTTTCTGATTTTTACACGAATTCTGTGGTAGATTTGTTGAGTTCTCTTTAGATCAGTGTTGTGAACTGTGGATGCTTTACAAAACTTCTAGTTCAACGCCATCCTCCTTTGTCGTTAATCAAAAAGATAATAATCTAGACCTTTAGAGAGATTTTTTTTTATAGTTAGGGAAGAGGTTATGTTTCTCTGCCATTTGGTTCTCTGTTGTCTGGTAATTTTCCCCTTTGTTATTCAAAGGCCCCCAAATTCCTCTCATTTTTCTTTTCCCTGCTGCTTTTCTTGGCCTGCTGTTGTTCACTGCTGTGGTGCTATCATGTGAAGCTTGTTTCCTTGGGACTTGATGTTGTTCTTTTTTAATTTACTGTTATTTTGAAGTTCGGTCATTCTTTGTCTTCAAGTCATGTTAAGGCAATTTGTTCATAGTTTTTTTGCTATTGTATTTGTTGTTTTATGTTGCTTATTTTCTTATAGTTTTGAATTGTTTGAGGTGGATATACTGAAAGATGCAGATTTAGTTGTCTTTGTCTTCTGTTACCTGGAGGTTGTTTTTCTTTTAAGTTTTTGTTTCTCTTTGGCCTATGCCCCTTAAACCATGTTATTTAAACTGAATTATGTGCGGTGGACAAGTAAGTTATCTTATTTACTATTACTATTACTATCTCCTCCAATAATCAAATACACACATTATGATAACAAGGATGAAATATAAATTGTTACTAATGTACTATAACCAATAAAGTGAAACTTGAACAAAATAATATCCAAATCTGACGTTGGAGATTTCCATTCCATTAAATACAAGGTAGATGTGCTGTGTAATCAAGGAGAGCATTTTATATTATCAAATTAAACCCCTGTTGTACCTGTTATGTAGTTACAAACAAAGGAGTTCAGTCTTGTGAATGTCAACTGGGTAGTTTTTACTAGTAATAAATTAAGTTTGAATACATTAAAACATTTAAATGAAACTGCACTATATTACCCAAAATTAGGTAGGTGTAGATCATTAGAGCATAAATTATTACCCATTTTAAAAATTGCTAGTTTCTTGTTTTCTGGCAAGAAAACACTGGGCCATTTTAGAGACTTGGCAAAGCCAAGTGTATTTTAGCACAGTTTCAAGATAAAAACAACTTGTCGTGTCAATAGCTGAGGCAAAGAAGTTAATGAGATGTAGTTTAGTACCAATATACCCTATTTTGCCATTAAACTGAAAAAAAAAGTAGTGAGAGGTGTGACTCTACATTTCACTTTACCAATGACAAATTATAGTGATTAACTGGAAATAATCCTTATCTAAATAGTAAACAGTGTTCTTTCTTAAAATTTGTTCTCACTTGCACTCAGCTTCTTCTTTCTAGTATCCTTATCAAGAAAAAAAAACATCATTTTCCTTTCTTCCAAATGTCTATAAGATGTTAATATTATTTGGAATTTACATGATGAATTGTCACTAAAGATGTTCAAAGCCTTTCCCATGCATTGCCTCATGGCCCATCTTCAACCACATCACAGCCAGCTTCTCCTTTTTTTCTTTCTCCACTTTGCCAAAGGGACTAATTTTTCTTCATTTCTACATTTGTGGTTGCAACCAACTAATCTATCCTTTGGGGATTTGTCTTCCACCAAACTTGAAGTCAAATGGGGATGCTGTCTCCCTTGTTCTTTAGCTTCTTTCTTGCCACTAAAAATAAATAAGCCAGTGGATTTTACTGCTAATCACTAAAAGGAAAAAACAAGACTTCATAAAATTAAATATAAACAAGTTGCCAAAATTATAAATTTCCTACTTCATGGTTCCTGGAAAATGATTAATTTTCCTTTCTAAAATTGAAACTTGAGGCTTCTTACACACATTTGTCTGGCTATTAGTTTTTATTCTTGAGATAGGGCTCATCAAACAGATCAATATCCCTTACATATTTGTCATCAGGCCATGCACTGTTTGAAACATTTCATAAAATAACCTACCTCCCAATAAGAAAATATCCAAAAGTCTAGGTATAAGTTCATTTTTCATACAAGTGGACAATTTGCATGTCATTAAGCTTCAGACCAAGTCAAGGGTTTTTCTTCCAAGTATCTTCTTAATATGAGTCACTTCTCTGAGTTTCAGTTTGGTTGCTTCCATTTGGTTTTCTTTCTTATTTTTTTAATGGAGACTATTTTAAGAGCAGTTTTAGGTTTATAGAAAAATTAACTAGAAAGTACAAAGAATTCTCTTATACCTCCCTGTCTATAAATATGCATGGCCTTCTTTATGATCAACATCTTTCACCAGAATGGTATGTACATTTGTTTTATCATTAATAAACCTATATCGACACATCATTATCATCAAAAGTCCACTGCTGACATTAGAGTTCTTAGATCTGTACATTCTTTAAGTTTGGACCTATGAATAATGACATATACCACCATTATAATATCATACAGAACAATTTCATTGCCCTAAAAATCCTCTGTGCTTTGCCTATTCATCCCTCCCTTTCCCCTATCCCCAAGCAACCACTGACTTTTTTTACTGTTTCTATATCTCTGCCATTTCTAGAATGTCATGTAATTGGAATCACACAGGGTAGACTTTGCAGATTGGCTCCTTCTCATAATAATATACATTTACATTTACTCCATGTTTTTCGTGGATTGATAACGCATTTATTTTTAATAGGCTTTATTGTTTAGAACACCATTAGATTTGTTTTTTTTTTAATGTTTTTTATTTATTTCTAAGAGACAGAGAGAGAGAGAGAGACAGCGTGAGCAGGGGAGGATTAGAGAGAGAGGGAGTCACAGAATGAAACAGGCTCCAGGCTCTGAGCTGGCAGTCAGCACAGAGCCCGACGCGGGGCTCGAACCCACGAACCGCGAGATCATGACCCAAGCGAAAGTCGGATGCTTAACCGACTAAGCCACCCAGGCGCCCCTAGATTTAGTTTTGAGCAGAAGGTAAAGAGGTTTCCCCTACACCTGCAGCACACGTGCACAGCCCCCTCCACTACTGATATCCCCCACTAGAGTGTTATATTTATTATAATTGATTAGCCTACACTGGTACATCATAATCATCGAAAGTTTATAGTTTACATTATGGTTCACTCTTGGTGTTGTATATTCTATAGATTTGGACAAATGTATAATGACATGATCTACCAATATAGTATAGTTCCTACCAATATAGGTTCACTGCCTTAAAAATCCTCTATGCTCTGCCTGTTTATTTCTCCTCCCCACTAATCCTGGCAACCTTGAGCTTTTTAATCTCTCCATTTTGTTGCCTTTCCCACAATGTCACATAGTTGGAATCATAGAGTGGGTAGCCTTTTCAGATTACTTCTTTCACTTAACTAATATGCATTTAAGATTTTTTCATATATTTTCATTTCATTAATAGCGCATTTCTCTTTAGATCCAAATAGTATTCCATTATCTGGATGGACCACAGTTTATTTATTCATTCATCTACTGAAGGGCATCTTGGTTGCTCCCAAGTTTTGGCATTACTTTATTTCTTTTTTTATTCATATTTAATAATTTGAAATTTTTATGTTTTTATGTGGGTGGATGCAAACTCTCTAGTTCTAAGAATGTTACCAGATGGTGGGCTGTAGAATGCTTTTCAAGCTACTTATCCTCATGATATTCCATAAACACAATATTGATGTTTTTATTTATCCCCATCCAGGAAAATATCCTTTCCATCTCTAAAAAAAATAATGATGTGGAATATTCTGAACTCACTCACTCATTTGATAATAGGTTGTTATTTTTTCCAATTTCTTATATCATAATTTGAATTTATTTCCTTTCCATTTTCCTTAATTTACAAAAAACAACCAGATTATGACAGAGTGAATTTGTTTCTATACCTTAATATGACTACTCCTTTTGAAAGAGAAAGAGAGACAGAGAGAGATCTTTTGAAATAAGGGGACTTAATTTGAAAATTGGCTTATTCTAACTTCTTTTCTCTGTAACCTTAATTGGAAAGAATACAAAGAAATGTAAATATGCTTTTTATTCAAGAAAATTGTATTCAAGTATTTTTTAAATGATTCTCTTACTTACTGATGGAATAATCTATTAGCATTCAATTGTCAAGACACCAGAAGGCTATGTACCCCTTCCAACAAAATATGTATCTTTCAAACATCATGGGTTAATTATCAACTTGTCATTATGGCTAGAATATTCCCTGAGGCTCTGTATCTGGAAGAAAGTAATTTTGGGAGTTGATATTTTGGCGAACATCTCCATGAAAATGCTCACATAGAAAGATGCATTTCCTGGTAGTGCAAAAAAAAGAAAAAAAAAAGCTCTTTCTTCCTCCTAAATGACATTTTAGATACACAGGATTTTTCTATCATTTAATCCCCTTCCTCAGCCTGGAATAAGAAGAGGAACTCTGCCTTGTATCCTTTGGGTGAGAAGTGTTTGTTTCTTGCCTCACTCTGGTCAGTCTATTTTCTACATCCAACATGAGTAAATGTTCTTATACTTTGTCTCTTCTCAGATGGTTTCTCTTTTCTGTACTTCAGGCTTTGTCTTATCTTCTTACCATACAATGGAGAGTTCTTTGAATGTTTTTATGCCCATATAATCCTGTAAAATAACATGACCTAAAACAAATACCAATTTAAAAACATAGAATACTACAAACAGTGCATCGTGCAATTGAATAGAGGTTGGCCCTGTGAAGAAACTCAGAAAGAACATAAATAATGTGTGAAATACATTCATAGGGGGTTTAGTATTTGTGTTTCAAAAGTCAGCATATAATATGGAATGCTTCATGACTTAGTTTTTGATCTGTGTACATGAGCAATGCCACAATTAGACCTTCTTTGTCTAAAGATTAAAGCAGACAAACAGGATGTTGATAAGGCATTCCTATGAATTTCCTATATCACAATGAACATTAGATTTTCTTTTACTACATATATAATTTCCAAATGGTTTATCTCATCTGCCTCTAAGGTAGTTAAGATTAAAGCAAATAATTCTGAAATCTTGCAAGGAATTATTGAAGTTGACAAATGTTGTATGGAATTTCACAAGCTTCCCTTTCTAGCAGAGAAAGCTGAGTGTGCAGTACTTGAGGAATCAGGAAATAAAGACACCTGGTTACAATTTATCACCATTTTCTTTGGCTAGCCTGAATTTCTTGTCTTGTGATCTTTTATTGCTCTTGACTTCCCTCATTAACTCTTTCAAATACATTACTGCATTATGCATTCATAGTTCACAAAGGTTCAGTAGATATGGGACTTAAAAACACTGTGTAGTATATGGATCAGAAGCTTTGTGTTATTAGACCTGATATTAAGCAACAGCAGCTATCCCGTGTGAGTTTAGATATCTTTACCTCCTTCCCTTTTCTACCACCCATTGTTGCTTTGTAAGGTTTCAGGGGGAAGACATGCCAAGAATTGTCTCTGTTTAGCAAAAATCCTGTGGCCTATTGGCCTTCCTTAAAAAAAAATCAGTAGTAAAGGAGACTTCGCATCTATAATTGTCCTAGTTGGTTGACCAGAAAATCCGGCCTCAAGCTACACCTACCCACAAACCGTTTGAAGCTTTCGTTCCAAGCCCAACATCCCCAGAGTTTCTGTTGAAATGAATAGACTCATTGAAATGCATCTGTATATATAATATTAATAAACTTTTCTTCCAATATTTGTTCATTTCCCCTTCTACAATGTCACATTTAGATTATGATTATGGTACTTTCACAATTTATTGAACAAAACTTGTCCTCTTCTGTTAAAGATGTTTAAATTGCTAACTTCATCCAAGAACATTCTCTTGGGAGCCAGATCATATATCCAACTACTTATTGCACCTCCACTTTCAGGTTCCATAGTCACCTAAAACGTAACATTTTCAAAAATTCAACTCGCCATCTCTTTCCAGCCTTCTTATTCCCTCCCTTATCTTCTTCTATAATTTTTTATAACTAAATGATTGTTATAACTATGCATCCTGTTGCCCTACAAAAACTTTAAATTTTATCTTGGAATACTCAATGTCACTCATACCAAATTCAGCCACTGCTAAACATATTGATTTTATTTTCTAAATATATCTTAAATCTATCCACTTTTATTACAAATATTTCTCTGAACAAATTAGCATCATATTTCAGTATCTTAATTCTTTTTTCAACCCTTACATATTCTCTCTCATTATTCACATTAGAGCCACAGTATCTTAAAACAATCATCTAGTCAGTTTAGTAATTAAAAATCTATTAAAAATTATCAGTAAAAAAACTGCTGCTTTTCTCTTAGAAATAAATCCAAATTGAGTAGTATATCTTACAAGGTCTTAAATGATTTAGTGCCGGGCATTTATCTAGCTTCGTTTATTATCATTTTTAAGTAAACAAGCTCACATCAACTATGTCATCATAAATTTATTAACATGAAGCTATTTCGCTCCATAAACTGTTTTAATTTTTCTAGAATATTCTATAATAAAGGAATTATTAATTTTAGTGGTAGGTGCTTATCTCTTAAAAAAGATCACACACTATTGCCTAATAGCAAATAAGCTAATATCTACTATACTAAAAGATTAAAAATTTTGAAGGTGCAATTAAATACCTAATAGCTGTTAGTCAAAATGAGGGGGGGGGAACTAGTGAAAATAAGGTGACACTGTTAAATATAAAGTGAAGATGTGAAGATTTAACAAGTACAAAACTTACTGTATAAGAAAAATTACAAAAGAAAATATTCCTTAACTTGGGTAAAGGGACACCTTTTAATTATGACTGAAAATCCAGAAAAAATAAAAGAATGATTAATTGACTATATATATATATATATATATACATATATTTTTTTAACTAGCATGACAAAAGCACCATGAATGAAACAGAAATGTAACTATCAAACTGGGAGAAAATATTTACAGCACATATCACAGAAAAGGACTAATAATTCAAATAGGCAAAGAACTCTTAAAAACTGAGAGAAAAATTGCAAAAACCTGAAAGCATAAGAGACAAAAAATAGTGATGTGTAATTCTCAAACAAAAGGTAAAAATATTATCTTTAAGCATAAAAGCATGTTCAACATCACACATAATTATAGGAAAGCAATTGAATACATCAGTGGGATACTACTTTTACTTTCCAAATTAAAAAAAATTAAAAGGTAAAACAACACATCAATTAGTGGGTCTGGGGAAGTTGACTCTCATATATTACTGGTGGGAACACAAATCTATAAAACCTTGTGGAGGAGAATATGGTAAAATCTACCAAAAATACTTATTTATTGATTGATTCAGAATCTCAATTTTAGAAATTTATCAAAAAATACAACTCCAGGGATACTGAAATACAGATGATGTGTTCAAGGAAATTCATTGTAACATAATTTGTTATTACAAAATACTGAACACAATACACTACACAGAGAAGTGATTGAATGAACTCTGGCACATCTATATGGTATAGCTGATAGAGTACTATGCACCTGTGAAAATGAATAAGGAAAAACTGAAATGGAGCAATTTCCAGAATTTATTGTTATGTGAAGAAAGCTGTCAAGAAGAGTATCTTTAGTATGTTACATTTTGTGTAAGAGGAGAGGAAAATAAAACATGTGCAAGAAGTCGAGAAGAAATAATTAGATAGTAATAAGATTAGCTACTTTAAAAAGTAGGTAGAAATTGTATATTTGCTATATCCTCTAAATCCATGTTTCCCCTGCTATCCAAAAGTAGAGAATCCCTATGAAACCTTTTGTAAACTGAAATAGTCTAAAGCAAAGAATGTCCCCCATTTCCTGAAAGTTCACATTAAACCTTTTTGGTTTTACCAAAGCAAAACATTTTGTAATTGAAAGAAATCTTTTTGTTAGTAACTTCTTGTTAACTTAAAGAAATCTAGAGAGGATTTCCACTTAAAAAAATAAGTCTTTGCTGTACTAACGCAGGTCTTTCATAAAACTATGAAAATGGTGAAAGCAAAGCTGAAGAGGCACATAAAGTGGAATTTGTAGGTAACAAGGGAGAATGAATTGCCATGGAAAACGGGGGTTGATTTTGCGTACCTCACAGGACAAGTTTTAAAAGTAATTTTTACAAAGTATTTTGTAAATGCTAATTTTTTAGGATTCTATTAATTGGCATACAAAAATGTAAGGATGAACATTCTAATTTCTCATAGTCATGTTTTTTGAAATTTCCATCATCATCAAGCAAAATAAATGTCAATTTAAATTGAAAGCTATGTGTAAGAATGATTCGGCATTCCATGCACTTGCTTTAAAAATTTAGTCCTGTGCATACTATGGTGTTTTATTGTGCATATTTAATTTTTTCACATTTTTTCTAGAGCCAATAATTAGTGCTGCTTTTGTACCTAAGTTTTATGTGATTTTAATAAAACATGGATAGTTGTAGCCACCTGCTGACTATTTCTGGTTTAAAATAAAATTGTGACTGCAATATAAAATAAAATAAAATAAAATAAAATAAAATAAAATAAAATTAAAGTAAAGTAAAGTAAATGACAACATGAATTTTCAGAAAGCAGAGGATCCCTGTATTCCTTTTTCTATATGTCTGACTTTCATAGTCATGTTACTATTTCATTTATATAGAAAAACTAAATAAAATACACAATGCTGTAATATTGAATACAAACAAGAACATAGTAACTTAAACATTTTCAAATGAGTAATATTTCACTTCAATATCAAAACTGTGTCACCTTTAACATAGTGATTAGATTATGTACTCCCAAGTTAAATACAAAAGAAACAATACTTTCTGAAAACACTCAAAATAAATTGAAATCCAAGTACTTGGCTTCTTTATGATAGAAGCATGAATGAGCAGTTTTGAAATCACTTTCAATGCTTTCTAGGACTGAGCACATATGTAAACACTTTGTAGACATGGGAGACAGTTTTCTTACTCAGAGAAGAGAGAAACAAAATAGAAATTGAGAAGACAGAATAAGACCCATGGATTTGGATTGTGCTTTGCAATATCAGTGTGATAATTACCTGTTTCTGTACTCTAAAAATGTGTAAAAGCAATGGCTCCCCAGTAGCAATGAATATACCTAGTACAAGGATGTTGGCTTCTTTTTGTTTTTAAAGTATTTATTTATTGTGTGAGAGAGACAGAGAGAAAGAGAGAGAGATCATGAACAGGAGAGGGGCAGAGACAGAGGGAGACAGTGAATCCCAAGCAGTGGGAGTGGCCGCATGGAGCCAGTTACTGGGCTTGAACTCAGGAACCACGAGTTCATGACCTGAGCCAAAACCAAGAGGGAGACGCTTAACTGATTGAACCACCTAGACACCCACAGGATTTTGGTTTCTAAATACCACTCTCTACTTAAAAGAACCAAGAATTCTTGGGAAAACTGTTGATTCCAGAACTGAGGAAACACCAACATGATCCCGGAATAATTCTAAGTCAGAATGTAAATGCACAAAGAATGCATAAAGAATGATGGAGGGATGTCAAAGGGCGTAAAGGCAACTTAAGGAACTAGTATTACAACTTGAATATCAAAATAATATATTTAATTCAAAAACATAGGAATTTATTACTCAAACTGATATAAATAAGTAAATACATAACTAAAGGAGGACAAATTACTTTTTTAGTAACATGCTAACTAATAAATGTATAAGAATAATGACATTTGAAATCATCACTTGCCAACCACTAATATAATATTTTATTTCCTTTTTTTATAATAATAATTGACTCAGTCAAGAATCATCAATAGATGCTAACAATTAGTCCATCCAAAGTAAGAAGATATTGGGGCGCCTGGGTGGCTTATTCGGTTAAGCGTCCGACNGCATATCTCTTCATAAGTTACTTAAAAATTTTTTAATGTTTATTTACTTTTGAGAGAGAAAGACAGAGCGTGAGCAGGGAAGGGGCAGAGAGAGAGGGAAACGCAGAATCTGAAGCAGCCTCCAGGCTCTGAGCTATCAGCACAGAATCCAACACAGGGCTTAAACTCACAAACCGTGAGATCATGGCCTGAGCTGAAGTCAGACGCTTAACTGACTGAGCCACCCAGGCACCCCTTGCCAAGTTACTTAATCAGAAAATGTAAACTAGTAACATTACAGGGGAAAATTTTGACAGAAATCACCCCAACTGAATGATCAAATTAACATTGGCAGTAATGAGACAAATCAACAGCAGGTGTTCCCAACTATAACATACTGAGAGCTCAGCATTGGTTCTATGGCATTTCTACCGAAAGTGCATACTCTCAATAATAATCATGAGAAAACACCAGACAAATTCAAACTGAGGGATATTATAAAAAGTAGCTATCTTCTATTCATCAAGACAATCAATGACAAAATGCAAAGAAAATAATAATAAAGTATAGGAGACTAAAATTATATGACAACTAAATATAACACATCATTTTGGATTTATTTTGGCTCAACATTCATTAATACAGATTTTGGTGAAATCACAATAAAGTCTTGCAGCAATATTAATTTGCTTCTTTGAAAATTACACTACAATTATGTTCTTAGAAAATAAATATTTAAGTGTAAATAAATATTAAGTGGTACATGGACATCATGTCTATAATTTATTTTTTCATGGGTTAGAGAAAAATTGTCTACCTATATACCTATTTATTTAGAAAGAATGATAAAGGAAATATGGTAAGATGTTAACATTTGAAGACTATTGGCAAAATTCTTGGACAAGAATTCTATGTACTTCTTTTGTAATTTTCTGTAAATCAGAAACTATTTTGAAAAAAACTTTTAAATAATTATGGGTTTAAGTAGCTCATAAATAGTTTTCTCGAACTACATTAGTTTCTTTTCCACTAACAATTAACTACATTTCTTCAAAATCTATATTTTTTCTGTTCTGGCTTTTGCATAGTAGAAGATGCCATCTACTATTAGTCTTCAATAAAATTGTAAACATTATAGTAAATAGAATAAGAAAGTACTTAAGACAAAAATTTAAAAAAGAAGGGAAAGCTATTCAAAAGTAATAGGAATAACTGACTTCCGTAACACAGAGAAACAGGCAAAGAGACTTAGACAAAATGTGAAGACAGATGAATTTGTCCCAAATGAAAGATCAGGACAAGGTCATGGCCAGAGATCTAAGCAAAACAGATATAAGTAACATGCCTGATGGAGAATGTAAAGCAATGATCATAAGGATACTCACTGAACTTGACAAAAGACTGGAGGACATTAGTGAAACCACTAAGATGAAGATAAGGAATCACATAACAGAGACAAAGTGTTCAAAAAATGAAATAAGAAAAACTCTTGAATGAAGGTCAAGCTGGAAGAGCAGAGGAATGAATTAATAACCTCAATAACAGAGTAATAGAAAGTAATCAAGCTGAGCAAAAGAGAAAGAATTATGTACAATGAGAATAAATGTAGATAACTCAGTGACTCTATTAACCATTATAACATACATATTACAGGGATCCCAGAAGAAAGACAGAAAAGGGAGCAGAGAATTTATTTGAAGAAATAATAGCTGAAAACTCATCTAATCTGCAAAAGGAAACAGATATCCAATTCCATGAAGCACAAAGACCTCCCAAGAAAATCACAAAAGCAGATCTACACTCACGACATATTGTAACTAAAACAACAAAATACAGTGATAAAGAAAAAATATTAAAAGCAGCAAAACAAGGGGCGCTTGGGTGGTTCAGTCAGTTAAGCATCCAACTTTGGTTCAGGTCATGATCTCGTGGTACGTGAGTTTGAACCCTGCATCAGGCTCTGTGCTTATAGCTCAGTCAGAAGCCTGCTACAGGTTCTGTGTCTCCCTCTCTCTCTGTCTCTTCCCTGCTCGTGCTCTATTTCTGTCTCTCTCTGTCTCTGTCTCTCTCAAAAATAAATAAGTGTAAATAAATTTTTTAAAAAGCAGAAGAACAAAAGAAGACAGTTACATACAAAGGAAATTCCATAAGGCTGTCAGAAGATTTTTCAGAAGAAACTTTCCAAGCCTGAAAGTAGTGGCCTGATATATTCAAAGTGCTGAAAGGGAAAACCTGCAGCCAAGAACACTCTATTCAGCAAGACTATCATGCAGAATAGAAGGAGAGAGAGAGTTTCCTGGACAAACAAAAACCACAGGAGCTTGTGACCACTAAACCAGCCCTGCAAGAAATATTAAAGGGGACTGTTTGAGTGAAAGGGAAGGACCAAAATGACAGTATAAATGTAGAAAGCACAAAAGCAGTAAAATTAATATTTCTGTAAAAAACCAGTCAAGGGATTCATAAAATAAAAAGATGTGAAACATGACACCATATACCTAAAACATGAAGAGGAGAGGAGTAAAGGAGTTCAAACTTAAAAAACCATCAACTTATTATAGACTGCTACATGTAGAAGATGTTATATACAAACCTACTGGTAACTACAAATCAAATACCACTTATAAATATGTAAAGAAAAAAGAGAAAGAATTCCAAATATATTACTAAAGAAAATATAAGCCACAAAAGAGAGAAAGATAAGAAAGGTTCAAAGAAACTCTTCAGAAACAAGCACAAAACAAGTAATAAAATGGTAATAAATACATATGTATCAATAATTACTATGAATGTAGATGGACTAAAAGCTCTAGTCAAAAGACAGAGGATAATCTATATGCTACCTACAAGAGACTCGTTTTAGACCTAAAGACACCTGTAGAAGGAAATAAAGAGGGTGGAAAAACATTTATCATGCATATAGATGTTAAAATAAAGCCAGAGGAGCAATATGTATATCAGACAAAGACTTTAAACAAAGACTGCAACAAGAGACAAAGAAGGACACTGTACAATAATAAAGGGTACAATCCAACAAGTAAATATTTAGGCACTCAACATGGAAGCACCCAAATACATAAAACAGTAACAACAAGCATAAAAGAACTAATCAAAAATAATACAATAGCCGTAAGTGGCTTTAACACTCCACTTATGTCAATGGACAAATCATCTAAACAGAAAATCAACAAGGAAACAATGGCTTGAAATGACACACTGGACCAGATGGACTTCACTAATATATTCAGAACATTTTATCCTAAAGCAGCAGAATACACATTCTTTTCAAGTTCACATGAAAAATTCCCTGAATTAGATCACATATTAGGCTACAAAACAAGTCTTAAAAAATTCTAAAACATCAAAGTCATGACATGTATCTTTTCTGGCCACAGTGTTATGAAACTAGAAGTCAACCATAAGAAAAAATCTAGAAAGACCACAAATACATAGAGGTTAAATAACATGCTACTAAACAATAAATGAGTCAACAGAAATTTAAAAAAATAATTAAAAAAAATACATGGAAACAAATGAAAATGAAAATACAACAATCTAAAACCTTGAGGGTGCAACAAAAGTGGTTCTAAGAGGGAAGTTTATAGCAATACAGGAGTACCTCAAGAAGCAAGAAAAATCTCAAATAAACAACCTAAACTTACACCTAAAACAGTTAGGAAAAGAACAACAAACAAAACCTAAAAAAGAGCAGAAAGAAATAATAAAGATTAGAGCACAAATAAATGATATGGAAACTGAAAAAAGAAAAAAACACAGTAAAACAGATCAGTGAAACTTGGAGCTGGGTTTTTGGGAAAAACACAAACAAAGAATAAAATTGATAAATCTCTAGCCAGACTTACCAAGAAAAAAAGAGAAAGGACTCAAAGAAATAAAATCTCAAATGAGAGAGGGGAAATAACAAACATACCAAAATACAATGAATTTTAGGAGAATATGATGAAAAACTATATGCCAGCTAATTGGATAACTTAAAAGAAATGGATAAATTCCTAGAAATGTATAACCTACCAAAACTGAAACAGGAATAAATAGAAAATTTGAACAGACTTATAACCAGCAAAGAAATTGAATCAGTAATCAAAAAACTGTCAACAAACAAAAGTCCAGGACCAGATGGCTTCACAGGTGAATTCTACCAAACATTTAAAGAGTTAATACCGATTCTTCTCAAACTGTTTCAAAAAAAAAAAAAATAAAATAAAATAAAATAAAATAAAATAGGAAGGAAAACTTCCAAACTCATTCTATGGGACCAGCATTATCCTGATACCAAAATCAGATAAGGACACCACAAACAACAAGAACTACAAGCCAATATTTTTGATGAACACAGATGCAAAAATTCTCAACAAAATACCAGCACACAAAATGCAACATATATTAAAGTAAATCATTTCTGGGGCGCCTGGGTGGCTTAGTCGGTTAAGCATCCGACTTTCGCTTAGGTCATGATCTCGCGGTTCGTGGGTTCGGGCCCCGCGTCGGGCTCTGTGCTGACTGCCAGCTCAGAGCCTGGAGCCTGTTTCAGTCTGTGACTCCCTCTCTCTCTGACCCTCCCCTGCTCACGCTGTCTCTCTCTCTCTCTCCTAGAAATAAATAAAACATTTAAAAAAAAAAAAGTAAATCATTTCTATAGATGCAGAAAAAGTATTTGAATAAATACAACATCCATTCATGATAAAACCCTTCAACAAAGTAGGGTTAGAGGGAATATACCTCAACATAAAAAGGACATATGTATATAGATAGTATCCACAATGTGGAAATATATGATAAAATGTAAAATTGTTTTCCACAGTGACTGTACCAATTTGCCTTCCCACCAACAATGCACAAGGGTTCCTTTTTCTACACATCCTCACCAACACCAGTTGTTTCTTGTGTTGTTGATTTTAGCCATTCTGACAGGTGTGAGTGACGTGATACCTCATTGTAAGTTTTGGCTTGCATTTTCCTGATAAGTGCTGATAAGCATCTTTTCATGTGTCTGTTGGCCATTTAAATATCTTCTTTGGAAAAATGTCTGTTCATATCTGCTTCCCATTTTACTATCATTTTACTTCCAGCATGTTTTTTTCTCATTTGTGGCCCTGGCAAATGGGCTAAGCAGTAGGGAGCAATGTTTCTTTTTATTTCCAAAATGAATCCACTGGATGTACTCCTGGCATCTCCTTGGGTGCAAATTCCTCTCCTAAAAGGACACATGCCAGATTGAATTTGAATCTACCCTAATGACCTCATTTTAATATAATTATCTCATTAAAGGCCCAATCTCCAAGTATAGTTAGTTACACTTTAGTTAGAGTTTCAACATAAGAATTTGGGGGAGACACAATTCAACCTATAAGAAGTAGCAATACCACTAAAAGTAGAATATCAATCTGTCTAAAATTGGTACTTTGAGATTAAGAGATAATTTAGTCCAATTGATATTAAGATTGAAAAATCCAGAAACGTTTACAGGTTAGCTGTGAACTTAGAGGGCAAGAATATGTTTAGTCCTTCTAGGAACTATGGAACTATATTTTTAGTCATTAAATAATAATTATCAATTCCTCTGATATTGAGAAATACATGTTTTTCTAATTATTCTTTTTTGAAAGACAGTGTTAGCCACTTTAATTAAGTGGGTTTCCAACTCTAGCAAGAACATTAAGTAACAGTGAGATCTGATTGATGCTTTTCCCCTCACATCGCTCTTACATCATGAATCTAAAACGGAAAAGTTGAAGGTTATTCAGCATAGAGGGAAATGGGAAAATTTTTTATATATACTTGCATTCTTCGTTGATAAGTGAATTCATCTTTGTGCATGAAATTTAAAAACATTTGACACCATTATAATACCTGTTTGTTTAAACATAGTCATAATATATATCCAAGATTGCATTTCAAATTGAAATTTTCACTTTTCTTTACATTTGTATTCCAGAACATGCATGGATAGGCCTTTTTAGCTTTCAGGGTGTTTCGAATGATTGTTTAGTAGATCTAGATCAGACTTCTTGGTTGCAAGCAACAGTAGGAACTTGGATAATTTTAAAAGAAAAGGTATTCAGTTAGGTCACAGAATTGAGGCTGAAAAACTTGGGCCATACATAGGACAGTCCAAGAGTTGTTGTTCCTGGCATTATGCAGCCAACTTGCTGCAGCTGCAGGCTCTACTGAGACTCTTAACTGCTTCCAAAGGTGTCCCTGGTACCACCAAACTTGCAATGATCTTACCCCCTCTATTGACCTTACTTGGTACCACATGTTCAATATTCAAAGTCCCTAGCAAAAATGTCTGATTGGTGGAAACTCAGAAATGTACTTGAATACTCACTAAAGAATAGAGCCTCTTCATCTTCCATGGTGGAGGTAGGTATTGGAAATCACCATTTAACAGACAGCCCACATGGTAGATGAGTAATTCCACACAAGGAAAATGCTCTATGAGCTGGAGGATAGAGAAGCACTATATTTGTCATTGTGCCTAGTCTGTTCTCATGTGGGCCTGGGGGACAACATGGAAGGAAAATCCTTTATGTGTTTGAAATTCAATCAATTTCAAACCAAAATTTGGGGAAAACTCCAAATCTCAATTTATAGACTAAAAAAAATGGTTAAGTGTTATGAGATATTTAAAATTAGCAGTAGGCTCAGCCTGACTTATTTCGCTCGAGCGAAATAAGTCAGGCAGAGAAGGACAAGTATCATATGTTTGCACGTATAGGAGGATTAGGAGGAACTTGACGGAGGAACAAGGGGGAGAAGAAGGGCAGAAATGGTGGGGGAAAGGGAGAGAAGCAAACCATGAGAGACTCTTGAATGCTGACAAAAACTGAAGACTGATGGATGTGGGGGGAGGGGGGGATGGGCATGGAGGAGGACACTTGTGGGGATGAGCACTGAGTGTTATGTGGAAACTAATTTGACAATAAACTATTAAAAAAAATAAAAAAATAAAATAAAATTAGCAGTAGGTCGGGGCACCTGGATGGCTCAGTCAGTTAAGCATCTGACTTCAGCTCAGGTCATGATTTTGCAGTCTGTGAGTTCAAGCCCCATGCTGGACTCAGTGCTGACAACTCAGAGTTGTTCCATCATCCTAATACATACAGGCTGAAGAACAGGTTCAAATTTTGCTTAAAACCGTGCTATGTGAAGACTGCTTAATGTTAAGCACACCAAATAATCAACAAAGGGATGCTTATCTTTACTTAAATAATTAACATTTTATTAAATTAATTCCCTGGATTATCTTGTGGTCATTGTTCAGAAATACTAAACTGAAGAAATTTTCAAAGAAACTATAATGCAGAAAATCCACCAACGAGAATTTAAAAGTGTTATAATTTGGCCATACTGTTTTATCTGTTTTTATACAATCACTAACATAGATCAATTTGAAGTCCCTTCCCATATGTCTAGCCACTTCCCCTTCACTTGAAATAGATATTATCATGAAGTTACTATATGTACTTGCAACCTTTTTAATGCATTGATATATACAAATGTGTGTATTATTGAAGAGTATGTGTATTTTTGCTTTTTTATAAATGTATCATATATTTTTGTACCATCTTGTCATTTTCTAAGTCGTTTATCATTATGTTTTGAGATTTATTTTTATACATTAATTTTAGTTCATTTACTTTAACTTATATGCTGTATCCCATCTTATAAATATGCTTTATCTATCTCCTACTGATGGACATTTAGTTTATAAGCATTCTTTTTTGTTTTTACCAGTAATGCTGCAAAAAACATTTTTCTACATATGTTTTTATGCACGTATCTGACAGTTTTTCTAAAAATGTAAATTCTGGGCCACAAAGGCATGGACATTTTTTATTGTGCTAGATGACCGAAAATTACTTTCATCCTACATTATTTTTTAAAAATTAAAATCCTCAATTACAACCTGTATTTTTACTGACTCCTACAATTTATAGACATACCTTTCTCTTTTTGCTCTTTTATCACAGAGGTAAGGCTTTCTAAGAAGATGAAATGGGTAATAACATACAATGACTTTTCCCAGCATTACAGTTTGGTGTGATGATTTAATTTGCCAGTGCGTTCATTTTTCCTTGCAAAGTAATTTTGTTGTATGACAGGAGTTGCTTTTCAAAGGGGAAAATGCTTACTCATGAAAATTAAAGACAGATTTTCTTTTGGAAATAGTATCTCCAAATTTAGCAGACATGCTGGCAAAGCCAAGAGTATTTCTATAAAATTTTGGGGAAATAAAAATTAAAATTACTAAAATTGGACAAAAATCCCTTAGTCAAGAGTTTTAAAAATATTTTTGAAGTATTAATAGGATAGAGTGATGATACAAAAAAAATCATTATATTTGAAGAGGGTTTTTCACAATGGCTATTACATAGATATATGAGTTTCCTTTTCATCTATGCATGACTCTGCTTTGTCCTACTATTTCCATCTGTTTGATCAAGAACTGAGAAAAAGTAACAACTCGATTCACAACTGTTTCTGTTAGATTCTGAAAATAAAGCAAGTTATTCTATAATATAGGTGACTTGTCATGGTGAGTTTGATTTATCTAGTAAAAGATGTTGGGGCGTTCTTTATTATTGGGCCTCTGCCATCAATTAGGATTTATTTTCCATCTCCTTTCTCAAGAAATTATTTTCTAAGAAAATTATTTTCTATATATACAGTCTATAAAAGCAGAGGGGATAAGTTAATTCCCACATCCCTCCTCTCAACTTGAACTGACTTTGCAAAGTTAATGTAGGGAAATAGGTGTGTGTGTGTGTGTGTGTGTGTGTGTGTGTGTGTGCGCGCACGCGCACACGCATGTGTATGTGTTAAGGTAAGTGCCCTGCTTCCCTCATGGCTCCCATTCTGAAAGAAAGGAAATGCTCCGTTACAGTGCAAAGATCTTATCTGGTCACCAGCCAATATATTCTGCACTCTCAGACAAGGGGAATATTTGAGGTCTAGAGGTAGACAATCTCTGGGGAGACTGAAGTGGTTTTGTTAATGTAAAGAAAAATACATTTCGCTTGAATATTTGTATGTTTCCACTTATGCAGCATATTGACTTTCCTTTCAGCTCTGCACAGAATCTGGGCAACCTGAGTGTGAAGTTCCTGAAATACTGAGCTTTCTGGAGATTAAAATGGGACTTCTGATTTACTCCTTCTTGTCGGTACTAGTATTCAAGCAGAGTCTGATTGTCTATTGTGACACTGGTTGGATGGATGACTATTTATTTATTTTTATAGTTTATTGTCAAATTGGTTTCCATACAACACCCAGTGCTCATCCCCACAAGTGCCCTCCTCCATGCCTATCACTCCCCTTCCTCTCTCCCCCACCCCCATCAGCCCTCAGTTTGTTCTCAGTATTCAAGAGTCTCTCATGGTTTGCCTCCCTCCCTCTCCCCAACTACTTTCTCTCCTTATCTTCCCCCATAGTCTTCTGTTCAGTTTCCCCTGTTCCACTTATAAATGAAAACATATGGTATCTATCCTTCTCTGCGTGACTTATTTTGCTCAGCATAACACCCTCAAGTTCCATCCACATTGCTGCAAATGGCCAGATTTCATTCTTTCTCATTGCCATGTAGCATTCCATTGTATACGTAAACCACATCTTTTTTTTTCAATTTTTTAATGTTTTATTTATTTCTGAGAGACAGAGAGAGACAGACAGACAGCGTGAGAAGGGGAAGGTCAGAGAGAGAGGGAGACACAGAATCCGAAGACAGCCTCCAGGCTCTGAGCTAGCTATCAGCACAGAGCCCGACACGGGGCTCAAACCCACAAACCGTGAGGTCATGATCTGAGCCGAAGTTGGCCGCCCAGCTGACTGAGCCACCGAGGCGCCCCAAACCATATATTCTTGATCCATTCATCAGTTGATGGACATTTAGGCCCTTTCCATGATCTGGCTACTGTTGAAAGTGCTGCTATGAACATGTGCCCCTATGCATCAGCACTCTTTTATCCCTTGGGTAAATTCCTAGGAATACTATTGCTGGGTCATAGGGGAGTTCTATTGTTAATTTTTTGAGGAACTGCCACATTGTTTTCCAGAGGGGCTGTACCAATTTACATTCCCACCAATAGTGTAGGAGAGTGCCCATTTCTCCACATCCTCACCAGCGTCTATAGTCTCCTGATTTGTTCATTTTAGTGTGACGTGGTATCTCAGTGTGGTGTGAAGTGGTATCTCAGTGTGGTTTTGATCTGCATTTCCCTGATGATGAGGGACACTGAGCATCGTTTCATGTGTCTGTGGGAAAACAAATAATCCAGTGAAGAAATGGGCAGAAGACACGAACAGACACTTCTCCAAAGAGGACATACAGATGGATGACTATTTTAACTGGGCAATTGACCTATGTCATTTTGTAAGACATTTCTAGTATTAATATGTTATGATTCTATCAATCTGAAAAAGGAATAGATCAGTTTGGCTCAGCATTGGAAAAAGCATCAAAGGAGGAACAGATTCTGAAACACAAAATGTGGGTAGAATTTTTCTGCATGATAACATATGAAGGGCGGGTCACTCAGAGAGCAAATCTGAACAAAGTTATAAATGGTGATGGTCATCCTGATGCCTGAAATTGCTTTAGGTCAAAGAACTGCTTTCTAGTAATATTGAAATTAGAAACCAAATTTCCCCACTTCTGAGTTCTCATTCTACTTTTTCAGCAGAATGAGAGAAATTGTCATTCACACATTTTAGGCAAGTTATCTATCTTTTATGAATAATAATATATATTTATATTTATAAAATATACTACATATTTTATATAGAAACAATATATAGAAAATATAAAATGGTAGCAAGAGGATTTTCTAAGGACTAGATAATAGTCTAAATAAAATATAATGGAAAAATGTGATTTTTACATTGGTATTTTAAAAATTAAATAAATAACTGGAGGATGTATCTCCAAACTCTGTTACCTATATAACTGATATGGACAAACTCATGTTTATTAGTTCAGTTTAGGGATATAAACTCTTCATGAACCTGTCACTTTGTTCAAGATACTCATTATCACTATAAAAACATATCTATAAGGTATTTAAGGTACATAATGTAAAGTAGCAATTTGTCTAAGGATTAAGTATAAACACCTTAACCAAATCATGATTTCAGGCAGTAACAAATTAACAGTTTTCTTTAACCTGGCAAAGATTTAGACACTTATCTCTCTCTCTCTCTCTCTCTCTCTCTCTCACTGAAAAGTTAAGCTTTAGCCTCCAGGGCAAGTCTGGTGTTAATGTACTTTATATCCTTCTGACTTCGATCTAGCTGGGGCCCACATGCCTTAAGTAAACCACCTCTTCTCAGCCAAAATTGAGCATAATATTCATTCAATTTCATGGTGTTTCAACGTGTACCTTTTAGAAATGATGAAGTAAGGAAAACTAATCCTAAATCAACTACTGAGCCCATTAAAGGGGCTTATTTGCATACTTTGGCTTTATATGGATAACATGCTCTCGTGAGCTACATGAACTTTTGGGCTGAATGAGATACAGGGCTGTGCCTAATGTTTTCTTGTACAGACTATTCAGAGCTCATATGATAGCTAAAGTGTTGTTGATGAGTCTGTCATAGATCAGCACTTCTTGGTTATTTGAGCGGACAAAGAAGTTCAGAAGTATTGAATCTGGAAACTTTAAGGCGTTCAAAGCCAATACAAGTGTGCCATTTAGAAAAATGCATCTATGTAGGTTTGGGTTATTGATATTTAATTAGTGCTCTTGAGATTTCACTCCTCCACCACATGTCCACCTTTCTGATATAAAAGTAGGAGACTTTATAAAATAAATATTGATGGTTTATTCAGTATAGGATTTCAGCTTTTGAGGGCTAACAGATAGCCAAACAACCCAGAGTAGTGGATTTTGGCACAGACGATCAGGGGAAATAAAGGTCTGTTGAGTGACTGACAGGTCAGATTCTGTGAGAAAATATCACTCCAACTCCAGCACAGATAATAATGTACTTCTGAATATTCAAGCACATCCTGTTATTTTAAAGTTTAAATATAAACTGAGTAAAAGAATCACAAAACTAAACTTAAAAATACAACTCAAACCAAGATAATCAGATAGGATTTTTAACACTAAAATTATAGTTTAACACTATGAATTATACTTCATACGTGAAAAATTTCAAAGCTGTGTGTTGTATAGTCCAATGTCTGAAACCTTTGACAAGAGCAAGTTCTGACTGCCAAGATTATGCACACTATTCCTCAATTTATGTATATTTGAATATAGAACATTTAACATTTGTAAATTTCTATAACCTGATGAATGAAAATTAAAGAGAATGTGTTATTTGTTGTTAACCAATATAAAAAGAGATACTTTATGAAGCTCATATTTTTTGGACAACTTAACTTTAATGTCATACATATATGAATAAGTGACATATTTACTTGGTTCAAATGTAAAATGACTGCAGTGTTGTTCATGCTTGGACCCTATTTTACATGACTAATTTTCTGAAAAATCCAAATATTCAAAATGATTTGTTAGAAATATGTAAGAGAAAACACTGATCTGTAAAAAATAAGGTACAAATAGAAAATGTTTAAATTTACCCTATAATTTCAATACCCATTCAAGATTCTATACTGATTTATATATGTTTTAACATACATTTATATAGTAATTACTATGTTTACACCCTTGTAAGATAACAGAAAATACATAATTGGTCCATGCCCCCAGTTCCTAGCACAGAGCTCCAAACCCCTTGTAGTTACCTAATTGATAAGAGCTATAAGCATCTTGGGGCACCTGGGTGGCTCAGTTGGTTAAGCGTCTGACTTCGGCTCAGGTCATGATCACACAGTTTGTGAGTTCAAGCCCTGCTTCGGATTCTGTGTTGACAGCTCAGAGCCTGGAGCCTGTTTCAGATTCTGTGTGTGTCTCTCTCTCTGCCCCTCCCCCACTCAGGCTCTGTCTCAAAAATAAAATAAAATAAAATAAAAGAGCTACAAGCATCTTTTGTTCTAATATTTGGTCTTTGATCCTGGTTCCTGACACCACACTTCTAAATCCCTGGAATATCCTGGAGAATATTCCTTTTATACTAATGAGGTTACTCTAGATGGGCTCCTAGATGGGAGATAGTCACCAGACAGACCAAGCTATATTTAGAAGCTTGGATTTTCAGCCCCACACCCCATTCTCCAGAGAGGCGAGAGGGGCTAGAAGTGAGGTTAATAGTCTATCATGCCTTCATGATGAAGCCTCCATCCCTAAAGCACAGGTTTGGAGAGTTTCCATGTTGCTAAACACATGGAGAAGTGGGGAGGAGAATGTCTAGAGGTCATGGAAGCACCACATCCTTTCCTTTTCCCTTGTCCTATGTATCTCTTCCATCTGGCTTTACCTGAAGTACATCCTTTCATAATAAAATAGTAATCTAGCAAATAAAATGTTTTTCTGAGTTCCGTGAGCCATTCTAGCAAACTGTTGAGCCCAACAAGCGAGTCATGGGACCCCCAATTCATAGCGAGTAGGTCAGAAGTATGGGTGACAAACTGGAACTTGCAATTGACATTTCAGTTGGGGAAGGGAAGTCTTGTGGAAGTGAGGCTATAATTTGTGGGATCCGATATTAACTTCAGCTAGCTTCTGATAGTGTCAGAATTGAATTCCAGGATTCCCTGCTGGTGTCACAGGGAACTGCCTGTGTTTTTTCTCCCAGCACAAATTTGGTGACAAAAAGTGTCAGAAGTAAAGTGCTATATGTGAGTAGTAAAGAAAAACATACAGGAAAAGTGATTTTTTTCCCTACAGAGCACTTTTGTATATATTATAGTAACATTAATTCATTATTCACCATAAGATACCTATGATGTATTATCTCCACTTCACAGATGAGGAAATTAGGCTCAGGTTAAGCAATTTATCTAAGGTGACATAGCTAGTAAAGGCAGGGTCCAACCTCTTAAACCAAACCACATGACCTATTCTTCACATGGATCCACTCAAGAGAACACTGCATGGGATTAGAAGCTAAGCAAAGAGGAAATGCTATCAAATTTGAACCACTAATAATATTTAACAACTGTTGTCACTCTTTAATTTGTTTGATATGGAGAGAGTCATTGAACATATTTAACATCCAGTTGAAATTTGCATTTCTGATGGAATTTTCACTGTGATAGTTAGAAGTATGATTTACAACTGTCTCAGTTATTTTTCAGAAAAGAGGGACACTTTGTCAAATATTCGGTTTTAAGACAGTTTTTCCATTTTATTGAAAATGAAGGCATGTGTCTCCTATGACATGGTAACATTGTTACAGATTTGGGAGAGGCAATGAAAGTTGTTTAGTTGTTAAATCAGAAAGAAACCTCAAAGTATTACAGTTGTTTGACAGATATTTAGAAAATGGAGTCTATTTTTCAAAATACATATTATTTTTTGTCTCAGTTGCAATACTTGTACCAGTATCTCACTTTGGCAGAACATTATTATGAGAACATATATTTGCATTTTACTTGTCATTGAATTGATCACTGTTAAGTTAAGCATCTGCTCATAGTGAATACATCCAAACCCTACATGGCATTTCACTAAGGGCAGTGCACATGTCTGTGATATAGTAACGGATTCATAAACATAGATATGTCTAAATGTAAAAACAAAATGAAAGGCAAACATCAGTGTATTGCTGTAAGTTTAACTGATGCCACTTTTTTGTTTTAAATCAAAAGGTTCAAATATATTTTTTAATTAAGAAAAAAATATTTAAGGACTACATAAAATGAGTCAACATGAGTGTTGAAGTAAATATTATTTTTTGGTATTTTACTTGGTTTCTGGATATTTTTATGAAATATAATTTAGTATGGGTATTTTACTATAGTTTTCTTTACCAATTTGAAATAATTTTAAAAGGATAAAATCAACACAATTTGTTCCCATAATTTATGGGAGGTATCGAATGACCCTCTTAGAAGTGGACCCAGGAAAACACTATCTAAAAGAAATCTTTAAATGATTCCTGCTAATTCTAAAGGCTATAATTTTCCAAGAAAGATCCAGTGGGCATCCTAAATGCAGAGTACATGTATAAATATTTGCCAGAAACAATGTTATAGTGTGTCAGATGTTCCTATATTTCACAGGATTAAAGGTTTGAAAACCAGCCTTAATTCGTTTGGAAACCATGAAAAGTATAATTGTGTTCATTTAATCAAGTATACAAGAGTGCCATCTAGTGCTCAAGTCTCATGAACTGCAGACACACAGCCCTTAGAAACCCAGTATATAATGGAGCAGGCAGATACTACTCATGCAAAGTAGATAAAGTAACATAAAATGTGGTAATTTCCCATTTTATATGATTTTCATATAGAGTATAATCTGCTATTTACTTGGGTGTCACAATTTAGGTTTTTTAAATATTAGACTATTATATCCCTGGTGTATTCCTATCAGTTTTTCCTGAGATTTTGTGTATCATATTAAAATAGCATCAACATTTGGTGAAATCTTAGAAAATTGCAGGTAAAATTCTAATAACAGGAAAAGGGAACCTCTATAGTGACTAATAATAATAATGGCACTTATATTTTAGGAGATTGATATATGTTAATGTGATTTGTTCTTTACTTGTATTATCTCTAATACTCAGGAATTCTATGAGTAAGATATTATATCAATATTACAGATGTAATTAAAGCTCAAAGAGTTATGTTTGAAACACTGCATTTCTGGTAAGTGTGGGAGGCCACGTTATAAGTGTGACCTTCATGAGAGGACACTGTGCTAGATTACATGCCACCTAATTCCATAGTACTTCAATGATGCCAATGACCAAACCAAAGCATAAAACTGACCATTGATTAAAGTTAACAAAATATGCTATTTATCCACTTGTTATCTTATAACTGAAACTACATCAAATGTATATGCCACAATTGTACTTAGAATAGAAACTAATAGAAAAATCATATAATCAGAATATCTAGAAATATGTTTTGCTCATGAAAGGGCATTTATTTATTTTTTATTTAAGTAATAAAATAAGTATTAGTATCTCTTTCACTCTTGACCAGAGTTCATCAACTAACTTTGGCACTACTGACATTTTGAGCCAGATACTCTTTTATGTCAGGGGCTGTACTTCATATTTTTGTAAAGAGAATAATGTCCCCAACCACCTTTGCCAAGTATCAGAATGATGAAATTTGTGTGGTGATCCTTGAAGAAGGCTCTCTGCTAATAGTTTCCACTTCCTTAATTTTATATATATTCATTCCAAATAATGTTGAAAATATTAGATTCTGATAGGTAGTAGAGCAGAACAGTTGTGCATAACATCAGGTCTCTATTCTTTTGTGCTTAATGTCTAATAAAGTGAAATATTACTTTTAGTCAAAGTTTAAGAATTACCTCACAGAGGAAATTAATTTCAAAATTATATATAGTAAAAATAGGCTCCAGTAGGTCCTTTTCTGTGAAGATCTCATCCCAAGACTTGTCTATTTGCAAACGCCAATCATGTATATGATAAAGCAGTACAGATTGCCCATAATTTTGTGTTTTATCTTAATTTAAGTTTATCTTAATTAAGTTCCTCTTAATCCTCCAATATGTGCAAACATATGATATTTGTCCTTCTCTACCTGACTTATTTCGCTCAGCATAACACCCTCAAGGGCCATCCATGTTGCTACACATGGCCAGATTTCATTCTTTCTCATTGCCATGTAGTATTCCATTGTATAGATAAACCACATCTTCTTGATACATTCGTCCGTTGATGGACACTTAGGCTCTTTCCATGTTTTGGCTATTGTTGAGAGTGCTGCTGTGAACATTGGGGGACATGTGCTCGTATGCATCAGCATTTCTATATCCCTTGGATAAATTCCTAGCCGTGCTATTGCTGGGTCCTAGGGGAGTTCTATTGTTAATTTTCTGAGGGATCTCCACACTGTTTTCCAGAGGGGCTGCACCAGTTTACATTCCCACCAACAGTGTAGGAGGGTGCCCGTTTCTCCACATCCTTGCCAGCATCTCGAGTTCTCTGATTTGCTCATTTTAGCCACTCTTGCTGACGTGAGGTGGTATCTCAGTGTGGTTTTGATTTGTATTTCCCTGATGAGGAGGGATGCTGAGGATAGTAAAACAACAATTCTTAACAGTACTGTAAGAAAACATTAAATCATAGCCTGAGCAAAAGTTCAACTAAATGCCTAGTGACCTCATTATCTTCCAAATTATTTTAACAATACTTACTAAACATACTGTTCAATATTTCTATTTGAAGTTTTGTCTACTAGCATAATAATTTTTGGTCTTTGTATTTGACCTTGTCTTGGTAATGTCAATAATAACTCCAGAATTCAAGAAGTACCTTTTTTTTTTCTGAAAGAGAGGAGGGGGGGTGGCTGGCAGAGGGAGAAGTACAGAGATAATCTTAGGCAGATACTATCCCAGCTACAAGGGTCATTTCTATCTCATGACCTGAGATCATGACCTGAACAGAAATCAAGAGTCCAACACTCAACTGACTAAGCCACCGACTATACTGTTTTAGTGGCTATAAATTATCATCATCTTTTTTTTTTTTTAGTAAGCTCGTAGAGTTCTTTTACATTTACATCTTTGACATTAATATCTGTGACTTTTCCTCATCTTCATGAGTAACAAAGCAAGTAAACAGAAAGGAAATGAAAAGCACTGTATGGGGAATTAGTTTATTCGGCATATGTAATTTTGCTTGCAAACAGCTGACTCAATGTGAAACTACTGAAGATATAGGTTACCTGATGTGGTATGTTATAGAGTCCTAGAAAGCTATGTATAAATTCAAATTCATTAAGTTTAACACAATTTTCTCAAGTGATGCAAGAAACCTTCATGATGAAACAACTAAAGTAACAAAAAGACTTGTATAAATAAAGTTAACTTATATACAGGTAACAAGCTATATGACATTTATTCTTAGTTAAATATTGAGGAAAAAATCATATCCAATCATATCAAAAAATGTATTCTACATACTAAATATTAAAGTAATAGAATAGGTATGGATAAATTTTATAAAAGCTTTTAAATGCACCAGTATGAACTAAATATCAAAAGGAAAACTGTGGAGTATTCTTTTTAAAAAATGAAGTTACTTCTGTCAAGTAAAAATTTACCTTATTTCAACTGCTTTGTATGTTCATGTTCTGGTATATTGGGTTTTCTTCAAGAGAAGCACTAATTTACTTTGTAGTGTGGAGAAACTTTCTATTAGTATTTACATACTCAATGCTGCCTTGTCTTATGAAACATGTTATTAACTGTTAATCCACACAACATCCCTTGTTAAATAGCTCATTATTATTATCTTCACTTTCCAGCTGAAGAAACACACCAAGAGAGGTCACAGAGTGAGTCAAGGCCAGGATTAGCAATGAAAAGCACCCAGTTGTCGGTGCTTTCCTTGGTCTACCCGGCCACGGTAAATAGGTGAGATGGCTTGCCTGGATAGCCACAAAGAATGGGAGCTGACCCAGAGCTTGTATAACCAAACTCTTAATAAAGACAGCCTGTATAATCTTTGCCTTTGGACTTCATACAAGTTACCCTAAATTTGAATTGGTGGGGCCCTCACTCATATTCTTGACCTAGATCCTGAAAGTTGCCCTTACTATTCCTCACCTCATGTCACCATCACTACTGAAACCCTATGAGTTTACCTGTGGTTTGCTCTACTATGAACCTATTTCTAAGGAGAGAAAAGTAAATAGTGCTGAGGGCATTTTACAACCTAGGGTGATATTTCTGGAGGGACTGGAATCTGTATTAATTCTCTTAAAAAAATGAGACCAAATTTATAAACCTTGTGGGGTTTTTTAAATCTAAACATTTGAGAAAAAAATAAATGCACATGCAAAAAAACTGACTGAAATTCTAGAGTGGCTAGTGTATAAGCAATAGATATAGTATATTTTATAACATACTGATAGACAATGAAGACATGAATTTTCTAAATTATTCAACTTCCAATTATAATAAATCTTTCATGGTAGCAAGCACTTTAATCTTCAGAAAGTATGCTCAAGAAAATAGAAAAGAACTTTTAAAACTACCTAATAGCAAAAAAAAAAAAATACTGGGGTTTGTTGGAACTATGTAGCTTTTACAATTTTTGAAAAGTGGAGGACATGGGTTACCAATAACATTTATCAAAAACGTATCCTTATTTTAATTAATCTCATATCCCATTGAGAAACAAAGACATTTGATTAAAGAGGCATATAAAGATTTACCTATTGGTAAAATACCCTATTAACATTGTATAATTTTTAATATATTTGATGTACTGATGAAATTTATAAAAATGTTTTACTTTGTATAATGCAATATGGTCCTAAGTTATTTTTTGTTTGTTTAAAATGAAATGAAAAACATTCCCAAGGGTGGGGGAAATAATTAAATATATCAAAGTTGACATAAAAATTCAGATTATCCCATTATCTACTAAAGCAATTGAATATATTTTCTAAAGTTTTCATACTAAAAAGTCACATTTCAAAATCTGGTCCAGATGGCTTCATTATTGAATTCTTCCACATGTTTAGATAGAAACAATTCTAAACACTTTCACAAAGGAGAAAAACAAAGACCCAAGCTCACCTTATGTGGTCAGCACAGCCTTTACTCTAAAATTTAAAAAATGACATTACAAGAAAGAAAAATTACAAATTTCTTTGCAAAAAGAGGTGAAAATTTCTAAAGAAATGTGAATAAATCAAACCATAAAACAGATAATATAACAACATTCAGTAGGGTTTATTTTAGATCTGTAAAAGAAATTTAACATTCAGAAAGCAATCAATCTAATTCATCACACTGACAGAATAAAAGGGGGAAATGGCATAATTTTCAATCAATACAAGAAAAGCTTTTGATAAAAGTCAATATTCTTTCATGATAAAAACTTTTAACAAACTAAAAATAGAAGAAAATCTTAATCTAGTAAAGGATATCTACAAATGTCTGCAGCATACATTATATTTAATAAAGACATATCAAAAATGTATATTATATATAAATATATTATATATTTTAATAGATTATATATCTATAATTACATATTATTTATAGCATATAAATTATACATATAATTCATAGAAAATATATTTTATTTGTATAGATAATACAAATGATGTATAAGAAAATAAACNAAAATATACATACTACATATTACATATATTATATATAATATATAAAAAACATAAACACTATATAGATAGATGACCCCATAGAAAAAAGCAGACAAAATACTTGGACAGGCACTTCACAAAGAGGCTATCCAAATGACTAATCAACATATGTAAATGTGATCAACACCATTAGCCATCAGGTACATACAACTTAAAACCACAGTGTAAGAAATATGTATAAGATCTACATGAGACAACTATAAATTTCTGATGAATGAAATCAAATAAGAACTAAATAAATGGAGAGGTATTCCATGTTCATGAATAGGAAGACTCACTATTGTCAACATATCAGTTCTTCCCAACATGAGCTATAGATTCAATACAATCCCAATCAAAATCTCAGCAAGTTATTTTGTGGATATTGACAAACTTTTTCAAAGGTTTAGATAGAGAAGCAAAAGAGCCATAATAGCCAACATAATATTGAGGAAGAACTGTGAAACTATAAAAAAAACTACACTTACTCTTGTGATATTGGTAAAAGAAGAGAGAAATAGATCAATGGAACCAGACAGCAAAATCAGACATAGCCTATGCAAATATAATCAACTGATTTTTGACAAAAAAGCAATAGCATTAAAATAGATCAAAGATAGTCTTTTCAATAAATGTTACTGGAACAATGAACATCCATATGTTGATTAATAATAAATCTAGATTCACTGAAAAAATGAACCTAGATAATCTAGGCAGACATTATGCCCTTCATAAAAATTAACTCAAACTGGATCATAAAATTCAAAACTATAAAACTTTTAGAGAATAACATAGGAGAAAACCTGCATGGTGACCTTGGATATCATGACTACTTTTTAGATACAACAGCAAAGGCACAATTCATGAAAGGAATAATTGATAAGCTGGACTTCATCAAAATTACAATGTTTGTGGAAGATCACGTCAAGAGCATAAGAATACAAGCCACAAACTGAGAAAAATTATTTGCAAAGACACATCTGATAAAGGGCTATTATCCAAAATATACAAAGAACTCTTAAAACCCAACAGCAAGAAAATGAACCACTCATTTTAAAAATGGGCCAAAGATCCAAACAGATACTTCTCCCAAGAAGATATGCAATATGCTTAGTAAGTAAGCATTTAAAACGATGTTCTATATAACATGTCACCAAAAGGTGCAAATTAAAATTACAGTGAGATACCACTACATCCCTATTAGGATGGACAACATTTAGAACACTGACAACATGAACTGTTAACAAGATTGTGGAGCAATGGGAACTTTTATTCATTGCTGGTGAAAATGCAAAATGGTGCAGATGCTTTAGAAGACAGTTTGGTGACTTCATACAAAACTAACATATTCTCACCAGATGATCCAGCAATCACTCTCCTTGGTAATTACCAAGGAGTTGAGAACTTATGTCCACACAAAATAATCTGTCCACACAGATGTTTTGGCAGCTTTATCCAGAATTGCCAAAATTTGAAAGCAGCCAATATGTCCTCAATAGGTGAATGAATTTATAAACTTGGAATACAACAGAAATTTATAGAATTCTAGATTATAAATAATAGAATATTATTCAGAACTAACAAGAAATGATCTATCAAGCTGTGAATAGACATGGAGGAAAGTTAAATGAATATTGTTAAGTGAAAAAAGCCAATGTGAAAAAGTTACATTCTCTATGATTCCAACTATATAAGATTCTGGAAAAGAAAAAATTGTGGAAAGGGTAAAAAAAATAATTAGTTAATTGTAGGTAGGATTAGTATAAATAGAACACAAAGGACTTGTGAAGCAGTGAAAATACCCTGTGTCATATTATAATGATGGATACATGTCATTATGCACTTGTCTAAACCCATAGAATGTACAACAGGAAGAGTAAACCTTAATGTAAACTATGATCTTTGGGTGATTATGACATGTTGCTGCAAGTTTTTGATAAAAATAAAGGTACCACTGGTGAAAAATGTTGATAATAGGGGAGGCTATGCCTGTGTGGGAGGTACAGGGGAAACCCCTCTGTACTCTCCTCTTGGTTTGTTGTGAACTAAAACTTCTCTAAACAAATTAATATCTTCTAAAAAATTACATAGCACACACACATACACACACACACATACACAATGACATCACTGTATATCTACTAGAAACTCTGGGGACAAGTACTGCCAGTGAGACTATGAATAAGTATATTCTCTTTGGAAAGGTGTCTAGCAGTATACCTCCTAAAGCAAACCATGCTAATATCTTATGACACAACAAATACACTATTAAATATTGAAATTTTGAATATATATGCACTGAAAGACATGTCAATAAATTAATAATATCATTATCTGATATAGTGAAATCTGGAAATAACCCAACTATCCATGAATAGAAGAAACATACCTAATTTTAGAATATTGATATTCTAAATGGAATATTACACAGCAACGACCATGAGTAATCTAATTCTACAAGCAACCACATGGATAGTCTCACAGATATAACACTGAGGGAAAGAAAACAGATAAACACACACAAAAACCTATAAAATTACATATATATAAATACCTCCAACAGGCAAAACCAATCTGTGAGATGGAAGTCAAAATATCTGTTCTCTTTGGGGAGGTAGGAGGAGCATGGTGGCTAAGAAAGGACAAGGGAAGCTTCTAGTAATATTATCTTGATCTGGGTGATAGTTACAAAGGTGTGAGTAACATTTAAAATTAATTGAGATGCACACTTAAGATCATACATATATATTTGCTATATATTACACATTCAAAGAAAATTTAACTAAAAAGCAGAGATCACTTCAAAGCCAAATGGCATAAATTTTTCTTTTTTTCATAACTGTATAAAAGTGACAATCCAAGTAACAGATCCATCCAATCTAAATAGGTCAAGGTGAGGCTAAGAGGAAAAAACATTGCTTAATGGTACAATCAAAATTCAACAATTTCTGTTACTTGCCAATAAATATTTTCTCATTAAGCAGCCATTGTTCATAGATGTCAATTGTTTTCAGATGAGGTAAAATTTTTCTTCTGTAGGTATATATTACCTTTCTTATATCTGAGCACTATTGCACAAATAAATTCTCAAGCCATAAAGGAGATCAATTCAGCCAACATACCACCACTAGGAAAAAAATAAAGCCAAAGTACACATTTCTCTTGCCATGAACCAAATTCAAAATGTTCAGGTTATCTGTAGTGAAGCTTGGGTGTGTTTTATTCCCTTCTTGATTCAAAACACCAGAGAGATCCTTCATGCCAGCTGGTTGCAGCAGAAGCCAAACTCGGAAATGAAACAGCAAATTATAAAGCCACCAGTGCTGCCTCCTACTTAAGCACCCTGCCCTGTTATCAAATGTCATAGTGTTCCTCAATCCAGCATCCTCCCTTTGGATTGGTGATTAGCATTTTAGTTTTAAGCACTTTATCCCATAATATACTAAAATAGACCACGTTTTCTAAATCTACTCCCTAGATGCAGAAACAGATATTCTTTAGCTTTGCACACTATTACTCATGTCCTGGGCTAACTTTATTACGGTTACTCTGATTATTAATACTTTCCTGGCTAATCAGTGTCTTTGAGGGCTCTGCACATTTAGCCACAGCCATTCTATTTTAATCCCTTATCCAGCCCATTCCTTTAGCAAATTTACGATAAAAGACAAACCGATCTATGGGAGATTATCACTCTCCCGGCGGCTCTGAGCACCCTGAGACTCAGGTCATAGACCCCATGATAGCTTCACTATCATGGGTTTAAGGGATTCTACATGTTTCCAAGTGAAGCACGTTCACTCACTCATATTGTGAGTTGAAATTAGGGCATAAGAAATTTCCCTTTTAATATTTCAGTTTAATATTTCATTTCATTGTTGAGGCATAATGTATAGCAGGACTTACTCTGATCCATACATTGTCTGTGTCTATCAAAAATGATTCAATAAATACAATCCCATATTTTAGTAGCATCTGAAACAACTGCAAAATCTTAGCACTGAACAAGATAAATGAAATTACAAAAGAAATGTATAGATAAAGACATGAAGTCTAGAGAAAGATCCATGGGTTCAACATCATACCAATACTCACTTGGTATTAGGTAATCTGATTCTATTTTAGTAGTGTGTAATAGAGGTAAACAAATGGAGTTAATTTCTAGCCTCTAGAAAACTGTGTAGTAGAATATTCTCAAAAATGTTTTATTAATGGAGATGCATAGTAACAATTTTTGAGACAACTGACTTCGGCCACACTACTTTGCCAGCATGATGTTTAGTAGGATAGATTTCATTTATATACATACATGTATATGTATTATATATGTACTTACATGATATATGTATACATATATGCCATATGTGCCTCATGCATGTACATATACTACTGATTTTTGACAACTGAAAACTCAAAATCCTCAGAAACTTAAGAGAGCATGCCACTGTAGACTAGAATTTCTCAAACCAAAACTCAAGGACTTTAGGAGATCTCAGGAGTCCAAAGGGTCTGAGAATCAGCTGATATTTGTGAGGTATTTTCTATATGCATATATGTGTACATTTCTGTATGTCTGGAATATAATGAGTTTGTGGTTTTACGTCTTTCTTTCTTTCTTTCTTTCTTTCTTTCTTTCTTTCTTTCTTTCTTTCTTTCTTTCTTTCTTTCTTTCTTTCTTCTTTTTTGGGAGAAAGGATACACATGAGCAAGGAAGGGAGGGGCAAAGGGAGAGAGACTCTTAAGCAGGCTCTTCACCCAGGGCAGAGCCCAAAACGCATGGCTCAATCTCATGACCATGAGATCATGATCTGCCTGAGCCAAAATAAAGAGTTTGATGCTTAACCAGCTGAGCCACCCAGGTGCCCCACTTTTACTAGATTTTCAAAGAGGTCTATAACCAAGAGCAGTTTAAGCAGCAGTGTCCAATACTCAATTTCATATTATTTGCTCAGGTTCATTCAGCCAAAAGAGGTCCTTTCCTTTTTTTCTTAGCCAAAATATGAACCTCTTAAATAGAATAATCTACATTTTTGGCTCTTCAATGTTAACATTTTCACATCTAAAATCTGGTGAGTTGGGGTGCCTGGGTAGGTCAGTCGGTTAAGCATCCAACTTGGCCTCATGTCATGAGCTCACAGTTTGTGAGTTCAAGTCCCACATCAGGCTCTGTGCTGACAGCTCAGGGCGTGGAGCCTGCTTTGGATTCTGTGTCTCCTTCTCTCTCTGCCCCTCCCCCACTTGTAATCTGTCTCTCTCTGTCTCTCAAAAATAAATAAATGTAAATTTTTTTTAATTAAAAAAATATAATAAAATCTGGAGAGTATGTTAAGCCTTAATCAAGTTTGATTTTCACAGCATGAATTCTCTAAACTTAACTGATAGGTTTAAGACTTACTGCTGAGTCCAGTAGAATTATTTTGCAAGTGGTAGCACATATTTAAACTTGCACACAGTCCTTCAGAATCCCAAAATAATGCATGCAACCACTGCCAAATGGTATATTTCAATAACCATATCACATTGGCACTATTATATAAATTCCTATAAGGAACAGACTGACGGATGCCAATTACCAGGGGAAATGGTTGCTTCTATGATGGAAGCAAGGAGGACTGTGTTTGGAACCCAGAAGATTCTCTGAGGTTCTTTTTAGGATGGCCATGCCAACAGTAAAGGTTTAATGGAAAACTACAGGAACCAGAATAATTAAGGATTCAGACCTTTCAGGAAAGAAGATTTGGATCTACATTGCCAGTTACAAGAAACTATAATCCTACCTTACATTCTTTTGTGGTCCCACAAGAATATGTAAGAGTTTTAAATGCTACCAAACTGGAATGGGTATCAGCAAACCATTCCCCGCTTCCTTGGATGGTCACAGAGATGAAGTCAATTGCTTGGTAAAGCATCCAAAGAGCCTGGCTACTATCCTTTCTGGGGCATGTGATGGAGAGGTCAGAATTTGGAGCTCAACTAAATGAAAATGTATCCATACAATATAAGCACATGAGTGTTTTACATAAGGAATACATACTCGTTTNTTGGTGATGACAAATCTGTGAAGCAGTAGAAAATGAATGGACCAAGCTATGGATAAGAGGAGGAACCACTGCATACATTAGGAAAGAGAGTGTATACAGGAATTGTGCATCACTGGAAAGAAGCTGTTTTTTGCCACATGTGGACACCAAGTAGACATTTGGGATGAACAAAGAACCAATCCTATATGTTCAATGATCTGAGGATTTAACAGTATAAACAGTGTTAAATGTAACCCAACTGAGACATTTCTCTTGGAAAGTTGTGCTTCTGACAGGAATATGATACTATATGATATGAGGCAAAATACTCCTCTGAAATAAAGTCATCTTAGATATAAGAACAAGTACAATTTGTTGGAACCCTATGGAAGCTTTCATTTTTACTGCAGTAAATGAAGATTACAACTTATATACTTTTGAGCGGCACACACTGTACCCTCTTGTAATGTTACCTGCGGATTCTCTATCTGCAGTGCTTAATGTAGATTACCACTGGGAAAGAGTTTGTGTCTGCTTGTTTTGATAAATCTATTTTAATCTTTCCTATCGAAAAAATAGAAACAGGTAAGTCTGTCGTGCAAAAATAGAAACAGGTTAGTCTGTTGTGCAAAGAGAATGCAACATGTTATCTGTATAAAATGGACTTCTAACAGCAAATATATTATGTATGGATCTGATGAAATGAACATCTGTCTGTGGAAAGCTAATGCTTTTGAAAACCTGGATGTGCTTACATCACAAGAAGAAGCAGTCAAAGAAGAAGCAAAGATTATAGCCAGAAGTTGAAGGAGTAATTCAACATCATCCTCATATTAAATGCATTGTTCATCACTAATATCTACCAAAATCTATCTACCATCAGATTCAGGAACAGCACATCATGAAAGAAGTTGGTCAACAAAAGGAAGTGAATTGTCTTAAACACAGCAAGACTGGATCTGTATTGATTGTGTCAGAGAAAAAGAAATACATAGTGGCAGTTTTAAATAATACTTGGTAATCCCACCAATCCTAATGTATAATTATTTGTTACATTTTTATTTTTGAACTCCGCAAATAAATGTACTGGCTCTAGAATAATCACAAACAGTTCAGTTACAGGTGAAGAGCGCTACCCTAGAGAATTATCCTGAAAGTGACCTGCTTGATAAAACTATCCAACATTTTATCCTTGATCTGCTTTCTTATTTCATTGAGGAATGTGGTATTTTTCAACTTACTTACTTTTACTGTTAGAAACTACAGATATACCTTTGCTCCACTCTATTATTGTAGATACGCTATACAATTGAATTTGCATTTAAGATCAAACATCTCTTTTGCTACCTTTAATATTACTTTGGGTAACTATTGCAATAATTCTTCCTATGACTATGCATAACATGTGGAAGAACAATGTCAGAACTTTTTTCAATTCAATTAATTTTCTGTGCTTTACCTGTATTTGCCTTTTTTAGACTTTAAAGATGGTGAATTATATAACATTTATAAACAATAATTATAATTTATACTCAATAATAAAACATCCTTTTTCTCAAAAAAAGTCCTGTGTTGACTTTTTCCAAACCTAAAATTTTTTCATTATTAAGGTTTGCTGATCTTCTAAGAACATTATCTAAGATTGTTATTGTCTGCCATATCTGTTTATTTTTTGTCCTACATTTTGTCTAAAATGTAAGCCTGGTGAAGACAAGGGATATGTTGTGGTAGATAGTCTGGATCATATTTCTTCTTTCTAAACTTCCTTCTGGGGTGACTTTCTGTACTGCAAAAGCCAGAAAGCTTAAAAAAATAACCTTTTCCAGAACAGATTGCAGGTAAGTTTCCACATGTGAGTTCATCATCTGCATGCATCTATTCAAATGTGGAATTATGTGAAATGGAGAACAAACCAGAGCTTGCTTGTACAAGGCATCCATTTTGCTGGTACAAATCTATCAGGTCTGATGAAGCTTCGTAACCAAGAGTTATAGAAGTTGCTCTCTGGTTTTTGTAGCTAAAGCACAAAGATCTATACTCTTCAGTTAAACAATATTTCTGGTTCTCTATCACCTCTCTTTGAAACATTTTTTTAAAAAATAAAAAGTGTATATATTTAGGGTTTAAACATGATGATTTGATTACTATCTTTGATTGTGGCAGATATGGCAGTCAGTTATGGAGGCCCAGCCATTCCAATGGTTTGGAAAAACCCAATTCCAATATTAAATCCATTTTTGCTGAAAATAAAGTAGTTTCTGTTTTTCACAATTCATTTCTGACTAATATGTGGACACTCAATTTTTGTTGGCTGAAATGAATGAATATAATTCTAAGGAAGCATTAAAAAAGAAAACACTACCAAAAAGTTCACTTGTTGTGTTCCCCAGGAGGCAGACTCCAAGACAGCGATTTGCACACAGTTCATGGGCTGGTGTTTTTGGGATCAGCACTTGGATTGGGCAGTGGAGGAAGATGAACTGTGATGCATATCCAACAAAGGCATTGGCAATCATACCAGGAAAGCTCTAGAACTAGAATGGTTTTTATAAGTTGTCCAGGACTATGACGAGTGACATGCTTTCATACCCTTGCATGAACTAGTAATTGGATATGAATTGACATCTTCCCAGAGGGTGTGACCATGGGCTAGGCAGTGCTCTTCTTGGATTAGGGCAATTCCTAAAGATAACTTGCTGACTCATCTGAGAGCTCTCAGTCACCAACTCTCCCAGCAGCTGGGGAAATGAGTGGTTTAGTTCTGAGAAGGGGAAGAGGTAGATCTGGAGAGTACACTATGGCATCTACCTTACAAAGATAGCATCAAGGAAAAATAGCCATGTGACTAAGAACCAGAAAGCCTGGATTTGAGCACCATTTCTTCCACTTACTAGCTGTGGGAATTTGGACATGTAATTTAACTCTCTGAAATTGTTTCCTCATCTACAGAAATAGAATAATAATAACATTTTTATATGTAATAATAATACATGTTAAAGATTTATTGTAATATACACAAAAGAACATGGCAATCTGTAGATCTTTCAAGAAGGTAAGTGTAAACTTGGTAGCTACAAGAGAATTCATACACCTTAAAATTGCTTGCTGAATTCATGGAACTGTACCTTCATAATGTATACTTTTTTACATTGTGTGCTGTACTTCATAACAAGAAATTTAAAAAGCTCACCTCGAAGGTAATCAGAACAAGAGAATTTAGGACACTATTCACTAAATCAGCCAGTGGTTGGCCATCTTTTAAGAGAGATGTGTCATGGGTTTAGCCTGACAATGGTTTATTTATTCACATTAAAATAAAATCTCAATTAATTATTATTTTACAGGAAGTTTGGCTTAAAATGACCTGGTCTGTTTTTAAGTCAGTGCTCACTTTAGCTGTACACACACTATTGGCATGATATAGAGAAAATTACAGAGAAAACAAATCAAAGAGAAAGACAGAAATATAGTTAAGTATATTTCATTTATTCACTCATTCTTACATTTATGAATTTATCAAATGACAGGTTATTATGAATATACTTTGTGGAAAGACTCAAATATCATTAGGACATGCAGAGTTTGAACATGGATAGACAATGACCTTCTTTGACTTTAAATGAAAATAAACTATCCAACCCTTTTGTTCCGGTGTTGTTACACGTTGACAACCCTGGAAGGGCATTCTAGGTAAGAGCTATCAAGAGCTAGGTTCCCAGAACTAACCCTATACCCCACTAAACTTACCATCACTGTTATGTAGCATATCATTTTCTCTTTTAAAAGAAGGACACTAAATTGAAACCATGGTGCCCTCTAAACTTTTCAACATACAATCTCCCACAGTTCCACTTATATTTTAGGATGCAATACAGTAATCAAAGTCCTGTGATATATATGCCAAAGACAGCATGGTGATGGTGGAGGGAGTAACATATGGTACCACCTACACAGTTTCCTTTATACTTCTTGTGACAGCTCTCGCTGTTAGGAGTATTGACGGTCACATATTCTTTATGTCAAGACCCAGTTTGATTGCGTCCTCTTCCTCAAGTCAGTGAGTAAACAAGCCATCCTCAGGTTAAAATCATAACATCCCTCTCTTGGGGTACTGGGGTGGCTCAGTTAGGTTAAGCATCCAACTCTGGATTTCGGCTCAGGTCATGATCTCACAATCTGAGATCAAGCCCCATGATGGGTTCCATGGTGATAGAGCAAAACCTACTTGGGATTCTTTCCCTTTCTCTCTCTCTTTCTCTCTGCTTCTCTCTCTCTCTCTCTCTCTCAAAACAAAACAAAAAAAACTTTAAAAAAAGAAAATCATAACACACCTTTTTTTTCTTTCATAGTTTATTGTCAAGTTGGTTTACATACAACACCCAGTGCTCATCCCCACAAGTGCCCTCCTCCATGCCCATCACTCCCCTCCCCTCCCCCTAACCTCCATCAGCCCTTAGTTTGCTCTCAGCATTTAAGAGTCTCTCATGGTTTGCCTCCCTCCCTCTCCCCAACTATTTTTCCCCTTCTCCTCCCTGATGGTCCTCCGTTAAGTTTATTCTAATCCACCTATAAGTGAAAACATACGGTATCTGTCTTCCTCTGCCTGACTTATTTCGCTCAGCATAACACCCTTAGTTCTACCCACGTTGCTACAAATGGCCAGATTTCATTCTTTCTCATTGCCATGTAGTATTCTATTGTATAGATAAACCACATCTTCTTGATCCATTCATCTGTTGATGGACACTTAGGCTCTTTCCATGATTTGGCTATTGTTGAAAGTGATGCTATGAACATTGGGGTACATGTGCCCCTATGCATCAGCACTCCTGTATCACTTGGGTAAATTCCTAGCAGCACTATTGCTGGGTCCTAGAGGAGTTCTGTTAATTTTTTGAGGAACCTCCACACTGTTTTCCAGAGGGGCTGTGCCAGTTTACATTCCCACCAATAGTGTAGTAGGGTGCCTGTTTCTTCACATCCTCGCCAGCATCTATAGTCTCCTGATTTGTTCATTTTAGCCGCTCTGACTGGTGTGAAGTGGTATCTCAGTGTGGTTTTGATATGCATTTCCCTGATGATGAGGGATGCTGAGCATTGTTTCATGTGTCTGTTGGCCACCTGGATGTCCTCTTTGGAGAAGTGTCTGTTCATGTCTTCTGCCCATTTCTTCACTGGGTTATTTGTTTTTTGGGTGTGGAGTTTGGTGAGTTCCTTATAGATTTTGGATACTAACCCTTTATCCAATATGTCATTTGCAACTATCTTTTCCCATTCTGTCAGTTGCCTATTAGTTTTATTGATTGTTTCCTTTGCTGTGCAGAAGCTTTTTATCTTGATGAGGTCCCAATAGTTCATTTTTGCTCTTGACTCCCTTGCTTTTGGGGATGTGTCAAGTAAGAAATTGCTGCGGTTGAGGTCAAGGAGGTTATTTCCTGCTTTCTCCATTAGGGTTTTGATGGTTTCCTGTCTCACATTCAGGTCCTTTATCCATTTTGAGTCTATTTTTGTGTATGGTGTGAGAAAGTGGTATAGTTTTATTATTCTGCATATAGATAAGCACATTCTGCAAACTAAGCACATGTCCAGTTCTCCCAGCACGATCTGTTAAAGAGGCTGTCTTTTTTCCATTGGATATACTCTTTCCCATTTTGTCAAAGAATATTTGGCCATATATTTGTGGGTCCAATTCTGAGTTCTCTATTCTATTCCATTGGTCTATGTGTCTGTTTTTGTGCCAAACACACTTCTTTTAAAAGATAGGCTGGGGTGCCTGGGTGGCTCAGTTGGTTAAGTGGCCAAATTCAGCTCAGGTCATGATCTCATGGTCTGTGAGTTTGGGCCCCGCGTCGGGCTCTTTGGTGACAGCCCAAACCCTGATTCTGTGTCTCCCTCTCTCTCCACCCCTCCCCTGCTTGTGCTCTGTCTCCCCGTCGCTCTCTCTCAAAACTAATAAACATTAAACAAACAAACAAACAATAAAAAGATGGGCCAACCTCTGGTTTAATGAACAGTGTACTAAATTTTCTTCTCTCTGATTATCCTCTAGTTTGTTTTAATGCAGGCAGGCATAAAATGCTAGTTAACTGTCTAGTGATACCCTTATGTATTTACTACTAGAAAATAGTAAACTCCCTATTTACTAAGTAAGCCATCTTTTTGTAAACATATGTGAATTTGGGTTGTCTTGCATCTTAGTTAATAAGCATAATAATCACATCTTCTGGATTCAATGAGCAGTTATGAGTGCCTAGGAGGTTTCCTGATGACAATTTTCCTTGCTTTAATTGTTCTGTAAATATAATGACCATAATGAGTAAACAGAGAGAGAAACCAGCTGAAGGGAACACTGTGGTTTTTTTTTTATAATCCTCTCTCCTAACTTCCATTTACTTGGCCTTATTTTCCAGTTGGAAATGGTGAAGTCCTCAATATTTTCTGGAAGCCAGAAACAATGTTTACATGACCTACATAATTTACATGGTAAATTCCACTTCATGAGTGACTAAATTTTAACTTCAGAAACAATATTATCTTCCTGCGTTTTCAAACAAGAAAAGTCACCTTTTAATAGGACTATAGACAGGGGCCTTTCATTCAATCTTTAAAATTAACAGATTTTTAAAAACTAATGATTAATTTTACATGTTGATTCAAAAAATGATTCATTTTAAGTTTCAATAAGCCTTTGATTATCTGCTATGTACCAAGATTTATTCATGCCACCAGTGAAACCAAAGCATCTTTCCCTGTCACTGAGGTGCATAGATCTGACCACCGTACAACTCTCATCACATTCCAACAACAACAACAAAAAAAAGATGTGTGAATTTCAAGAGAGATTCAAGGTATGATAAGAGATAATGCAAGGCATTGCAACCCATGAAAAATTAGCATGTAAGAAAGTAGTTTGACCTAAATTAGTAGACAAATATGAATTTGTCCAAAAAAAAATTTACTTTCATTCATTTTGGTTTCCTGATGTTCATCCTTTCACATAATTACTAGGTTAATATGAATCATTACTAAACATTATAGAAAAGAGAAACCCTAAGACTCTTGGATTCTAATAAGCACAGTGGTAAATATTAAAAAAAACAACTATGTGGTCACTCATCTTAAAATACATAGAAGCAGTGGCAGAGTATAATGGACATAAGCCTAGTGTTTGGATTTACACTGAACTGAGCTGATTCCAAAGTCAACCCAAGCATACCAACTTTGGACAGTTTACTTAACCTAACTGGATACAACTCCAAATTTAAGTTCCAGTTCTCCTACCTCTGACAAATTAATTGTTCTCTTGGCACAGGGTCTTCATTTGTAAGATAATGATTTAAAATATCTATCTCATAGAGGTTTGTAAATAGTAAACATGATTGTATTAGTATAGCAGAACAGGATCCCTGTGCTATGTGCCCTTCACTTCTATCCTCGACTCTAGTTGGCTGTGATGCTATGAGAGGTGACCAATATTAGTAATAAAGAGGCCCCACACATACAAGACTCCTATTTTCTTCCTGTAGCAAAAAGAAATAAGATTATTTCGCTATATCAGATACAGAAGTCAGTCTCTCCTCTCCATCACAATAGACATCTAGATATCTATTTTAGCACCAAGTAGGTCTGAAGGAAATCTTATTGAAGGAATAACCAAGTTCTAAGGCATTCTTTATATTCTAGGTGTGTTCCTGATAAACTAGATGGTTGTATTCTGCTTGATAATGTAAAATACATACTTGCACACCCACTCAGATGGGGTAGGGGCACATGTTAAGAAACCACACTCCAGCATAATGACAATCACAATTTAAACATTCAGTGAAGTAGTTGGTTGTGTTGCAGATGACTTTATAGACACAGGGCTAGTCTGACAGAGAGACACAGAAAGCGTTGCCCCCAAACATGCTTCTTTCCCAAGCACTGGGGTACAACACAGACAGATCCTGGGCTAGAGAGAGGATGAGGAGAGTGGATGAATAGATAGAAGTTCTAAAAATTTCTCATGAGCCCCTTATAAATAGGGCAAGTAGGTAACTTATGCTTTCCTTCATAGTAAAAGTTAGAAGAGAGTTCCTTCTGGGAAACATTTTATACTGAAAACTTCTATACTTCAAAATTATTATTAATTGTGCTTTTGCTCTGACAAAGATGTGAACTAAATCCATAAATCATAGTATGTTTTATCTACTTAAAATTAAAAAAGCTTTAAAGCCTAGAGCATAAGGGAATAAGAGTGTGAAGGAGTCTCACATGATGTGTGCTTTCTCATAGGAAGTTCCCGGACAACCCAGCTCTGAGCGCACAGAGATATCACGCCTCTTTATCACATCTTATGCAAGTTACCTAACATTTTTCAGCATCAGTTTCCTCACTTTGAAATTAAAGAATTAAGAAAATTGGGAACTAAATTTTGAGAATTAAAAAAAATTACAATTAAAAAAAATCTCAAATTAAAATTAAAAAAAATAAATCTTGAGAATTAAAAATACACTTTATAATATCACAGGAAGGATAATATGTGGCTTAAGAAAAATTATTTTTAACATTTTTTTATTTTTGAGAGACAGAGAGGCAGAGCATGAGTGGGGGAAGGGCAGAGAGAGAGGGAAACACAGAATCCAAAGCAGGCTCCAGGCTCTGAGCTATCAGCACAGAGCCTGACGCAAGGCTTGAACACACTAATTGTGAGATCATGACCTGAGCTGAAGTTGGACCCTTAACCAACTGAGCCACCCAGGAGCTCTGGAAAATATGTGACTTTAAAGAAAAGAAACTTACTCTTGATTCTGACTTCCGATTAGGTGGCATATTTTTTTCTGTCTAACAGAATCTAGAAAGAATGACACCATTTTCTAAGAATTTACTTATTTTAGAAAAAGCTTTCATTTTAATGGTTCTGGGAGTGCTTTATGCCAACAAAGAGTGGAAAAACAAAAAGAAGTGCTCTTTGTTTTAGAAAATGCCTAAAAGAGTTTTTTGGATGTACAAAACAGACCTTGAAATAGTTTAAAGAGTTAAAAGCTTAAATTTAATATCAGCTACTTTCAGACCCTTGTGCCACAGTATAAGACCAAAATCAAACTGATTTAAGAGTATAAGGATATACATGTTCCAAAACTAAGACTACTGGCTCTTCCAGCAAATCCCTTCACTTATAAGATCTTTCGTCCTAACTTTTGCCCTAATGCTATCCAGTAACTAATACCCCAACACTCAAAGCTCTATACAAACCCTTCCCCAAGTCTGGACTTTGGGGATACTCATTCAAACTGATCCTCCCTTTGCTCAGGGAGTTTGTATAGGGAACTACATTCCCTGGAGGTGGTTGTAAGATAGTTTTGAAAAATTCTAGATAAGAAAAAATAATTGTTTAATGGACAATGGAAGACTAGGGAAAAAAAGGAAGAAATCTAGGAAGAAACACAGAGTCCATTCATACGAGGGAAGGGAGTGGAGACTCAGTAAGAAACTGCCAAATTTGGAAACAAGCAAAGACATTTTCCAATCAGCAGTTTATATTAACTATTTTTAAAATTTTTAAATATTTCCCTTATTTACAGGAAGAGAAAGAAAGAGTGAGCAGGGGAGGGGCAGAGAGAGGGGTAGGGGGATCCCAAGCAGGCACATGCTGTTTCCACAAAGCCAAACACGGGGCTTGAACTCATAGACCGTGAGATCATGATCTCAGCTGAAATCAGGAGTCAGATGTCCAACCAACTGAGCCACCCAGGTGCCCACTAATATTAAATATTTATTTAAAACACTGCTGGATTTTAACATCAACCCACTCTGTTTATTATAACCTTTGGGAAAATTCTGTTATGCACAGTACTTCACAGTTCTTGCTAATATACTTTTCACATAAACTAAATAGATAGTGACTAGGGACAAATGGAGTTCTTTGTCTCACATGTGTTCTGGCATAGCTCAGAGAGAAAAGAATTGTAGCCACTGGGAGTGAAATATTTTTCCAGCGTTACTGAGAAATAATTGACATATAACATTGTGTAAGTTCAGTGTACATATTGATGATTTGATATATGTATATACTGTAAAAGGGTTACCACAATAAGGTTAGTTAATACCTCCATCCCCTCACATACTTACCATTTTGTTTGTGGTGAGAACATTCAACATCTATTCTTCTAGCAATTCAAGTATCAAATATAGTTTTGTTAACTATAGTCACCATGCTGTACATTAGATCCTTAGAACTTACTCATCTTATAACTACATGCTTGTAAACTTTGATTAACATCTCCCCATTTCCCCCACCCCCTAGCCACGGAAACCACCATTCTACACAGAGAGCAAGATTTTAGAAAGTAAATAAATCGTCATCCAAACAAACATTTAATGCAAAAGATAAATAAATGAAATTCCCTAATAACCCACAAGTATATTGAAAAGAATTCTGTAGTTTTCAAATTACCAGGATTGCATTCCATAGCCAATTTATTTCAAACATTAAAAGAAAGGGTAGTCCCAGAAAGTCATAGACTTTAGGGACACCCAGGCTGCTGACACTTGTGCCATGTCATGTGAACATTCAATGGGATAAGACAAGCAAACAGGAAAGATAAATGTTTGCTGTCATTACAAACATTGACAATTACCTGGTCCTTAATGCCAAGGTATTTTAGTAGATTAGTAGAGAGGAATATGGTAAAAAAATAATAAAAAGATGGAAGATGTATTAGTTTCCTATTGCAGCTATAACAAATTACCACAAACTTTATTAGTTTACAATTCTGGAGGTGAGATGTCCAAATCAATTTCATTGGACTAAACTCAAGGAGTCAGCAAAGCTGTGTTCCTCCTGGAAACTCTAGGGGAGAATCTTCTTCCTTGTCTTTTACCAGCTTCTGGAGGCTACCTGCACTCCACAGCTCATGGCCCCATTGCTCAAACCTCTGCTTCTCTGAGTCTGATCTTCCTGCCCCTCTTTTATAAGGACATTTATGACTATGCTAGGCAACCCCTGGATAACCCAAGATAAACTTCCCATCTCAAATATCCTTACTCATATCTGCAAAGTCCCTTTTACCATGTAAGGTAACATTCACAAGTTTCAAGGATTAGGATGTAGACATCTTTAGGAGGCAATTTTCCTGTCTATTGAAAGAGGTGTCTAAATGATTGTATAAAAATAATAGGAATGAAAAGTATGAAGGTCCATGAGAGAAGTGTGCATGTGTACATCTGTGTGCATATTCAGGAACAGCAGGACAATGGAATTCTTTTTTATTCAAGAGATAGAGTGTAGTGAAAAGTTTTTGGATTGGAAGAATTGCTTTGAATTTAAATTCCACCACATTCTGGCTTTGTGGTATTGAGCAAACCATTTGCCCTCAGTGAAAAATCACATTAAACTTTTCTTAAGTGAGTGCTATGTACAGCTATGAAAAATAATATGTTTCAGGAGCATCCTGTAAGCTCCTTAATTTTAAGCATTAAAATTAAATGGTGATATACAATTATAGTATTTAACTCAAGGATTAAATGAAACAACATAGGTAAATTATCCTAATTGGTGCCTGACACATAGTAAGTACTTAAAGAATATTATTTCCCTCACCCCTACACTTTATTCTTAGAAAATGATTGTTTTCAGGGTGGCAGATGTGTTAGACCTCGAAGTGGCATGCACAATTTCACATTCTTCTTACCCAAATCTGAGAGTCCCATGAAGCATCTCTGGATACAGTATTTCTCCCTTCTCTGTATCTCAAATTTTTATTTCCAGCTGATCTCTCCTATAGCTCTAAGGAATTAGGATAGTGTGAACTTACAGGGAAGAACAAATGCACATCAATAAAGTATGACGTAGAAGGAAAGAGGAAGGCCTAAAAGTTCTGACAGAAATCATGTCCGAAGAAGAACCACACTTAAATTCCCATTTAGCAAATGAAATCACATCCACTGCTCACTTTCCATGTGTTTTAGGTGTTTGTGCTTTCATGATAACATGAAATTATTAAATCAGCTATTTATACCATAAGGCAAAAAGGTTTCCAGTGTGGAAATTTATTTTTAAAAATTCCAAAGGATGGAGAAGCAGGGACTGTCTAAATTTTGCTGTGTATTTTTGCAATAAAATCATCGGTTCTTTAATGGACCAAATAAGCTTTTATGGGTTAGTCAAGGATCCTAGTCTACTTTGGCAATACTTCCTCACCAACATCGCATGTAACACAGTTATTATAGCTTAATAATTAACTGTGTCCCCAAAACAAAACCAGCACCTTGTAAATATTTTATTTAAAAACACAAAGCAACTCTATGAAGTAGCATTATCTCCAAATTCATGCCTATTATTCAAGCCAATCAATTATCCTGAAATTACCAAAGTTTACCCTCTAACATTTCATTAGTAAATTGACACTTCTAGCTAGAGAATTAGAAAACATATGTTACATAACATCATCTCACCTGAAAAATTATTAGTCTAGAATTTAATTGTTTTATTCTTCCCTTTTGGGCATAGGCAACAGCATTCCTACTTGAGATTAAATTTGTATTCAGCTTTTAATTCTTTAATTTGATATATTAATATAGGTCCCCTTTGAAAAAAATATTGGGTGGAAAGGATTTCAAGATCTTTTTTTTTTCTCAGTTTTCTGGTGGCAGAAGAGTAGCTGTGGTTTGAAGCTTCTGTTTGAAAAGGAAGGCTTCCATGGAGATAGCTAGGAGGAAGGTCTGGAGATTAATGATAAATTTTGAGGTTCAGAAATGTGGAGCCCACCCTTTGCAACATTGCCACAAATGACACCCTCGGTCTAAAAGTACCAGGTCCAGGAACCAGAAGGTCAGAAAAACACAGAGATGAACATCTTGAGAGTAATGAAGAGAAAACTGACTCCATGTCTGTCGATTGTAAGATGATTTACCTGGCCACGCTGCCTCCTGGGCAAGAATAAATACTCTCTACCATATGCTTTAGAGCACAAGACAGTAACTGCCCTAAATCCTGGGTGTAGAGGCCTCATTTTACCAGTGCTTCTGAGTCTCTGCCCTCTTAACGATTTGGCCATTCTGCGGATATGTTTCCTTTTTTATTCCTGAGACCATAGGGCACACAATGAGACATCACAGCTAAGGAGGAAGGTGATTTGTTTGTGCACCAATGTTGACATGAGACCTGCTAAGGGACTCTGAGCTGGTGTGGGAGGGAAGTGGACACACACATTTGTTATCATGTAAAAAATATTGGCTGTTTTGCCCTTGGACCTTCATTTCCCCTCTGTCATTGACAGGAAACTGATTTTCTTTGGGGGATTACTCATTCCCTGCCCATCTGTCAGATTAAAGAAGGTGACAAGGGCTAAAAAGACCCACAATCTTTAACAAAATAAAAACAACAAAAATCACTCTACATAGACAAAACATTGGATAAAAGTCAGTATCTGTTCAAGGTTTAAAAAAGGAAACTATTTTAAAAAATATCATTAATATGATAAAGCATGCTTTGTAAATAAAAAGTATCTACAAGAAAAAAAAGCCTTCAAAAACCATAATACTAAATGGTGACTATTTAAAACTTCCCTCATGATCAGGAATGAGACAGAGATTTCCACCACCAATAGTTGAGTTCAACATTGTACAGGATCTTATTTTGTATTCTATATTTCTATATGTATTTCTACATATTAATTTTTAGAGATTCTCTTTAATAAATTGTCTATTTCTTACTTTAATAGAGAGCTTGATGTTATAAAAAAAAAGACCCACAATGGCATGTATTTAATCCTCTAATTTATGACTTGTCCAAAACTAGTCTTAATCCTGAGATTTCAGTTATTAAGTCAATAGTTTCACCTTTAAAGTCAGTTTGAATTGGTTTTTCTGTTTACCTCTAAAAGAGATTTTGCACTGATATGTATAGCATTTCGTTTTAGTTATTAAATATCACACTCTTGAACAGTCCTTAAGGGTGTGTATTTTAGAACCCAAACTTTGCAAAGATCTGCTTTTTAAACACTGGAATCCCTCCAAACAAAATGCCTCAATAAACACATAAAACACAGGCAAAAGCAAAAGTTTTGTTTCAGATAATGGCCCTGAGTCTATTCATCTTTCACTGTCCTTGCCTACTGCTTTGAACTCTTTTCAGCCTCGGCTCTTCATACCTTTGCTTTCTGAATCTGCTTTTGGTGGCTAATCTAACAGCTCATTAGCCCTCCCTCTCTGGCTCAGTTTAACTCTAAACTTTCAATGTATCCATGGAGCATCTGGGAAGTAAACTCCTTCAGCTGGTTTTGATGTAGCCCATGTCCAATCTCCTAATTGTTCCCTGACCCTCAACAAGAAACCCTTCATTGACAGGAGGATTTCTTCAGTGGGTCTTATAGGTGTGTCACTTCTTCTATGGAAAGCTTTCATTATTAACTTAGAAACATGCAATTTTATAATCCCAAAGGAACCTTAAAGATCACTATATACATTTCTTATTTTAGTGGAGAGGAATGTAAAGTTCAGAGTAATTGTGTGCATTGTTGAGATCACAAAATTAGTTATGTGTATCAAAATCAATACAAAAAGTGGGTTGATTGCACTTAAATGCCATTTATGTCCTTTAGGAATAAATATAAACAACAATTAAGTACTAAGAGGGAGAAGAGAACTTTTCTGTCTTACACCTGGGAGTGAATAACTGATTGAATCATCACTCAAAGTGGAAGCAATTCTTTTGCCAACACTTTCTAACACCATCTGTTCATTTTTTTGATAGAAAAGTTTAGTGAGATTCAGAATTGGTTTAAATAATCCAAGCTATAAGGTTACTTTTGTTATGATCTTTTAACTGGTCTCCCACTTCCTGCTGCTTACACTTTTTTTTCCTAAAATAAGAACTTTTTAAGTAGGACTGACTCTACTCAAGCAGAACTGTTAACTTACCAAAAATGCAATTTCCCCCATATTCATCCATATTCCATTTAACTTTTTGGTTCATTTACAAGAGGCTTGGCGAATAATAGGCGAACTAGCTCAGAAAAAAAATCTGGCCATGTCTATGGAAAGTGAGGGGTAAGTGTGAAAATGTACATCACAATACTAAAGTGAATTTTTCCCTTTTCCAATTAAAATCTAGGGCAAATCTTGGCCTGGAAACTTAAGAATTTTGTGTTTCTAACAAGTTGTTCCATTTGTGCTCTTAATTATGCCCCAATCTCTTCTTAGAAACTAGAGATAATTCCTTTTCTGTATCTTTATCTCTCACTGCTTACCTATTTCTTCCAATCACCACTTAAATGGATCAACCTTCTAGAACCTAAAAATTACATACTTATCAAAAAAAATAATAAGAATAAAATATCAAAATTCTCTTTCCCCAGTTATTATCCTTTGTCTGCTTCTTTCCCTTTACAGGCAAACACCCTGAAATAACTATGCACACTAACCAGTCTTCATCACCTACTGACTTCTTAATACACTCCTTATTGAACTGTACTCAATATTCTATATTCAATATTCAATATTCTATATCTATCACTCTCTGACTTCATCTTCTCACTAAAGTCACCAGTGACATACTTATTGCCAGCTATTATTAAAACATTTTTGTCTGCATATTATGAGAGCTCTTGAAGTACATATTGTATAGTTGGTTGTTCCTTCTGGAACATCGTGCTATTTTGGCTTCCTCCCTATGTTTCTGACAGTCCTTAAGTCATCCTTTCTGGCCAAGATAGATTCATTGCATTTTATAAAATGGCAATCACTCCATTTATTTACCAGGATTGTTGTAAGAAACAAAAAGATAGTATACAGGAAAGTCCCTATCACAAAATCATAAACTATAATAGATCCTCAAATGTTATTAAAACATATTTAATTAGAAACAAGGACTTATTATTATATTAAATGATGATGTAATTATCAAGACTGTCCAGTTTGCAAACAAATTCTTGGTCTAGAGACAGCATTCTCTATGATTAATGCAAATATATAGTCAGAACTAACATTTTGATCAACTCAACTATTTCAGTACAGATGAAAGGCATGGCTTTCCAACTGTAAAAGCTCATAAGTTGGAGGTCAGGACAAAAGCTTTTCAAATAATGTTATTTTATAAATTTACAAAATATTTTCAAAAATTGATACAAATAAATACATTTTGAAAAAAATAGATAAAACCTAATTTGGATTTAAGGAGTTCTAACAGAATAGAGTTACCATTTTTCTCCACAGAAAAGTTTTTTATTCATTGGTAACATATGGGGCCCCTGTGAACCCAGACGTAAGGATAATCAACTCAAGCTTGAGCAGTTTTAGACTCTAATCCCACTTATCCTCAAGGATGGTTATAAATAGTCCAAATGGTACCAATCAATTATCATCATTCCCTGTATTAATGTCCCTGTATCATTATTTCACTTAAGGTTGGAAAGGAGCTATGAGATGCTTCTAACCAACGGAATATAAGAAAGGGGATAGGATGTCACTTCCCTGATTATAGTATGTAAAATTATAAATTCCAACTCACTAGAAAACTCTCTCAACTAACCCTCTCCCTTGCTGGTTTTGATGAACTAAGCCACCATACAGCAAGGCCCATGTGGCAAGAAAGTAATCTGAGTATTTTTCAAATTCTCCTAAGGGGACTTTGAGTTGGAGAAGTATTTAGTCTGGGTTTGTGTGACATATATGAAAGACACTTAACTGACGTTTCCCACAGTTCACAATTACAAAATTTTCTATGAAATTATTAAACGTGATGTATGAGGTCCAAATAAACTTTTCCAAATTATCAATAATAATATTTTAGAAATAGACTCACTGGGTAGAGGAAAAATAGAATTATATTCTGTTTACTTACAATGATATTATAAAATAATTGTTATATAAAGAGGTTATCAAAGTATAAACACTCAAAAGTATAAGGAAAATATTACCAAAGTGTGTTAAGCAATCAAATAAGAAAAATGTTATTTTTATGGATTTTTGTAGTGCTTGAGGCATTTGTAAGCTTTTGGATTTATTTTAATATAATTTTATTCTATATAAAACATTCACTTTTGCAGTCATATGTTTGTGTCCTTTATCTTATATACAAAGGCAACCCAAATAGCAATGAGCTTCGGGCCCCATAAAGCCTAAGTTTTCTCTCCTTAGCATATAAAAAATGCTCTATAAATATTGGCTGAATACTTTTAAAAGCATAAATTAATTGTTAATATTTCTGTATTATGTATCTAGTATGCTCTATTTCAGAATTTTATATATAAAAGAATTATCTGGAAGTCAATAACTACTGAAACAACAAGGTTTCTCCTTTTCCCAAAATCAGTACTCATAATGTAACTTTGTTTTAAAAAGTTTCTTAAGAATTAGGTCAAAGATGAAGTAACCACATTAGAAATTCTGAAAGAAAAAGAAAACAGAGAAAATATCCTAATGTTTTCCATTTATGTGGGTGGCGGAGGTAAGGTTAGTGTCCAGATTTTCCTTCTCAGACTATTATCCAATAGCTAACTTTTGCTTAAAAAAAAAAAAAGGTAATGCAATGTTATGAAAATGACAAAAAATTATCATGGTCTACTGAAATGCTTATTAAATAAGCAAAAGGAATAGTAAAAAATGAATATTTCTTACAAATTCAACAAAAGTTCTATCAATATCACTTATTCTTTTCCTGCCTTCCAGTAAAAACACTTCTACCAACTTCTTAGACTCTGAAATAGACATGCTCCCCAGAATGCTTACTCAGATCAGATAAATATACTTCCACTTCTGTCCCTAAGTCTCCCTCCAAACTAGCTGCTGGCACTTAACCAGTCAATGTTATTGTGTTTGCCTTATTACTGACCTTATATCCTTGCTATTTCTCATTACGAAAAGAAATATAAAATTGCTATTATGTATAGGAACAGTCCAGGGTGATTCCACTATCCTGGTGATGTGAGGACGTGATGAAGAAGTTATAATGGGAACTATTATTCAGACCAGACCTCTTCAAAAGAGTCCTAAGCTTTCCTATAGTACATTCATAAGTCAAGTTAAAAGAATCATGGTGCTAAAATGGGTCATGTACAAGAAGTATCATGTCTGCTCTGAGAGACTAATTTGCCTTAATTAATTCAGGTGGTCCAAAACCAGGTAGAGACTTTATTTCATCAAAGGTCAAATAAGGGGCGCCTGGGCGGCTTAGTCGGTTAAGCGTCCGACTTTCGCTTAGGTCATGATCTTGCGGTTCGTGGGTTCGAGCCCCGCGTCGGGCTCTGTACTGACTGCCAGCTCAGAGCCTGGAGCCTGTTTCAGTCTGTGACTCCCTCTCTCTCTGACCTTCCCCTGCTCACGCTCTCTCTCTCTCCTAGAAATAAATAAAACATTTTTTTTAAAAAAAGGTCAAATAAAAAATATTAGGCATTTTCTGCTTAATGCCTAATATTTCAGGGCATCAGATCCATTCCTGTAACTCCAGTTTATAGAAAGGAATTAATAAATGCTGGTTAAACACCCAATTGCCATTGACTTGTTTTGCTTATAAAAACCTTAATCATAGAACTACATTAATATATTTCTGAGAAATTTAGTGAGGTAACAAATCTGAAAGCCTCTCTCCAATACTTATATCTGGTAAGCATGCAATGGGTTTTTCAGAGTCTAAGAATAAGTAATTTATTTTTCCCAGTTTTATTGAGATACAATTCTATACAAAAATCTGCCCATAATTAATGTATACAGTTAGCGAGTATGGGCATTTATATATATATACTCATGTTATTATCACCACAATCCAGGTAATAAACATATCTGTCACCTCCAAAAGTTTCTTTGTTCCCCTTTATTATCTGTTTGTCTTGTGGTAAGAACAATTAACATGATATCTACTCTCTTAATAATTTTTAAAGTACATAATACCTTATTGTTAACTATAGGCATTGTGTTATATACAGCGGATCTCTGGAACTTACTTATCTTGTATTACAGTAACTTTACAGCCACTGAACAAACACCCCATATCTTCCTACTCCCACTTCTTGATAATTGCCATCCAATTGTCTACTTCTACACTGTTGACTATTTAAGATGCCTTATATAAGAGGAATCATGTAGTATTTGTTCTTCTGTGACTAACTTAATTTACTTGATTAATATCTCCCATGTCCATCAACAGATGAATAGATTTTTTAAAATGTGGTATATACGTACAATGGAATGTTACTCAGCCATTAAATAGAAAAAATCCTATCATCTGCTACAACATGGATGTAACTGTATGAATACATAATTTTAACATTTTAAAAATACCTCAATAACATAAACACATTGACACTGTGAGTATCAACTGAACTAAGACTTAAATGGCAGTCAAACTAAATTCAAGAAAAGTATTTTAAGCTCTAAGCTTTCAGAAATAGAACTACTTTTACAAAGTAAAATTATTGAGAGTATTTTTATATAACTGGACCTTCTTTTCTTCTTTGCTCCCTTTCTCCCTCCTTCTCTCTCTTTCTTTCCTTTCTTCATTCCTTCCCTCCTTCCTACCTTCTTTTCTATAGCATTGTCTAACATTGCCATCCTATGGATACCATTAAATTATTGTCAAAATCTGTACTGATGCTATGGGAATGTAATGAACTCAACTGCTTCTTATGTTCTGCAGATTAAAAAAATGTATGTTGAATCATTTTTATCCTTAAGCAAATTAGCAAACTATAATTTCATTTGAGAGACATAATCATTTTCATAAACAAAGACCATCATCTCTTAACTGAGAGGTAGGGGATTTTGGTTGAAAATACAAGGGCTTAGGGATATGTATTGAGATTTATACAGAAAAATTAAATCTAAAAGTTTTTGCTAGCTTTCTAAAATTTTGAATTGAGATTTTTTTCATTAAAAAAATTTAAAAGTTACAGGAATTTATGCCTAAAATAATTCTCTGGAATAGAGTTTGGAAACCAGATTTAGCTGCTAGGTAAAAAGGAAAAAATGCTCTATGCTGCCAAATGAAATAGAAATGGTTATTAAAAAACAAAAAAGCTGATGTTTGAAAACTTCCTTTCCTAATTAAACACGTGAATATGCCCCAAACCAACCTCCAAATCCTGAATGGATTTTAGATATGAAATTTGCATTTATATTTCATACTGAGCATTGTTCCTAGTGATAAATAATCTGGCTAACTTTTAATTCCAGGAAAAAACTTTTATTTCAGCAAATATTTAGTTGTGCAAACTTTTCCAGCTTCTTTTTGAGATATATTCCTTATGTTCTAAGATACACGAACAAACTTTTTCTTAAAAACTATAATCTTTTATCAATGAGAATACTGGAGCACATATATTTTCTTAATATTTACCCAACAAAACCTTATGGTTCCTTATTGTAAAAATAAGTGTAATCATATACTTTTGTTTGATCTTAATTTTTTCTGCAATCCTACATTTCAATCTAATGATCTGTACAAGGAGTAAAAAAAATTATATGTAACAATGATGATTCCATGTTCTGAAATGGCAAAACTATTAAGTAAGTAGGTTAGTTTATTTAAGCCTAATCCAGTACTTAACACTGCTATGAAAGCTATCCTTATTTGTTTGCTAGACTTTTACAAATTTTTTTCATTTAATCTCCACAAAATAATTTTTAAAAATATGGCTGTGTATAGATGATATAAATCATTGCTTAGGAGATATGAGACTTGTAGAATGCTCTACTACTACTGCTACTACCACCACCACCACCACCACCACCACCACTTTTTCTTTTCTAAGCAGAATTTGTTTAAAAGTGAATGGGGCTTAGGACAAAAAAGCCATATGAGAATGTCACTTCCACCCTAAACCAAAAAGTAGATAGTTGCCAAAATCATAGTTTTGGCATTCTCTTAAAATGTTAAATATATACCTAATATGCAAACCAGCCATTACATTTTTAGGTATTCAACCATGAAATATTAAAACATTTATTCACATAAAGACATACATGCAAATATTCATAGCAACTTTTTCCATAATACTCAAAACATGAAACCAACCAAATATGGACTAGTAAATGGATAAACAAATTCATACAATGAAATACTACTCAATATTTAAAAGAGGAGGAATACTAATACATGAAGCAATATGAATAATCTTGAGAGTATTATGCTAAGTAAAAGAAGTGAGACACAAAAATTTACATACTATTTGATTCCAGTGATAAGAGATGTTACATAATGTAAACTATAACAACAGAAAAAAGATGAGTGGTTTCCGGAAACAGATGTAGGAGAGGGAATCACCTGCAAAGAAACAAAGGGCAATTCTTTGAAAGATGGAAATATTTTACTTCTTGATTATGGTAGTGGTTTCCATGATTGTATACATGTCAAAACACACTGGACTTAAGGTGGGTAAATTTCATGGCATGTAAATTATACTTTTTTAGAAAAGGTACAGGGAAGGCCACTGAGAAGTAACATTTGATACATACAAGCCTATGAATAGATAATTAAAAATGAAAGTTTATTGACAATACAAGAGGAACTATGAAACAAAATGCAAAGGAAGTATTAGCCTGAGGGAGAAGAGCAACCTTGTTCTTGTAGGCTGGGTACAGACATGGGCATGCGTGCATGTTTGCTTACAGCTCTGATGCTCCCAGCTTTGAAGTATTATGCTCTGTTCCCACAGTACTACTTTCATGTTGTTAATAGAAATGTTATTTCAACACATCTCCGGGAAGGGAAACCAAAGCAAAAATAAACTATTGGGACCTCATCAAAATAAAAAGCTTCTGCAGAGCGAAGGAAACAATCAGCAAAACTGAAAGGCATCCAATGGAATGGGGGAAGACATTTGCAAACACCATATCAGATAAAGGGTTAGAGGGGCGCCAGGGTGGCTCAGTCAGTTAAGCATCCAGCTTCGGCTCAGGTCATGATCTCATGGTTCGTGGGTTTGAGCCCCGCATTGGGCTCTGTGATGACAGCTAGCTCAGAGCCTGGAGCCTGTTTCAGATTCTGTATCTCCATCTCTCTCTGCCCCTCCCCTGTTCATGCTGCCTCTCTCTCTCTCTCTCTCTTTCTCTCTCTCTCTCTCTCAGAAATAAATAAAACATAAAAAAAATAAAAAAAAACAGATAAAGTGTTAGATCCAAAAACTATAGAGAACTTATCAAATTCAACACCCAAAAAACAAAAAATAATCCAGTGAAGAAATGGGCAAAAGACTTGAATAGACACCTCTCCAAAGAAGACATCCAGATGGCCAACCAACACATGAAAAAATGCTCAACATCATTCATCATCAGGGAAATACAAATCAAAACCACAATGAGATACCACCTCACACCTGTCAGAATGGCTAACATTAACAACTCAGGCAACAACAGATGTTGGCGAGGGTGCAGAGAAAGAGGATCTCTTTTGCACTGCTAGTGGGTATAGAAACTGGTGCAGACACTCTGGAAAACATTATGGCGGTTCCTCAAAAAATTAAAAATAGAACTACCCTATGACCCAGCAATTGCACTACTAGTATATATCCAAAGGATACAGGTGTGCTGTTTTGAAGGGGCACATGCATCCCAATGTGCTATCAACAATAACCAAACTATAGAAAGAGCCCAAATGTCCATTGATGGACTAATGGATAAAGAAGATGTGGTATGTGTGTATATGTGTGTGTGTATGTTTATATATGTATATATATAAACATATGTTTATATATATAATATATATATATAATGGAGGATTACTCAACAATCAAAAAGAATGAAATCTTGCCATTTGCAACTTACATGAATGTAACTAGAGGGTATTATGCTAAGTGTAATTAGTCAGAGAAAGACAAATATCATATAACTTCACTCATATGAGAACTTTAAGATAAAAAAATGTATAAACAAAAGGGAAGGGAAGCAAAACTAACATAACAGGGAGGAGGACAAAACATAAGAGACTCTTAAATATGGAGAACAGAGTGTTGCTGGAGGGGCTGTGGGAGGGGAGGATGGGCTAAATGGGTAAGGAGCATTAAGGAATCTACTCCTGAAATCATTGTTGTACTACATGCTAACTAACTTGGATGTAAATTAAAAAATAAATACATTTTTTGGGGCGCCGGGGTGGCTTAGTCGGTTAAGCGACCGACTTTCACTTAGGTCATGATCTCGCGGTTCGTGGGTTCGAGCCCTGGGTCGGGCTCTGTGCTGACTGCCAGCTCAGAGCCTGGAGCCTGTTTCAGAGTCTGTGACTCTCTCTCTGTCTGACCCTCCCTTGCTCACGTTGTCTCTCTCTCTCTCTCTTTCCTAGAAATAAATAAAACATTAAAGAATTTAAAAAAAATAAATACATTTTTTAAAAATGTTATTTCATTGGAATTATTGTTGTAGTTTGGGGGATCAGTAGGTGAAACTTGTATAATCAAAAAATCATGGGAATCTCTACCAAGATGGGTCACGGGTGATTGTATTAAATAGGTTTAGTCAGGACAGAAGCCACTCTAGATGTTTCAGAAGTAAAGTAAAACAGAAAATCTGTAGGAATCTAGAGAAATAAGATCAGGAAAGTTGTTCTTGGGAAATTTAGAGGTGGGGGCACCTGGGTGGCTCAGTCGGTTTAAGCATCCAACTTCAGTTCAGATCATGATATCACGGTTTATGAGTTCAAGCCGCTCAGGCTCTGTGCTGACAGCTCAGAGCCTGGAGCCTGCTTCTGATCCTGTGTGTGTCTCTCTCTCTGACCCTCCCCGGCTCACGCTCTGTCCCTGTTTCTCAAAAATAAGTAGACATTAAAAAAATTTTTTTAACGAAAATTCAGAAGTGAGGAGATCATACAGAAGCCACCATCAAATACTGTGGCTGGCTGTGATATTAAAGTGATTGATCTCAGGAGGACCTTGGAAGCTACTGGCACAGTCTCCCTTAATGTGCTGTCTGCCAGCTCTGTTCTACCTAATGGCTCCTCCCTCAATTCAGAGAAGTGTCTCCTTTTGATGGAATCTAACTGGGATCCTGCTGGCAAAAAGTCTAGCTCCCAAACATTCATCTTTAACAGGATAAGGAAATGTCTGGTGTCTGGAAGTATGGAGATGATACTTAGAACAACACAGTACCTGGCATGGTGGCATTTTTACCCAGCAAACTTCCATAGTCTGTGATCAGGTCTTATTTTGTATTTAAACCATAGCTCTGTGTTCATTCTAATTCATCATCAGATATATGGATATTGGAAATGTTCCTGTATCTCAACTACGTCAACTATTTTTTTAACATGATGCTGCCTAAAATGAACTACTTCATATATTAATACAAGTATATTTTAAGCAAGTACTGGTACCATATAAATTAAGCCAAACTAAAGAGGCAAATACAAAAAGGAATCACTCTTTTAAAAATCAATTACAGTATAGCACTATATACTTGAAACAGTAATATTACAACAAAACCTATGGTTAAAAGGAAAGCTAGAAAATAATGTCCAAAGTGGAAATGAAAATATCAACATGTCCTTCATGGACAATAAGACAGCGGCCAAAATCTAATCAAGCTTCACATTAAATGCAATTCTATCATTCTGTAATTGTACCCCAAAATGGCTGTAGCTGAGCTAGCAAAGATGGTATATCTAGCTTTTTTTGGTTAAAAGTTGAGTTAAGTGATTCATTAAGTCAAAAGTCAGTATTATCATCCTATGTTCTTAGCCTACCTTTGGGGACTCCTTGAAAATCATTTAACAATGGGTTTGATGAGGGGTAAAGAATAATGAATGAGACTGGTATATGCAAGTCTGGTATGTCAATGTGCTGAAATAAGCACATGATTCTCATGTTAAAGCATCTTTTCTGACACAGAGCTATGGTAATAAGCCTCAGATTCTGAGAAACACAGCATGTTAAAATCAGAGATTGTGAAAATAAATAGAACTATAAATAGTGACTGGCTATAAAACCAGCAACTTCAGTCAAAAGTGAAAGAAAACATTTTTTGTAGATGTATACATATTATAAAAATCATTTCAGTGTTGAAATGGTGAGGTAATATCATATTTGTAGAGAAATTGTCAAAGACATAAATTTTGAATAGAAACAATTTTATATAGAACAATAACTAAAAATAATGATGCTATTTTTACCAGCAGTCACTTTAGTTGGCCTTTCCCTGGATTGAATTACTATGTTATTTTCAGCACATTCCTTCCAAATCTCCTCATTTCTACTCCTCAGATATTTTTATTCTGACATGCACTTTTCTTGCATCTTATCATTTTAATTCTTCATGCATCAAACCTAATGCTTTTTTTAAATGTAGTGATAATTTTGAAGTCTACAGACTAGGCCTTTGAACTTAAACTTTTCATTCTCATTTAATCTTACATAAACAACTTGCCACAAAAGTACTTGTTTACATGAAACTATGTGTTTAATATATACGTAGATATAAAACTAAAAGTAAATCTTAAAGTCATGCTCAGATCCAATTTTAAACAATGACCTGTATGCTTGAAAATACTTATTTCTTGAAAGTAAATCTATTGCAACGTTATTGTATACAGGACTACAGCTGTAATATTCCAGGATTATCATATAGTCTTCATACCGCTTATGATTTGCTTCTATAATTAACTAATATCATAGTATTATGAGTTTTCTGAGAGAGAGAAAGGATCTCTGGTGTAATCTTTCCAATGTTTAATTTTGTAAATATATTTGTATTCTCTTTTCAAGAATTTAGATCTCTGACCAAGAATTCAGCCACAACCGATAAGGGTACAGAAAAATAAGAAAAAGAAATAAAAATAAAAACTTCCCAGTGCTTTTTTACCCATATATTACTGAGTAATCAGTGCTATATGGTTTGCTGTACATAAATACAGAGGGACTTATTCTCAGGAGACCTACATTTTAGGCACCTTTAAGTCACCAAATATTTAAATAGGCTTGGGCACACTAATAATTCATTAAGAAAAATATTATTAAGTGTCTCAGCGCTAGACATTAATAATACTACAATTAAAGACAAAGTCTGTCCTTAAGTTGTTTACCACCTGGTAAGCAAAACAGTATATATTATAGATGGTAAATAATAGCTAAGGTTAATTATAAGTTTTCTAAGTATCTCAAAGCATGGTTAATCATAGGAGGTTTTCTAACTTGATATGCAAAGACAAATTATGTGTCTTAGATTGAGCTGCCTGGAAACAGACTTTGAGATGGAGATTCGTGTGCATAAGAGATGAAATGGCAAGTTCTGCCAAAGAGAAAATCTGGGAAAAGTACCATGTTCACTCCGTGTGTGTGTGTGTGTGTGTGTGTGTGTGTGTTTCTCCTAAAAGTAAAAACTAAGAGCATAACAAGCAAATAGAATGGAAAGCCCATGAGAGAAAGAAAGAGAGGATAAACATAATTGTTCAAGGATCTGCAGGTGCCCCTTGTGTGGTGGGAACATAGGATATAATAAGAGATAAGTTATGAATTTAGGAGTAAGAGTGACCAGACCTTGAAGAGCCATGCATGCCATGGAAAGAGCATTAGAATTTTTCCTGAAGGCAGAGATGGGAAAATGGGAAATTTTAAGCAGGGGCAAATGACATGCTCTGATCTGTCTACAGTGTTGCCAATGGACTAAATAAGGGATAAGAATAAAGGCAAAATCATGAGATAGTTATAATAGTTTATGGAAGAAAAAATGATGTCTTAACCTAGAGGACTTATAGAATGGAAACAGTGGAAAGAGTAGAAGGTTAGGAAGGAAAAGTGATAGGCTTTGGTGACTGTCTGGATGTGGGGACTGAGGAAGAAAGGAAGGTCAACAGTGATTTCTTAGTTTCTGATGCTAATAACAACATTGCCATAGATAGGTATGAAAACCTAAAAGCAAAAGTTTATGCAATATCCAGATGAAGATGTTCAATAAAGAGTTGGAAATGCAAATCTCTATACTAAGAAGAATAATTTGGGTGAGCAATTTACAGACAAAATAGAAATAATTAGAATGATGCAAACAGCTTAGGAATGGGGCAGAAAACAAAAAAAAATGATCATACTATTATTTAAGGTTGCACTAAATAAAAGAATCTGTAAAGGAGATTATGAAGGAATTATAAGTTCCTTAATTTCTAAAAATGTCCTGTAGCACTGTAAGAACTGACATTTGACCTCTCCTATGTTCAATTTGAAATGCAAGTAAATTGTCTGACAAGAAAAATCCTTGGATAAAATAAATTCCAAGACAAACATTATTATTTTACTTAACTGACTATTCAATTTATATACCTACTTATCTCAGCAGTTTTTTATGTCTCTGTTATTTCTTTATTTTTCTGCCAGAACCTTAATCTAGGGGTTATTTTAAGATTCATTCCTGGTTCACTATTCTTTTTCCTCAGTTGCATTTCTTGGTTTATTTCTTCTACTCTCAAGATTGTAAATGCCACTTATATGCTTAGAAGTTTGAAGTTTTTCCAGGTCTGACATATTTTCTAAGGCTCAGAGTTACATACTGCCAATGCCCACTAAAATCCCAATTTAAATTGTCATCTTCCCCACAATTTTGTGTCTATATTCTTGATAAAGTTAGGAGTACCAGTCTATACAGTTACCCAAGTCAGAAACTTTCCCTTTCCTCACATCCTATAGTAATCAATCGCCACATTCTTATGATTATATCTTTTTTAATTACTAAACTTTATTTTTAGAACAGTTTTAGGTTCAAAGAAAAAATAAGTGGGAAGTACAAGTAGTTCCCATTACCCCACCCCTGCCACATACACAATCTTCCCCACTATCCACACCTCCGCCACAGTGGAACATTTAAGACAATCCATGAAAATCTCTGGACAAATCCTTATAACTAGTTTACTTTAAGGTACACTTTTGGTGATGCAAATTCTATGGGTTTTGACAGATGCATTATGGTCTGTATTCATTATTATGGGATATACAGTAATTTTACAGCCCTAAAAATCTTCTGAGCGATGCCTATTCATACTACCCTCCCCATTAAACATTGGAAATCATTTATCTTTTTGCTGCCTACATGGTTTTGCCTTTTTCAGAAGGTCATATAGTTGAAATCAAACAGTACATAGCCTTTTCAGATTGGCTTTTTCACTTAGTAATATGCAGTGAAGGTTCTCATGTCTTTTCATGGCCCTGATAGTTCATTTACTTTTAGAGCTGAATAATATTCTACTGTTTAGATGTACCATTGCTTGTTTACCCATTCATCTACTGAAGGACACACTGATCACTTTCAAATTTTGGCAGTCATGAATAAAGACGTTATAAACATCTATGTGAATTTTTTTGTGTGTACAAAAGTTCTCAACTCTGGAAGGCACAATTATTAGATTGTTCTGTAAGGATATGTTAGTGTTTAAGAAATCACCAAACTGTCTTCCAAAGTGGATGTACCATTTTGTATTCCTGACACAATCAATGAAGACTTCCTATTGCTCCACCTTCTCACTAGTATTTGATGCTGTAAGTGTTCTGGATTTTGGTATATCATAGTATCTCGTTGTTTTAGTTTACACTGATAACATATGATGCTGAACATCTTTTGATATGGTTACTTCTATCTGTGTATCTTCTTTGGAGAAGTGTTTAGTTATTTGGGCATTTTTTTTAAATATCAGGTTGCTTGTTTACTCATTGTTAGATTTTAAGAGTCACTGTATATTTTAGAGAACAGTCCTTTATCAGATGTATCTTTTGCAAATCTTTTCTCTCAATCAGGGCTCATCTTCTCATTCTCTTGACATTGTCTCCTACAGAGCAATGTTTAATTGAATGAAGTCCAGCTTAGCAAATCTTTGTCTCATGGGTTGTCCTTTTGGTGTTGTATCTAAAAAATTATCACCATATACGAGGTACCTGTATTTTCTCCTATTTTTCTAATTTTTCATTTTACATTTAAGTCTATAATGCACTTTAAGCTAATTCTTGTGAAGAACATAAGGTCTGTGTATAGATTCATTTGTATCTCTTTTCAACCTACCTTTTCCTCATTGTCCCGATTACTGTTTTCCTAGATGTTTCCTCAGCAGTCCTTTCTGGACTGTTGCATTATCCACTGAAGTTTGTCTTCTTTAAACCAGAATAATCTAACAAGCAAATCATGCCATATGACTGCTGAAAGCCTCCTCTGGCTTCCATTCCTAAAAGGATTTAACATGATCGTTAATGTATCATACAAAATCTTTTATATTCTCTTCCTACCTCTTTAGTTTCAGCTCTCCACCACTTTCTTCTACAGTCACACATTATTGAACTCTAATTCCTTGCATGAAATTTGTAAATCACGTCTATTTGCATTCATGAATATTATCTTTTTGCTTGTTTTCCCTTCTGACTTTTTCTTTGGCTAAAACTGTAATCCTTCAGAACTCAATCCAAGTATCCTTTCCATAGGAGGGCATTCCTTGATCCCAAAGCTTATTTTAAAATCCTGCATCCATTCTTTCAGCTCTTCTAATGCTCCATGTACTCTCAGATGGTCACACTTCACAGACTTGATAGCTATGTGTGTATTTATATGTCTGTCTCTCCGGATAGACTGTCAGCTCCTCAAAGATAGGGGCAATGTCTAAATCATGTTTTCAGATTTATACAGTCCCTGGCTCAAGGTAAATCCTTCAGAAATATGTGTTGAACTGAGTTGAATAAAGCAAATAATACTACAGATGCAGTACTACTACTGACATCCTACCTGCACCATTTCAAAACATCCCTGATTTAACTCTTCACCTTTTGTTCCTATAACGGATGATTGAAAACAGAAGAGATTAAAGAAGGGGAAGAATTAAAGTCAGTGTAATAAGAACTTCTGCTCTGGGTTGTACTTTCCTTTGAAAACCTGTTGTTATATACTTGCTTTCTTAAGCACCAAAATGAACTGAAATAAATGATGCCAAGATGGCTCATTCTCTCACCATCAAAAAGTGTCCAAAATAGGGTGATTGTGCCAAGAACTTGGAGGGAGAAAGTGTGTTTACTATTTCTGACTTTGACTCCAACTTGCTGACTGTCCTTGAGCAGTTTCCTTAACCTCTCTATTTGCTTGCATTTCCTGTACTATAAAAGATGCCTATGAGTGCTTCACATGAGACTCATGGGAATCCTTATTTGAAAAGCAGTACAGAAATGTTTTTATTTACATCTTTTTGAGAGTAAGGTACTCGAATATGAGCAAAAAAAAAAAAAAAAAAAAAAAAGGCCCCCCCCANTCCCAAGAGATTAAAATTAAGAAGCATAGAAGACCTGAAATCAAGTTAGGTGACGAATTGCAAAGCCTATTCTGTTTTTTAATATGAGTGAGTGTATTGCCTCAAACCAGTGTAGATCATTTCAAAACAAGAAGGCTTTATTTTCCAGTCATTTAAGGCAAGCCAACCTGTGTGGCCACCCTACAAGCTAACAAAATATGTTTTTGTACAGCAGCATGTATCCTACTTTCATGTTTATACAGTCATGTACAGTACACTTGCTTAAAAATTATTTTCCCCCAAAATGGCAAGTTGTTGAAATTTACTCCTCTTTACTTATGTACTTTTAACTACACAGACAGTTAAATACATAAAATCTACTTTGACAAGATATAAAGGGCAAGACAAAATGATAAGGATTTGGAATGTGGAAATCTAAGGTATTTTGTTAAAAGTCATATTTAAGACATGAATGGCAAAATCTAATAAAGTATTACACGTGATTTCTTATATAAATGTTATAGAGTAGATATTTATAAGGTTTTGAAGGCTTTTTTATTGTTGTTATCAAAGGAGAAAGTTCTCTGGACAAGCTATAATTTGTTAGAAAATATAAAGGTTGTGATAGAAAGCCTAAAGAATGCATTTTGTATATTCTGATGCAGATACAAATCTAGAATATCCTTTAACTTTACAGCAAAGTGATATAAGAGTTAAACATTTGTGTATTGCTTATAAATAAACTTCCAGATTAATAGCAGCTAGTCGTCTCCAGTGGCCTCTTTTTAATATTGTCACATGAATAAAGGAGGATTTTGTTTTAAGATGGAAAAGACTTCCTTAACTTTACTTAGAAGGTTAAACCCATCTCCTCTAGTTCATCTCCACATGCAGGCGCTCTCAACAACTATTACCACTGCATCTTTCTATACACTATTGCCAGAGATAGCTTTGGAAAACCATAAATTATAAAGTCCACATGGTGATGAAAATAACTTTGATGGCTATTCATTGCTTTAAGATAAAAACTGTACCTTTAGTTGAATCTTCCATAAAATGCTTCTAATCTGACATTCCTGTTTTATCTTTTAAGGAAGCCTCTTTCTCTACTGGTTTTACCGCTGCGGTCTTATTTCAAGATCCAGATCAAAGCCCATAATTCCATCCGCCTAGCCTTTCCTTTGTGCTGTTTAATTCCTACCATAGTACTATTTACCATAGTCCATCTTTATGAAAAATACTCATAAAATATTATGAGTATAATGCATAATACTCATGATACATAAAGCAACATCCCTATTTAACTGGAGAAGATTGTCTGTTGGAGAAGATTGTCTGAAAAATCAAGCATTTTAAAGTAGTTGCCATCAAATTTCATGCTGGGGGTACAGTACATCATTCCCTCACCCATTCACTCACTGCACAGCTGAGCAGTGGTTAGACAGTCAGGACTTTTTAAATCACCAGTGGTAAAAACTCATGACTTAGCTCAGGAAACTTCTTTGTAAGACTGTACAGTTATTTTATATAATTAAAGATAGCGAGAGACAATGAAACTGTCAAACTCTCTTTAACATGAGCAAAATTTTAAAAACGAGAATACTCATTTCTGATGAAAATGTGTTTAAACAGATATTTTTATGCCCTATTTTTAGGGTACAAATTGATGCAATACTTTTGGAAATATATTTCATGCATGTATGAAGAACCTTATACTGATTCACTTTGATGCAATCGTTCTACATACAATAATTCATATTTAGGTAACCATCTGAAATAGAATTTAAAAGATTATGTCACAAAATATGTACATGCACATGCACATTCTAAAACTTTGGATAAATTCCCCATATTAATTATGAGATAACTTTAATTGGAATATATGTAGCAAGTTATTTCCTCCTTCCATCTTAGCAGTGAAGTAACTGAGATTTATTCTATCCAACAAACACTGAGTATTGTTATGTGGAAGAATATTCATGAACCCCTGTTACAGCATTTAATCAAAAGATGAAAATTTCTGTCCTCAAGTAAATCACATTGTCATGGGAAAGGACTGAAAGGAAACAAAATAAAATATCCACATGCCATGCTCTTTACTAGACAATTTCATACTCTATTTTGCTTATACTAAGAACAACACTGAGGAGGAGCAGCAGGGCTAAGAGTCAAACCTCCATTTATCTGATTTTTAAGCCAAAAACTTTTTTCTAGTCAGATTTGTGAAATTTGGGGTATTTTTTAGTTCTCTCTTTTGCAAAACTCCCTTTGGGGTATGAATCCAATCCAAGGTTACAATAGGACTGTTTTAATTAATGACTTTTAGAGGATGGTAGGGGGTGTTCATTTTATCTTTTTAATTATATTTTTAAAGGTGAAAAACTGACCTTAAGGCCTTAGCCTGGAGACAGATATGCCAAGCACTGGAAAGGCTGCCTTGGAATTAAATAAAATGGTTCTCTAATAGAGCTGTAGAGCTGCAACTTAATGAGAACATTTATATAAGCTTTTGGAGTAAACTCAGTGCTCACTGGAAATCTACTGTATTCAGTTTCTGCTTTTAATACACACTAATAACTCAGAGTCCCCCTAGGAGAGCTTGAGAATTTGGTGTAAAATAAATAATATGGAATTAGTTTCTCTGGATTCATTCCCGATTGTCACAGCTAACAAATTATTGATCTTAAGAATTATTTATCAAAGGTAAAGTTGGCAGAAAAAAGTAGAAATATGCCATCATTCAAAATTTACTGATGTAAACAGCTACACTTACTCTAGCCTCACTAGGCTAACTTGCCAGCCTACAGCTGGTGCCAACCATAATAAGCAAGGCTGACCTCATGCCAAGATGTTGGAGTATAAAGCCGAAGCTATTACAAGGTTTCCATTCTATAATTTCGTATTAAGTTGCTCTACTCTTTCCCCCATGTAAACAAGTGAATTTTTTCACATATGAGGTATATTAAGTTCACAGACTGAATTGGATAATCACTTGGCTTAGATTATACAACAGTTTATGTTCTGAGTATAGATAAGTTAAAGTCCTGAGTGCTCTTTTGAAAGGTCGTGATTCATTTTTTTCACCAAAAAGGGTTAGTTGACAACAATATAATCCAAGATTTTGGCATTACCTTTTCAAAAGTTCACAAAGGAGGCCTCATTCCAAATTCACCAACCTAAGTACAGACACGTAAAGAAGAAGAATTCATCACTAATAACTGGCCTTTCTTAACTTTCAAATTTTTATAGAAAATCATTCTGTAATGAAAACATTGTAAACCAGAAATATCAAAAGCTAATATTAGCTTCTTTAAATGATGTTCTTCCAAGTAATTTTGTCTCAGGAGGCTTATCACTCTAGGATCTGGTCCTCAACTTTATAGGTTTCATCTCAACATATGGAAATCAACACAGCTCAGGTGATCAGGTGATATATATCTATATACCATTTTAACAGTAAATTGATAAAATGACAGAATTTTAATTTCCTCGTTTATAATGTCATACCAATGATGAGGATATGTATTTATATATTGAAAGATAATCCTTCCCAAAACAGGGGTGCCTGGGTAGCTAAGTCAGTTAAGCATCCGACTTCAGCTCAGGTCATGATTCACGGTTTATGAATTCAAGCCCCATGTTGGGCTCTATGCCAATAGCTCAGAGTCTGGAGCCTGCTTTGGATTCTGTGTCTCCCTCTCCCTCTGCCCCTCCCCCACTCATTCTCTGTCTCTCTAAAAAAAATGAATAAATATTAAAAATTTTAAAAAGAAAAAGATAGTCCTTCCCAAAATAAATTAAATGCCTGAGAGATTAAATGAGTCCAGTTAAAGCTTCTTGTTAAATACAGAATTCAATTGAACGATACTGAATATACTTGAAGGTGTCTTACTCCTTTAGGGAAGAGCTTATAGAATGATCTTTGATCCAATGTACAGTACAACAATTTCATTTTAAGAATTCTTTATCTTCCAACTAGGGACTCTGGTCATTCATACTGTGATAAGTAAATGCTGACAATTTTTAATATGTAATATTTTAATGAGAAATCAGTAGTTTCAAAAGAAGTAAAATACTGCTTTCTCTACATCTATTTTACCCACATATTTCCTTTCCAAAAGTGAACTGGCAAGCTTTTGAAATTTTTTCAAATTCCAGAAAGAAACAGGTTATATGTAGTTAGTAATCTCAACTCAGATTTCAAAATTTGGTCCAAAGGCAAATGTTTAATTATTAGCATGAGAAAAGCTCTTAAGCTCAACCAAGAAAAGCTGTATATTTCTTAATTTCATTCATATGACCAGAAAATATTTACAACTTGATTCATTTCAATACAGTCACTACATGCCAACCATTGTGCTAGCTACTGGAGTGTGAAAGCACCAAGAGGAATCCATTACCCAACCATTAAAAAATGAGTAGCTGTAGGAATAAATTTAAGGTTAAAAACAGCTTCAGATTTCTCTACGATAGATTATTCTCATAAGAAAAACGATGTCTTTCAGAATTTTTTAAAAATGAGAGAAAAAAATGTAAAAATAAAATTTCCAAATGGAATGTTTAAGCATACATTTTATAAAAATTTCTATTCATTACAATAAACCAAAATTAGAGAATAAAAACAAAATACAGAGGGGGAAGACATTCATCGTGTTAACTTGTTATTCTCAAACTGGAATATACAGTTTCAAATATTTAATCTAGGTTAAAAATCACATAAAAAATAGAACAAATATTATGACTGTAATTTGAATGGTACTTTTTCAAGCTATTACGTAAATAAATCATGAAAGTTCTATACAGTAAAAGTAAATATGAAAGAAATTTATTTTCAGTGTGAATATTTGGGGATTTATATGAAGCATCAGAAAACTGGTAAAAGTTAGTTCCACATACTAAATTCTGCACACCATTTTTCCTGTGCCCTCTTATAACTCTCCATAAACCCCTATGGATTATGAACCCTGTTTCAGGCATTAACTATTAACATTCACCTTGCCATAAAATTATGATACCTGTTGGCACACTTTTTCAATATTCTCATTTGGATGTTGACATCTTTACCTATTTCAGTATATTGGGGCATAGTGTTGTCTCTTGTGGTTCTGTCTAATGTCACTTCCTTGCTTACAAAGACTTGTCTCTCTACAGCTCTCTCAATATATATCATATTCTACCTGACTTGAGATCTCCCTTACATCACTCTTCTGGCCTCCAAAGTCCATTTCTAGGACAAGCCAGTTTGAAATTTCTCACTGTGGTTAACATTTCCATCCCATAGCCTTTCAAGACATTATAATGATCACAAATTTGTATTTGATTGATAGTATTGATAATAATGACAAATTGAATGGAGAACAAACTACAGCCAAGAAGTCTATTCATAACTCTACTTCCACTATCAAGTCAAAAGATAATTAAGGCTTGAACTAAGGCAATTTTGGACTCAAAGTGCTGACTGTTCTACCATCATAATCCTGGTGCCCACTAAGCTTCATCTTATTTCCACCTCTTTTGTTGTATCTTTTGAGGTAACAGATGATCTTTAATATGGTACCTTTGCAAAGCCTGAGTTTACTTTCTATCATTTTACTAGCCTTCTCCATATCACTATATATTCATTTTTATCTTTTTTCCTAGTCTAATTGAAATTGTCTGGAAAAGTATTGATTGTCAACTGCCTATAATGGCTGATATGAAATTAACAATAGTAAATTTGCATATTCATACCATAATTGCATATAAAGAGAATTTCTGAACTTCTTTTTATTTATTCTAAATACAAATTTTCCAACTTCAAGAGATAACATATAAGTAACAGACTATGGGAGCTTTTGTTTTATCTACGCAGGATGCCCTATCATTCTTCTTAAAACAACAGCATCTAATTTTGGATAACTCCTCCCCATTTCCATGATGTTTAAGTAGAACTGTCAGTCACAGTAGTATGTCCTCCATTCCCCAGCAGCTATGGCAACAGGTAGGATGCCTAAGTATGGCCAGTCAGGCTATTCCCAGTTCAGAAATGACGACTGACCTATCTCCTTCTGATGACCATTGACTCAACACTGATCCCCTCAGAAAATTTCTGTTACAGATAGCAGGGAAGGCTCTCTTTCTCATGGGGCTAATATGTTGAAAGGTATAAGTCTGGATATGTTCTATGACATCTCACCCATCTTTAGGATAATAAGAGGGAATTAGATAAGTTTACAAAGAGTTTCACAGACAAATAAATATGATATGTTGATGGAAAGCAATTAAAGCATCATTTGTGCCTCCAAAATGAGCTCTGGAATATATAATATGAAGAGTAAAATACCTAGGTTTCGAATTAATTTTAATAGAATTCATCAAAATATCTATGTGCCAAGAAGTGCAGTATGTTTGTGTGAGGAAGACTGAGATTAAATTGGTTCCAAAAGCCTGGTGTCTGTGTGCTCCCAAAGCAGGTACACTTCCTTTCCAAGCTTCCAGCCAAGCACAAACTTAAGTACAGGTTCATGAGCCACTCTTTCTGAGAAGTCTACTCTAAACTCACACAGTCCCTATCTAGGACACTAACCATTCCTGTAATCATCAGTTCTCCAACAATGGGTCTTAAGAGACTCCTGGATTTGGAAGAAGTTCATATTCCCCAGTACATGCCCACATTCCACTGCCCACAATCCACAGACAGAGGCCTAAATGGAGAACTCCATTACTGTGTAGCATCTTTCCTGTCCACAGCACAGCTGCTTCACCTTTCTAGTCTTGTTTTATTGCCCTTCTCCATCAAAAATATCCCCATTTCATTGCATTCAGTGTTTCCACCCCATACAACTTACCTATCAGCCATAAAATATTGACAAATAATTAAACCCCAAACAAAACATAAGTTACTCTGATAAATTTTGGACAATTGGTCAGTGTAGGGGAAAACACCACAGATAATAAGCACAGACCGTCATAAGGCCCATAGGAAGACACTGAGGTGGAAAATACCATCTGACCCTTTATACATTACATGTAAATATTATCTGGCCAGTGAGAAGGAAGAGGATGGGTCCCAAGGCTTTTTCATTGAGATAGAGGTAATCTTCCCATAGTTTTCTAACTTCTTCAACTTTCATCCAAGGGAATCTACCAGATATTCCAAATCTGCCTTCTGCTTAGTCCACGGAGACCTACTCTTCACTCTTTTCTGGAAGTCAAACTAAGAGGACCTCTCTAAAACTTCTATGGTTCTATAGCTGGCCTATGCCTATCCTACTGGTAAAGGCTTCAGAGAAGCAATTGTGGGAATAGACCTCCTATCTTGAGAATGATGCCAAACATTTAAAAAATATGAAGAAACCTATCTTCAAACAATTCCTGAAAATGTTCTGTACTGCCAGAGTGCTCTTCACACCTTCCCCTTGATTCAGGGACACATTCCAGGCAGTTAAAGAACCTGACCCTGAGGCTCTTCCCTTGCCTCAGAACTTGTCCTTTTACTTGTCCCATTTTTGACCCCAAGATCATGTACTCTGTGCCTTTTCTTATCAAGGACACTGTCTTCTGGTTTTGTTTTTTTTTTGGGGGGGGTTCCCTTGCACTCATACCACACAACTCAATGTCACTCATACTCTAGCCAAACAAAGACCATTGGACCATCTATTTGCCCAAGATAAAAAATATTTATGTGTTAAAAATCCCCTTTATCCAAAAATATCTGGAATATAACTGAACCAAATAAGTATTTCAAAAAAAACTTTTCTACCAATGACTTCTTGGAGTCAATGAGTAGGATTATGTCTATATTTCTTTGTATGAAAAATAAGTGCATAAAACAAATTTCAAAGGATTAGAGGTGGGATTGGTAAAGCAGGCCTGGGAAGTGCAAGGGCTGACAGTTTCCAGAGATGTCAGGTCACTGTTGCCCATTCTCTTCTCATATCCCAAATCCCCAAAAAAGTGAGAATTACCTCATAGTCACAGAGAAAATATCTATATTCCCCCAGCCACATGTGGGGATTGTGTCGATTGACATACTTAAATACAAAAATACCCCTAATATACACTGTATTTAGAATAAATATCCTGGTCAGCCTATGTATGGATATAGCTAAAGCCACTTACACTATAGGTAGATAGAGAAACATGCACAGAGAAAAAGAGTTGCCTGTGGGTTCACTCAAAGTCAATATTGTTTTTCTTGCATTTAAATCTTGCATATGAGTTAAATCAGAGATTGGTGGTTTCGGAGATACACACAGTTCGAGCAACCAATCAGTGAATGTGAATATGTCATTGAGGAAAGGCAAGAAAATTTAATTAGGTGTTCTAGGCAAATCAAGCCACCCACGAGTGTATTTACTGGACATGATGGTATTTTTACTGGCCTGGCATAGTTACATGATGCTATTTTCCTAAGTTAATATATTTTTTGAACAAAAGTTCAACCAGAGCAATTGGCAAAAGTCGGAGTTTTATTTTTTCAGTTGAAGGGGTGGTGCAAAGGAGGCATCACTTTGCATTGTCATGTATGAATGGCTCTAGGTTCCCAACCAGGCTAAAATGCATTACTGGAATAGCATTAAGAATTCTTAGGGGGGTATGGGGCGCCTGGGTGGCTCAGTAGGCTAAGAGTCCGACTTCGGCTCAGGTCATGATCTCACAGTTCGTGGGTTCAAGCCCCACATCGGGCTCTGTGCTCACAGCTAGCTCAGAGCCTGGAGCCTGTTTCAGATTCTGTGTCTCCCTCTCTCTCTGCTCACGCTGTCTCTCTCTCTCTCAGAAATAAATAAAACATAAAAAAAAGAATTCTTAGGTGGGTAAAAATTAAAAACTGACACTCTGTCTCATACACCAATCCATTACTATTAATAATTAGCTCATTTTCCTAAGGAGAAAAAAATATGTTCCAGATGTCCAGTGATGAAAAGAAACAATAGCCAACATTAAATAGATTAGACAGTAAGAGTCAATAATGTGGCTAGCACTGAGTAAGCACTGTCAACAGTATAGAAGAATTAGAAGATGTGATCACTATCAAGACACATTAAAATAGGAGAATGGCAGAAATACATAGCAAAGAAAACCAGATAGTGTGTAATTTTACACATACAGCAATATTCTTTTCCAGCATCTTTCCTGGCTAATTCCTACTTATCTTTCAAGATTCATTTTACATATAGGCCTTTCAGGAGGTATGCCCCAATACATCACACTTCCCTTGTCCTGGCCCCACATTGCACTGGGTGGTATTTCGTTGCACTCTATATCTATCTCTAAAGTGTAGTGGAGGTCACATTGTGTCATTATAATCTCCCCAACTGAACAATGAGTTCTTGAGAACTACATATGTTCATTTTTGTTTTTTAGTACTTGGCATTGCTGGCAGTGAGTAGATGCTCAATAAGTGTTTGGTATATTAGTCTTTTTTTCTACCTTCTATAATTTATTTATTTTTTATAATTTACATCCAAGTTAGTTAGCACATGGTGCAGAAATGATTTCAGGAGTAGATTCCTTAATCCCTTTACTTATTTAGCCCATTCCCCCTCCCAAAACCCCTCCAGCAACCCTCTGTTTGTTCTCTATATTTAAGAGTCTCTTATGTTTTGTTCTTCTTGTTTTTGTATTATTTTTGCTTCCCTTCCCTTATATTCATCCATTTTGTATCTTAGAGTCCTCATATGAGTGAAATCATATGATATTTGTCTTTCTCTGACTAATTGTGCTTAGCATAATACCCTCTAGTTCCATCTGCATAGTTGCAAATGGCAAGCTTTCATTCTTTTTGATTGCCAAGTAATACTCCAGTGTGTGTGTGTGTGTGTGTGTGTGTGTGTATCATACACACATATATATACCATATCTTTATCCATTCAGCCATTAATAGACATTTGGGCTTTTTCCATACTTTAGATATTGTTGATAGTGCCGCTATAAACATTGGGGTACATGTGTTCCTTCAAAACATCACGTCTCCAGAGGCAAGGGAAATCAAAGCAAAAATGAACTATTGGGACCTCATCAAAATTAAAAGCTTCTGTAGAGCGCAGGAAACAATCAACAAAACTAAACAGCAACCGAGGGAATAGGAGAAGATATTTGCAAATGGCATATCAGATAAAGGGTTAGTATCCAAAATCTATAGAAAACTTATCAAACTCAATACCCAAAAAACAAATAACAGTGAAGAAATGGGCTAAAGACATGAATAGACACTTCTCCAAAGAAGACATTCAGATGGCTAACCGACACATGAAAAAATGCTGAGATACCGCCTCACACCTGTCAGAATGGCTAACATTAACAATTCAGGCAATAACAAATGTTGGCGAGGATGCAGAGAAAGAGGATCTCTTTTGCACTGCTGGTGGGAATGCAACTGGAAAACATTAGGGAGATCCCTCAAAAAATTAAAAATGCAACCTAGCAATTGCACTGGTTATACTTGGGGTCAGAGAATAAGGAGAGCTAAAGAATTAAGGTATGTAGTGAAAATGGATTTTATTTTATTTTATTTTGAAAATGGGTTTTAATATTCACCAGTTCCAGAGTTAGAGTAGGCAACTCTCTCTTCTCTGCACAGCACCCCTCTTTCCAGAGCAAAACTACTCTTTTCTCATTCCATGTTATTCTAGGATGCCTTCCCTTAACCATAGCCATGTGACCCAAACTATGTGCAGAAGTCGGTCAAAGAATTGGACATATAACTCAAGTATAGTTGAGTAGAACTTTTCTTGAAATGTATCACCTAACCACAGGGTGAGAGAGGGTCCTTCTTCCTTTTGTATATCAACCTGTAAGCCTGCGCTGTACTACCTTGTCTTCCATGTGGGGAAAGCATATATGAAGCAGCAGAAGATGGTCAAGAAAAGAAGCAATATGCATCAAGAAGGAGAATCAAGGCAAGCATCAGATCCAGATTTAGACCTACAATCCATATTCTGTCTTTTTTTTTCATCTAGAGTAAAAGATAACTGTCACTTAAAACCAAAAAGAGCCCAAATGCAATAAATTTACATTAAAATGTATAGTAAGCCAAATTTTCTCACAGTTGTTTTAAACTCCCAATTATTTACTATGAATAACATCATTACTCAAATGTTAAAAATCAATAAGTTGAGGCTCAAAAGAGTTAAAATATCCTCCTTATAATCTCACAGGAAATGCGTCAAATTTACCTACATATTCTGATTTCAAATGTGATGCTCTTTTCATTATACAGTGCTGCTTTAGGTTAGAGTTAGGACTCCAGCTCAAATTTACAAAAGCACAACACCTGCTATTACACAATGTATAGCAGGATGACCTGGGTTGGAGCCTGTCCCTCTGAGGAGAGCTGGACAACAATAACTGTCCTCATTTTTGTGCAGAGTACTGGATGGCTTTTGCTCAGAGAAGAGCAATTTTTTTTTTCTTTTTCTTCCCTCTGGTCTTTCAGCAAGCCCCATATGAAGTCAGTCATACCCAATGTTATATGCTGTTTCAGCATGAAGTATACTCCACCCTTGAGAGGCCATATTTCAGGAATGACGTGATTTGTGTGTATAGGATGGGGGATGGGAAGGTGAGGAGAAGAAAGAAAGACTATGTATATATATTCATATAAGGAACCGGGGCTTCCACTGGGTTGAAACACCGTATAAACATAATATTGTTAGTAAAATTGAAGACCTAGTTAAACTGGGAAACCAGAGGTAAGAAAGACTTTTTGTTTTTAAATATGGAAACAGAAGAAGCCATAACTGAAAATAAAGTGGGGTTCCTGGATAGTCAGTCTCCTGTGTTTTTGGTTGGTGAAAGTCAATGGAATCCTTTCATAGCAAGCAAAATTGGCTACAGGGCCAGCTGACATTGGAAACATAGCACAGAGCTCATGTTTTGTGGAGTTTATTGACTGCTTCCCAAACAGAAGAAATAAACAGAGGACTGGGTTTTTAATTTTAGGATCTATTTGCACCCTGCTAAATTAGAGAACCCAAATGACGTCTGCCCGGAGGAACTCCTGGCTGCACCAGTGCTTTCTTTCCTAGCTTGACAAAAGATGATTCAGTTCTAAGTAGGCACATATCACTCCACTGGCCAGAAGTACCAGTCACTGTATGAAACACACAATAATGCTGTTGCCATTGTGTTTGTGATAATGTTACGCTTTAGCTCTGCCAATTACATAGTTTTAATTCACTTTTAAGAAGTTTCTGCAAAAAACAAGCTATGTACTAAAGTCATAAACCATCAAGTTTGCTAACCTGTGGCTTGAATTGGGGGGCTTACAGCTCCCCCCTCAAAATTCCCAATTAAGTTTCATTTTGAAGTTATAAACATTTATCAAACATATTCCATATATATTATTTTCTTATTATCTAGCTTATTTGTTTTTTGTAAATATTTATATAAACACATTATGACTATATTTAGAATGAGAGCTCAAAGAGAGTAAGGAAGTTTCCTGTATTTGTAGGCCTCAGCATAGTGCCTGTCACATAGTAACTATACAATAAACACTGTAATAAAACAGAAAACACACACACACACACACACACCTGTGAAAGGTAGTGTACTTCACTTTAGAATGATGCTTTTTTGGGAGGCACCTGGGTGGCTCAGTCGGCTAAACGTCTGACTTCAGCTCAGGTCATGATCTCACAGTCTGTGGGTTTGAGCTCCGCATCAGGCTCTGTGCTCTCAGCTCAGAGCCTGGAGCCTGCTAAAGATTTCTGTGTCTCCCTCTCTCTCTGCCCTTCCTCCGCTGGCTCTCTGACTCTCACTCTCAAAATAAAATAAAGACATAGAGTGATGCTTTTTTAGCAAGTTTTGCTCTGTATTGTCCATGAAATTAATGCATTATTAATACAAAGATATAACCTCATATCTGCAAAGCAGCAACAGGCAATAAACAATTTTTTTCTTCTCAAAGCAGCTAATTTGTATAAGATTTCAGGTAGTTTTATAGACTTAAAAGCTTCCAGATGATTTTAATACTGCCTTAAATATTTGCCTTACCGAACCATAAAGTCTCATTGTAAAGACAGCTAATAATTCCTATATTTTTTAGTTAAGTGCTTCTATTATTGTAATGTTGAAATGGAATGATACTGATATTTCACTATCATTTTCTTTTACTTATGCGCAACACAAAAGTTAAAAATCAGAAAGTTTTAAGAGACTGTGTTTTATTGTAATCTCAGGAAGACTACAGTTGAAATTATTCTTCAAAATAATGATTCACAAGTCTCTCTCCTCCCCAAAATGGAGGAATTTTAAAGAAATTATGCTTTCAGTAGTTTAGCAGGAGTCTGCTTTTAGTATGCTTTTATGTTGTGGAGTCAGCTATTTATTTAAATGAAATAACTTCTTCTAGGGGCTCCTGGTTGGTTTTGTTGGTTGAGTGTCCAATTCAATTTCAGCTCAGGTCATGATCCCAGGGTCATGGCATTAAGCCCCACATCAGGCTCTGGGCTGAGCATGGAGCCTGCTTAGGATTCTGTCTCTCTCCTCTTCTGCACCTCTCTCCAACTGTCTGTTTCTTCCTCTCTCTCTCTCTCTCTCTCTCTTTCTCTCTCTCTCATCTCTCAAATTAAAAAAAAAAGGAAAAAAAAACTTCTTCCAAGACTCAGTTCATATGTTCACAATGTAATATGTTTAAAACAAAGAGCATTTCACATACATGTACCATGTATGCATTTGTATATGCTCTTTATTAGTAGTCAAAATTATCATACAAACACATGAATTTTGAGTTTGCAGTCCAAGAGAAATAATACTATCTTTGTATCTCAGTGTTCTTATCCCCAAAACAGAAATAATATTACCTATTCTATCTACCTCCACAAAGTCCCTCTAAGGATTAAATAAAGCTAATTTGCATGACAGTGCTTTTAGAATTCTAAGTATTATATAAATAAAAGATATTGTATTGAATAGTACGATTAAACTCAAACTTTCAGATAACCTTAAAAAGAAAATGTTCAGTAAAATGCAGAAACTAGCAAAAATTTAATTTAATTAAAAATATTTATTTACCTTGGTACCATTATATATCAGTATTCAAGAATCTGAAACATGGTGAACAAGACCAACAGAACAGTCTGCTTTCAGGGAGTTTCCCATCTTGCTGATAGATGCACCAGAGGCTGTATGTTTATAAAGTGAAGACATATGTTTAAGGGTGAGCAGAGAGGAAAGAGAATTATTTTAAATCCTAAATGTACTGTTTTTTCTTCTTGCTTCTATGAAAGCTAGCCTAAATCATAGCACATAGAGTATATAAGTCTATATTTCTTTATACCGAGATGTGCAGAAGGAAGGGAGGAAATTAGTCTAAACTTCAATGCCAGTAAGTCCATTGTGGTTAACTAAACTAACTCATAAGAAGCTGTTATGAGTCAAGAATTATGTGGAATTGCTTAACATTACAAGGTGAGGGATCTGAGTATACTGGTAGAAAAGAGGGCCTAGAAAAGAGATTAAATAGATACCAAGGTGTAAAGTTTATGAACAACCTGGCTGTACTGAAGTCCAGTGGGATAAAATGTGTATTCAATTCAAACAATGGGATGCCTAAAGGATTATTAAATAACAAGAACTTATGATCAGCTTGGAATCATTTTTGCTGTTTGAATTTGAATGCTTTCCCTTACCGTGGACTAAGATAAGGTCCACTATACACACAAATACTTAGGTTTTAAGAAACTCAAGGAAAAAGATTTTTTTCCTACACCTGTATTGGTATGGAGCAAAGAGAGGAGAATAGTCCCAGGAAGTGAGACATGAGTGAAGCTGAGCATTCAGTAGGATCAAACACTGGGATCCCACAGTCACCATAAAAAGTAAGATCCTAGGAATACACAGCAATCTAAGTAAAAACACGGAGATGCTGCCTACCATCTTACACATACAGAAACAGAATACAGATCTGTGGGTCTGAGCCAAGTTTATACAAAAATCATGCAGATTTAAATAGATGGCTTCAAGTAATGTTTTTTTTTTTTCCCAACATTGCAACATGTTGTTTTATTCCAATGGAAAAGACTTCCTAAACCAACAAGCAGAAGTACAGAAGTAAAGAGTATTATGCATTTAGATCGTGGAGACCTAAATGTATGTTGGTATAATGGGACCATAAATTCTGGGGCCAGAGAAGCAAATAATGAGGGTGATTGTAAAGGAGAACCCATTTCATAGTAATGGAAAGCTTTATATGGATCAAGAAGGAGCTTGGAATATCTCATAGGCAATAGAGAACCTTAGAGTTTTAAGCAGAGAAGTGATACATCAGATTTATGACTAAGTAAAAATATTTGGCACTATGAATAACATGCCTATCAGCATATAAGGATAGGTACATAGTGGAAAACTACTCATGAATCAGTTTAGCAACAGAATTAGCAAGCGTCTTGTTATCTAATACTTGAGCAGTTTCATTCAAAATTTTCTTCAGAGGTCTAGCATCCCTGCCAGTGTAAAGTACTGAGCAGCAGGAATATGTTGCCTACACAAATGGAAACTCAGATTCAAGTTAAAAAAGACAAAACCACAGGAGGATGACTTTGGTATTTTCTTTTAACTAATGAAAACATCAAAAATTGCTAATACCCACAGTTTTCCAGGAAGAAAGAATTACTTTACATGGGACTTTCCTGCCAAAGTTTCCTTCTCCCCTACTTTTTAAAAGAGAGCCTTTGGGGCACCTCATACTCTATAAATTCAGTATTTGAATAATTATTTCAGTTTTGTAAATTTTGTATAGAAAGTAAATTTCCCTTGTAAAAAATGTATGCTACAGGTTGACAACTGAGAGAGCCAAAAGATTAAGATTTTTTAAAAATGCAGTTCAATGTATTTGAAAGATAGAAAGGGGGATATTCAAAGTACGTTAAACTGGAAAAAAATCATGAATATATAAGAAAATTGTGAATAAAACTGAACACAGAATCACAGATGATTAATTTCTTAAATTTCCTACACAAAAGCGCTTTTTGATCACGTTCTAAGAGATAACACAAACAACAAGAAGAAATGCCTAATGGCTAAACAAGATAAAAAAGAAGGCATATCTGTTCAAAGGCTATTTAATTTCTATTTGTCTATCAGAGTAGTTACAGAAAGTGACTACGAGAAAATTAATTCTTTCAATTCATGGACACATAACATCTTTCCATTTTTTTTGTTTTTTCACCTCCACAGTTAAATCTATTCCTAAATGTTTAATTTTTAGATACTATTAAAATGGGATTGTGTTCTTAATTTTTTTTCAAGTAATGCATTGTTAGTGTATAGAAATGTGAGTGATATTTCTATGTTGATTTTGTATCCTGCAGCTTTACTGAATAAATTAGTTCTCAAAGTTTTTTTTATTATTATCAAGTATTTAAAGTATTCTTTACAAAATATCATGTCATCCTTAAACAGAAATTTTTTTTTTAATGTTGATTTTATTTTTGAGACACAGAGAGACAAGCATGAGCAGGGAAAGGGCAGAGAGAGGAGACACAGAATCTGAAGCAGGCTCCAGGCTCTGAGCTGTCAGCACAGAGCCTGATGCGGGGCTAGAACCCACGAAGTAACATCATGACCTGAGCTGAAGTTGGCTGCTTAATCAACTGAGCCAACCAGGCGCCTCAAACAGAAACTTTTTTACTTCTTCCTTCCCAATTCTAATATCTTTTATTTCAGTTTTCTGCCTTATTGATCTAGGCAAGACTTCTAGTACTATGTTGAATAGGAGCATTAGATTGGACATTGTTGTCTTATTCCTGATCTTAGAGAAAAAGCTTTCAACCTCTCATCATTAAGTATGATGGTAGCTGTGGCTTGTCATTATTTATTATATTGAGATATGTTCTTAATTTGTAAGGAGTTTTTTTTTTATCATGAATAGTAGTTGAATTTTGTCAAACGCTTTTTCTGCATCTATTGAGGTGATCATATAAGTTTATATCTCATTCTGTTAATTTGGTTTATCACACTTACTGATTTGTACACTGAACCATCCTTGAATCCCAGGGATAAATCCCAGTGGATTATGGTGAATGATCCTTTGTATGTACTGCTGAATTTGACTTGGTGCTGTTTTATTGAGGAATTCTGCATCTGCATTCATCAGGGATATTGACCTATAGTTCTATTTTCTAGTAATACTCTCTTCTGGTTTTAGTATCAAGATAATACTGGCCTTATAAAATAAGTTTGGGAGTGTACACTCCTCTGGTTTTATGGAAGAGTTTGAGAAGGATTGGTGTGAATTTTTTAAATGTTTGCTTGGTAGAATTCACCAGTAAAACCATCTGGTCCTGAACTTTATTGGTTGGGAGGTTTGGTGTCACTGATTAAATCTCCTTATTAGTAATTGGTCTATTCAGATTTTCTATTTCTTGCTAATTCAGTCTTGGTAAATTGTATGTTTCTAAGAATTTTTTCCATTTCTTCTAGGTTATCCACTTTGTTAGCATATAGTTGTTCACAGTAGTCTCTGATGATCCTTTGAACTCATGTGGTATCAGTTTAGTGTCTCCTTTTTTAAAATAATTTTGTTGAAATGGGCTCTCTTTAATTAGTTTAGCTAAGGATTTTGGTTTTGGTTTTGTTTATCGTTTCAAAGAGACAATTCTTCATTTGGATAATCTTTTCTATAACTTTTCAGTCCCCTACTTCATTTATTTCTGTTCCAATCTCTGTTATTTCCTTTCTTCTGCTAATTTGGGGCTCATTTGCTCTTCTTTTGATTCCTTAAGGCAGTTAGGTTGTTTATTTGGGATACTTCTTGCTTCTTTATGTAGGCAGTACTTTATTTTCAGTCCAATTTCTGTTTAGACTAAATAAACCCTTTTGATATGTCAAAGTTAATTTACTTTATCCTCTGACATCTCCACTCAAGCCCTGGGCCCATCCAGAGAGTTACGTGTTCAGTTATTGTATTTTTCAGTTCAGTAATTTCCACTTGGTTTTCTTAACTGAGATTGATATTCTATTTTTTAACTGAGATTTTCGGGGTTTTTTTTTCATTTGTTTCAAGAGAGTTTTAAATTGCTTAAGTGCTTTTATGATGGCTACTATGACGCCATAGTCTTTTCTTATTTACATTGTGGTATTTTCCTGGTTCTTGATAGGATTTTTTAAACTGCAATATTTGGTTTGTCTTTGCTGCCCTTGTCTTTTCTCGTTCACATTGTGGTATTTTCCTGGTTTTTGATAGGATTTTTAATGGCATCCTAGACTTTTTTGATTTTGAAATATCATCAAATGAAATATATACATATAAATATAATTTGTGTAAGGTCCAGGGATTTTATATTTATATATATGTATTTATATAAATTATACTTATTTATAAAAGACTTTCCCTTGTTGAAGTATAGCACAAGAGCCAAGTAGATATTTAAGACTAGCTCTTGCTTGGTCCAACCACACCACCCCACACAAGTGGGATACCCATTAGTGCAGCATTATTTCTTCCAAGTAGAAGTATAAGAGCAATTCCTTGCTGTGCCCTATGCTACTAGTGGAAGAGAGAGGGAAAAGCAGAATACAAACTAGTACTATCTCTTACTATTTCATTGAGCCCTATTGATGCTGGGGTGGGAGGTGATAGAGGGGTGAGTAGCCTGCTTTGCACCACCTTGTTCAATCTCCTTGATGCCAGGTAGTGGGGGTGTGTGTGTCTCAACAATCACTGGACTACACTGAAAGTATATTATGGGTGGGGTGGTAGGGCCATAGGGGCACTGCCTGCTTCTGCTGGGTGGGGAATGGAGACCAGTTTCCCATTTAGCCCCACTGACAGTAACCTAGCTAGGGAACTAAAGCATCTATTAAGCTATTTGAGAATGGAAGGTCAGCTGCCTGCTTGGGCCCATCAACACCCAAAGGAACCATCAGAATCACTGGATTCTGTGAGGCAGGCATAGTATGCAAGGTCAACTTTACCCTCTGTTTCTCTGAAATCACAAGTATAGGGGTGGTTGTTCTATTGGTGTTTGACTGCAGTAGGGAAGACATTGCCAAAAACATGTTCTATTGTCTGATTACTCTTTTTTTTTTTTTTTTTTTAAATCAGTACCCTCCAGACTAGGGGTTTACACAGCACTCTGTCCAGGATGCATGAAGCAATAAGAAAACCCAAGGAATTCACATCCAAATAGTTCTTCAAGTCTGAGTTTCCTAAGCAAACTGTCTTGTTTCTGCCTCTGAGAAATGTCCAATGCTTCACTGTTGTGTGTTATGTGCAGGGATTTTTAGTTGTAAGGGAGAGTATCTTGGAGAAATGGGCTACTCCATTCTGATAGACTTCTTGTAGGATTCTCTTACATTGGTTTCTCTTCTTATTTGATTACTACATCTAAGAGTGTTTATTTTTAATATGTCTCAGTATGTAAAACCTTCTGAGATTGTACATGCCTGAGAATATGGTTCTTGTATTTTCACATTTGAATTTAATTTGCATGAATAGAAAAGTCTAAAATTTTAAGTTCTTATTTTCTTTTTTTTTAAATGTTTTTATTTATTTCTAGGAGAGAGAGAGAGAGAGAGAGAGAGAGAGAGAGAGAGAGACAGCGTGAGCAGGGGAGGGTCAGAGAGAGAGGGAATCACAGAATCCGAAACAGGCTCCAGGCTCTGAGCTGGCAGTCAGCACAGAGCCCGACGCAGGGCTCGAACCCCCGAACCGCGAGATCATGACCTAAGCGAAAGTCGGACGCTTAACCGACTAAGCCACCCAGGCGCCCCTTAAGTTCTTATTTTCAAAACTTAAAAAAAAAAATTACACTTTTGATTTTTATACCTGGTGTGCTACTTAAATTCCTGATGTTCAACTGAAGCTTGCTCTTTTCCAGGTCTTTTCTTCCTTTCTAAAAATATTTACAATGGGGCACCTGGGTGGCCTAGTCGGTTAAGTATGACTTCAGCTCAGGTCATGATCTCACATTTTGTGGGTTTGAGCCCGCATCGGGCTCTGGACCGACAGCTCAGAGCCTGGAGCCTGTTTTGGATTCTGTGTCTCCCTCTCTCTCTATGCCTCTCCCCCTCTCTCTATGCCTCTCCCCTGCTCATGCTCTGTCTCTCTGTGTTTCTCAAAAATAAATAAATGTTAAAAAATATTTATAATATTCCCTTTGACTTTAACACCTTAAAATTCATGGCACTAGGTGTGCATTTTCTTCTCTCCTGTTTTCTACTCTGAATACTTCAGGCTTTTTGTCTTTTTTTTCAATCCAGGAAAATTTTAGGTTAATTGTTTCTTCAACTATTTTCTACATTCATTCCCCTCTATTCTGAAAGCTTCTTGTGGATTTGCATATTTCTATTTCTGGTCTCACTATCTCTTAGCATTTCTTGCCTGTTTTGTATTAATTTATATTATCTGGCTGCTTTCTGGGAGACTTATTTAATTCAATCTCTCAAGTCATCCATTCTCTAGCTATATCAATTCTATTATGAATGTGCAGAGATACATTATTTCTCAACCTCCATATCTCTTTTTTTTTTAATTTTTTTTTTAAATTTCTGAGAGAGAGACCGTGTGAGCAGGGGAGGGTCAGAGAGAGAGGAAGATACAGAATCTGAAACAGGCTCCAGGCTCTGAGCTAGCTGTCAGCACAGAGCCCGACATGGGGCTCGAACCCACAAACCGTGGGATCACGACCTGAGCCGAAGTTTGACGCTCAACAGACTGAGCCACCCAGGCGCCCCTCAACCTCCATATCTCAACCAAAATCTTTAACCCTTTGATACCTCTTCCATTATTCTAATTTGCTTTCTATGTCTGCCCTGCCTTCAATGTAACACACTTACATCATGGGTATTCTTTTACCTTATGCCTATTCTTTGATTTTTAAGTTCTTTTAATATCTTATCTTGCTTAATCTTTTACATTACACATTCAACTTGTCCACAGTATCTAAACTGTTCCTTAAACAATTGATACTTATGGAACTTTATGTATCTATTCTCTTCTGTTGAATATGTTTACCCAAAAATCTGACTGAAAGTTTGATATTGGCAAGTTTTTGTATCTTCGTCATTCATAGAGGACTACTCAACTGTTGATAACGCAAGACAAAGTCATTTGCTGTTCTCTCCTCACACAAGTTAACCTGTACACATTATGTCTATAAAAGGGATATGCTTATAAATGATAACAGAATAGGAACTGCGATGGCATTAATAACTTTAAATACTTAGCCTTTATTTGTAGTTATATTTAATGGTGTTCCTGAAAATATATTTTTATTCCAAGAACTTAATTATTTATTCTTGATCCTCCTGTTATCCTTCCAACAATGAAAACTTTTAAGTTATATTTTGTTACATAAGGTATAGAATAAATTACAAGTGCCTAGAACATAACAAATACTCAAGTTTTACTTATTATTACAACATTTGTGCTGTTAGTTACTGTTATATTATTCTTAGGAATTCACATACTTTACTTAGGTTATTATTCTATGATTAAAAATTCTTAATGCAAACAAACATAAATCTTTATTTCTCAATGAACATATACTTAAATTTTGTTTCATTTATTCTGTATTAGGGTTTTGGAAATAGAAATAAATATTTTTCAGTAGCTGTTCAACTATCAAGTCCTCTCAATCGGACACTTTCTATCTAAATGAAATAACTTACTTCTTTCTTGTATAGGGATAAATGGAAATGATAGCTAGTGTACATTTATCTGTAGACATCTTAAAAAGACTCAAAGGATGAGAAGATATTGGCTAAATTTGGGCTCAAAAAATTGAGAAGAGGGGCACCTGGGTGGCTCAGTTGGTTAAGCATCTGACTTCACCTCAGGTCATGATCTCATGGTTTGTGAGTTCAAGCCTCCCATCGGGTTCTGGACTGACAGCTCAGAGCCTGAAGCCTGCTTCAGATTCTGTGTTTCCCATTCTCTCTGCTCTTCCCCCACTTCATGCTCTGTCTCTGTGTCTCAAAAATAAATATACATTAAGTGTTCTTTTTTTAAAAAAAATTGAGAACAAAGACAGCATTTCCTTGTCGATTATGGTGGCATGTTTCCCTGGAAGTAAACTTTCATTCTTGCTCTGGCAAAAATTCTGTTTCTTCTAAGTGTAAAGAACTTGTAATAAGTCAATACTGTTGATACTTTTATCTAAACACTTTTTTCATTGTATTGTGTTGTTTTAAAAAATCCGTGCAAAAAATAATAATAATAAAAATAAAAAAAATAAAAAATCCGTGCTCACAATGGTTAGTTGGCTATGAATTATACGTGAAGATTTTCTACTTTAATTCATCATTCTAAAATTTTTATTTTTTTTACTTTTAAGGAAAAGATTTCTCAAATCCTTTCCCCTTTTTTTTTCTCTGAACTTTTCCATGTATCCTCTTTCTTTCGGCCCAAGTTTTCACATTTATATCTGTTTCTCCTTTCCAGTCAAGTGCTCCAACCAGTGGGCATGGCTGCCAGTAAGCAAAGATTTACTCCACATGTGAGGATGTGGAGGAATACTGGCTGGTGCATGCACAAGCTAGCTTTTTCTGGCAGTGCTACACTAATAGCTACTGTCAAATAGAACATCATATTGACCAAAAGAGCTGGGGAAGAGCCATTAGAACCAGCAGAAATTACCTGTGGCTTGGTATAATTTTTTTTTTTTTAACTGTGGAGGAACATTCCTTTTTTCCTTTCAGGATTGTGATAGATCCTCAACTGATACAAGTAAATTGCTTAAATGACTTAAACAAGATGACTCTAGAAAGAAAGAAAGAAAGAAAGAAAGAAAGAAAGAAAGAAAGAAAGAAAGAAAGGCAATTCAACATAGGCAATAAAGTTTATATTTATTAATACCTGTTAGTAAAGATCACATAAAGGATTTCTTATTCATATTTTCATTTTCAAATGTTTATAAAATCCTCATATTTATTGTATTGCATGCCAAGTTTCAATACTTTATCATCTGTGGTGTTATGAGGCAATAGAGTGTGTACAGATAAGAAGAAGGAATGCATATGTAATAAATTTGTCTTGTGTTTCTATTGAAATGGTTAATATGTATATGCTTGCACACAAATTCTTAATGTGTAAATATTTATGGATACTATCCAATGAATAAAAAATGAGGTCTTTTTAGTTTATTTATTTATTTTGAGAGGCAGAGAGAGAACGAGCTGGGGATGGGAAAAGATAGAAGGAGAGAGAGAGTCCCAAGCAGGCACCACACTGCCAGCACAGAGCCCAATGTGGGGCTCAATCGAACCCATGAAACTATGAGATCATGACCTGAGCTGAAACCAAGAGTCAGATGCTTAACTGACTGAGCCACCCAGGCACACCCCAAAAATATTTTTAAAGTATTAAAATATGGCAATAGCCAAAGAAGCCCTAATTTATATTACAATAAGTCTCCTAATGGCTGTATGCATTCAAAGTAGACATTGCACTGCAATGGACTAACATTCCCTAGGATAATCATAGGTGGGTCCATACCAGGTCATATGCATTACTACTGCTTTTTTATATAAAAGTTAGTAGGTCAGGTATTTCAATTGACTACACTATTTCAACAAAGGAAATCATTCTTCTAGGAGAATGATGAACTCTCCTAGAATAATATGTGCCAGAAATACATGAACACCTAATATGCTTCTTTTTGACATCACAGACAAAATAACCAATCCAGATGCTTAATATCTTCTGCATTCTGCTGTTCTTATTTTTCTTTTATGTTTGTTTTACTCTATTAATGAATGAAGAATTATTCTCCAAGTATAGATAAGTATTTAAACAGTGTGGAGGTTCCTCAGGAAACTAACAATAGAACTCCCGTATGACCCAGCAATAGCACTGCTAGGAATTTACCCAAGGGATACAGAAAGGTTGATGCATAGGAGCACATGTACCCCAATGTTCATAGAAGCACTCTCCACAATAGCTAAAACATGGAAAGAGCCTAAGTGTCCATCAACAGATGAATGGATCAAGAAGATGTGGTTTATCTATACCATGGAATACTACATGGCAATGAGAAACAATGAAATCTGGCCATGTGTAGCAACATGGATGGACCTTGAGGGTGTTATGCTGAGCGAAATAAGTCAGGCAGAGAAGGACAAATATCATATGTCTGCACGTATAGGAGGATTAGGAGGAACTTGACGGAGGAACAAGGGGGAGAAGAAGGGCGGAAATGGTGGGGGAAAGGGAGAGAAGCAAACCATGAGAGACTTTTGAATGCTGACAAAAACTGAGGACTGATGGATGTGGGGGGAGGGGGGATGGGCATGGAGGAGGACACTTGTGGGGATGAGCACTGAGTGTTATGTGGAAACTAATTTGACAATAAACTATTAAAAAAAATAAATAAATAAAATAGTCTCTAATATAAATCTGTTTACTCTGACAAAAACAAATAAACCAAGAGGCCTTTGTCTTCAATACTTTTTGGTGTGAAGTGAACAGAGTTTGAGTCTGAAATCATTCAACATTCCTGCATTTTGCTTTCCTCAGTTGTAAAATGAAAATATAAGCATCTACTTTTTGGAGTTTTTACCAAACTCAAATTAAATACTATATGACCAAAAAGTTTGTAAATTTTAAGACATTAATGGAATATCATGACTTATGTGACATTTTCATCAGCATAACAAATATTAATATAATTTTCTTCTATTAAAAGGTGTAACCAAAGCATGTGTTAATATTAAATGAGTTTTATAGTGATTTTTGCTTTCATAAAATATAGATTGGAATCATAAAGTTTTAAATCATAATTTAAAATTTTAGAATTTGAGTATATTTAGCATTGTATGAAGAATTGCTGTTTACAACAATGTAATGAATATTTGTTGCATAGGAAGTAAGTGAGAATATTATCTGAGTTCAATGCACAGCTCAATGTTGAAACACAGAATTTGCTATGTTATTCTTCTTGGTACTCACTACAACTTGTTGCCTATTTATACCCAGTACTTCTTTGTGGCATTTTTTTAAGTTTATTTATTTATTTTGAGAGAGAGAGGGAGAAAGAACATGAGCTGGGGAGGGGCAGAGAGAGAGAAAGAGAGAATCCCAAGCAGACTCCAAACTGTCAGCGTGCAGCCCGATGCGAGGCTTGAACTCACCCACCATGAGATCATGACCTGAGCCTAAAGCAAGAGTCAATACTTAATCAACTGAGTCACCCAGGCGCCCCTGTGGTATGTTTCATACATTTATGTCATTAAAGTCCTATTTAGATGAACTACAGTTAGTTTTGTACCAGGAGATAGAAAAAGAAAAGGAGCTCTCAAGGGGCTGTTACTGATGATGTGCATGGAGGGATCAGGGACATCCCATGACGTCACAGACTGCACATCATGTATGACCTCAGGTCATCAGCTCTAGAGCTACAACGAGCACTGGGTGTCATACGAGAGACGAACCACTGGGTTCTGCTCCTGAAGCCAAGATTATATGGTATGTTAACTAATGAATTTAAAATAAACAAACAAACAAATAAAAGAAAATAGCAGGAAACACAATTATGACCAAAAGCAAAAGCATAGGGTGTTCAATATTATGCCTGTGTTTCTCAAACTAGACTACTGAATGAAAAAATGACTTTTTACACTGAAAATGTGAGTGAAAAAAGATGTGAGACTAGTTGGGAAAATTTTAAAACATGAGTTGTAAGCCATACCAAACATTAAAACATATTATAAAGCAAATTAATAAAATATGTTAGTAGTGGCTGACAGCTAGACAATCAGAAAAGAGAGCAACATATCAGAAGATAAAGCCAATAATTATATCCAATATTTACAGAAATTAGTTCAAATATAGTAACATTTTCAAATTTAGGTAGGAAAGACAAATTAGTTTAAAACAGTGTTAGGAAAAATGGATAGCCATTTGGAAAACTATACTTGGATTTCTCCTTCCCTCAGTCCTTATACCAAAATAAATTTGAGATTGATGCAGCATTTAAACATAATAAGTGAAAACTTTAAAGTACTTGTAGAAAAAACTGGAGATTTTTTAACATATGCTTGGAGTAAGAATGACCCTTCTAAGCACTTAGATAACACAAAATTCAGAAATAAGAAAAAGATTTGATTAGGGTGCCTGGGTGGCTCAGTTGGTTGAGTATCCAACTTTGCTCAGGTTATGATCTCACTCACGGGTCGAGCCTTGCATCAGGCTCTGTGCTAACAGCTCAGAGCCTGAAGCCTGCTTTGGATTCTGTGTGTGTGTCTCTCTCTCTGTCCCTTCCCTGCTCATGCTCTGTCTCTCTGTCTCTCTCTCAAAATAAATAAATGTTTAAAAAAAGAAAAAGATATGATAATTTTTTTTAAAGTTTTATTTATTTCAGAGAGAGACAGCATGAGCAGGGGAGGGTCAGAGAGAGAGAGAGAGAGAGAGAGGGAGATACAGAATCTGAAGCAGACTCCAGGCTCTGAGCTAGCTGTCAGCACAGAGCTCAACATGGGGCTTGAACCCACAGACCGTGAGATCATATCCTGAGCTGAAGTCAGATGCTTAACCACTGAGCCACCCAGGCACCCCAAGGTTTGATAAATTTAACAACATACAAACTTTTAAAAATGTGAAGAAAATTGACTGGCAAAAGTGGTTGAAATTAATAAGGAAATGTTAATTTCTTTCTTTATTTTTCTAATGTTTATTTATTCTTGAGAATAAATAAGCAGGAAGAAAGCAGAGAGAGAAGGAGACACAAACTCTGAAGCAGGCTCCAGGCTCTGAGCTGTCATCACAGAGCCCAACATGGAGCTGGAACTCCGGCACTGTGAGATCACGATCTGAGCCGAAATTGGATGCTCAACCGAGCCACCCAGGCGCCCCAGGAAGTTTTAGTTGCTTAATTAGAGTAGCATAATGGTTAAGAGTTCACATGCGTATATGCACAAATTCACAAATACATTCAAAGACATGCATATCTGTGATTGTAAATGTATATGAAGCTTAGTTAAATTCATAAAGGGAAACTAGGGGTTAGAATAATAAACTTTCCATCATATATTTTTTGAATTTGTATATTCTTTTTAATTGTCATGATGGGTTACACTGCCTCTTCTGAATAAAATACAATTTATAAAAATAAACATTTGTGACCTTCTGGCTCCAGCTGCAGTAGAATAGCTTGCTTTGGCCTGATCATCCAGCACAAAACAACTATAAAAGCTAGAGAAATTATAAAACATGGATTTGAAGGTTTTGGAAAGCATCCAATATAGAAAGGTCTTGAAGGCCTAACCTCCTTGAGAGAAGGGAATGTATAATGTGAGATTCATATTCCATCTGGCCTTTTTCACTAAAGTCATTTTCCAAGTATCAGACAATGGAAACAGAACTAGGCAGGAAATGCAAGTCTTGCTGCACTGAGAAGACTGAGGGCAGATTTTGGGGCTGCCATACTGACGGCCATTTAAAGGGCAAACGCCAGGGGAAAAGGAAACTCCAGAGATAAGAGTTCAAAACTTTGTATACAAATCTCCTCTAAGTCACCGGCTGACTTCTAAACTGCACTCAGAGATTAAGACTCCACAAAACTTTTTTTTTTAAGTCTTAGTAAAGACAGCATGTGGGAGGTTAAAATGCTTAAGCAGAGATCGCAGCAGGCACACGGTGTTGGGAGAGAATAGCTGGAATTCAAATCCTGCCAAGGTGTAATGACTTTGGTAAGTTCCCAAGGCTTAAATCTGAGACCCCAGAAGGGCTATGCTCTAATATTAAGGGCTACACCTTGGGAATAAAGACAAAAATACAATAGCCCTAACAAAGACTGAAACCAAGTCTTAATAGGACTAAGGTGATCCACTAGGGTTCTGGCTGTTTTCCAAAAGAAAATTTAGCCCACCTGGAGGAAGATAACATCATTTGGAATTTCTACAATTTTGATCCAGTCCAAACATGAGGCATGCAAAAAGAAAATAAACAAATGACCAAAAATCAAACAAAAATAAGAACTAAAGAAAGAGGTGATTTAGATATTTTAGTCACTTTTTGGTTATTAGTTAGGCTTCCAAAAAATAAAGAGAAAGAGAAAATTTTAAGAGCAGCCAAGGAAAATCACACTTTGCTTTCAAAGGAGAACCAGAAAGAAAAAAATATTAAAACTTAACAGCTTAAGGATCATCATAGATATGGAAGGCAGAAAACAATGGAATATCTTTAAAGTGATCTAAAAGAAAAAGACAATTCACCTAGAATTCTCTCTAGCAAAAATATCCTTCAAAAATGAAAGTGAAGTAAAGATGTGTCAGATAAATAAAAACTGAGGAAATACACAATCAGTAGGCTTCACTACAGTATATTATAAGAGATTTCCTCATACTGAATAAATATGACACTATGGAAACAAAGAATGTCAGTAATAAAGACAAACACTGGAAAAGGTAAATGTAAGTGAATACTGACTACTCCAGTGAACAGTAATAGTATCTTGTAAGGCAGATCACAAATGTAGAAGTAAAATTTAGGACAATAAAAGCACAAAAGGCAGGAGTGGGGCAGAGTTAATTATTTGAAAGTGCCTGCATGGAGAAGTGACAAATGTGCTAAACTAAGGTAGCACTATTCATAAAAACATGAATAGTAAATTCTCTAGAAATTACTAGTGTAAGAAAAATAACAGAGCTAAACAGTTGGAGAAGGAAAAAGTGGAGCTGTGAAAATCAATTTTAAAAAACCTTTAGAAGGGAGTCAAGAGGGCCAGCAGGGAGCTCTCTTGCACTACTATTCATCAATTGCAAACCCAACAGGAAAAGATATACCTTGCATGTCCATCCTAGGATGGTAGCTACTATTTCACTACACAAGCAGTAGGAAAAGATTCTTCTCTCCTCCCTACCATAGTCCAGCCAATGAGAGACAGTATTGACTCAGCCAATGAAAAGTCACATAGTCTGAACTCCCAATTTCCTCCAGTGAACTTTTTATTTATAATAGCCCTCCCAATTTCTCCCTTTCCTCTACGAAAATGCTCCTCCCTCTGTTCTCCCAACTTGCCTATAGATAGTTTTGCTTACTATCCCAGCTGGCAATTCTCTGATATTCCCAAAATAGATCTATTTTTTTCCTGGTAAAATAACTGACAGTTGTATTTTTAAGATTAACAGCATAATTAAATTAAACGTGATCACCCAAAAGTAGACCAAAAAAGGAGAAACAAAGGAATAAAAACAGATGTGCAAATGGAAAATATATACTAACCATAGGGGTGAAATATCTTTTAGAGCTGATTAAGGAAAAATATATAACCAGAGGTGTAAGGAGCATACACAAACTTTATTGGGGAATGCTTTGATAGGTTTGCATGAGGAGGGACAGCCCTCACAACATGAGGCTGATCAGGAGCAAAGGGGTGGAGGGTGAAAAGACACGGGAATATAATCAAGGGGCCAGGGAATCACCTAAGGGACTTACATGTCTAAGCGATGTCCCTTAGGAGCCCAGTGGGGAGCATGTCTGGTTACTGGATGCTTGCTCTGTAGTAAATGACTTCTTCAGGGCAACTTTTTATGACAAAAATATCTTCAGGCTTTGTACCTATTCTGAAAAAGATGTTTAAATACAGAGGTTAGACTGTCTATATACTTACTATAAAAGATGCTGGTAATGGGAGGGGAAATAACTAATTAGAGTACAGAATCCAGAGCCATTATTTTAACAGCTCAAATCGTGGCTCCCATATTTATTTCTTGGGTGATTTTTGAGGAAGTTACTGAACCCCTCTTGTCATCTATAAAATGAATGTGATAATAATAGTACTCTCCTCACTGGATTGTAGTGTCGATTGTGTGAGTTTAGGTATAAACTGCTTAGGACAGTGCCTGGCACAAATAAGCACTATGTAAAAATGGCTATTAGTACTATTTATAGCAAGCATTTGATAGGCTTCTATTTCACACAGAAATACTAGTTGTGTGATTGCTTTATAATATCTTTGGAGAGCATATATGTGGTAAAAGATGTATTTTACTTCTTAAAAATAAGTTCAGATGCAGTGAAGCAATATTTCCTTACTGACACATTTAACTACCTAATTAGGCTTATTTCTTATTAGTGTGGCAATCATCCTTACATGGAAAGAATTTGATTACATTATAGTAACTTTTGATACTTTCGGAAGTTTGTGAAAACCTATTCAAAGTATTTAGGCACCAGGACTCTAACTTTTGGTTTGTGCTCTTATTCCTGGCTGTATCTCAGGGAAATATAGAAAATATGCTTGGAAATATAAAGAATTTATTTGAAATTAGTCACAGCTCTATGTGACTTTAGCCAAGGTAGTACATGTTCATTTTTTTTCCATCAGCAAACCGAGAGAATAAATGGTAGTTAGATGAACTCTAAGACATTTCTGTAACACAGCATCAATCTGTGACAAATGTAAATTTATACACACGCATAAACTCACACACAAGACAAGCGGAGGTTGTCCAACTACAGTTCTCAACAGAGCCCAAGATACTTTGTTTTGTTTTGTCGATTAAAACCATATCAAAGTTATGGGACATTTTCCAGCACATCTGTTCTGGATAATATTACCATAATTATTTCCTTCCATTGAACATCTCAGCAGTACCAAAGCAATGAGCCAAGTAGGAGCAAAAATCTTATTATTACGCAGCAACAACAGTCTCTAATTCTTTTCTTCCTCTAATGTATGATAACTTAAGTCGATCAAACACTTCTGGTGGAATGCTTTGACTTAAAGATCATTTGTACTTAACAGCTATAAATGAACACTCACCTCTTAGCTAACTGCGACTACAGGATATGGCTTATTTCTATTACTGTAAGGTCTAGCCTGCCCCGCAACTGGGTCTGGGCAGTGGAGGACAGACCAGGCCATAGACTTGGACTTCTGGGGTACACACTGAGCTGCCGAGGTCCAGAACGCCCCGAGAGACGTCTATTCCCCCGCAGCCTGGTCAGCTAAGTCTGCGGATAAGAGGCAGGCACCTGGGAGACTTGACTTCCACAGACGACCTGTGCGTCCGCCACGCACCTCTGGCCCACGTGACCTTCCACACTCGGCAGGTGAAGGCCGTGGGAGGAACCCCCGGCCCCAAGTAGATGGTGGGCTGGGCTGGGGCAACCCCTGTTAACGCAGGCCTAGAGTTCCAGGACAGGTGGGGGAAGGCGCAGGGATAGCGAGAGAACCGTGTATGCAAGGTTTCTGCTTAGCATCCAGCCTTCTTGGGATCTTCCATGAATTGGATCCGCAGAGCTAAGACAGACCCAAGGTGCAGACCTCGCCAGAAAACTCCGAGCGAGCAGAGTCCCTTTTTCTCCACAACAGAATTGCTAATGCTGAGAAAGCCCGATCTCCTGATACCTCGAAACCAAACCTCCCGGGATCTCAGAAGGCCTGTGAGCCTGACCTGGGCCAGAGATGATGGGAGGCACCAGTGAATTACAGTTGCTCGATAGGTGGCAAATCAGCAGGATTAAACGAAGTATGATGTAATCATTTTTCCAGATTCTGAATCCACGGAAGAGAGGGTATCCCCTAGGGCCTTTAAAAACTCAAACTGATATAATTTAGCCTTTAATTCTAACAAATTAGTGAAAGAGGATCACATTATTTGGCTAAACTATTTTTTCAGCTCCTGAAAATTATGGTGCCACTGTTGAAATATCACTTCAGATAAGTGTTTTAAATCAACCTAAACAATCTCATTCTTCGTGCAATAAATTAGTTTAAACTCTAAATCTTCAGTTTGATGTTTGCAGAAATGATGGCTCTGTTTTTTTAGCTTACTATGTTCTTCAAGAGTTTACAGTTCTTTTTGAAACATTTTAGTAATGCTAGAGAAGTCAATATTTAAAAAATATAATATTGAATACGAAAGCATACATTATAATGAGCCAATTAACAGACTAGGAGAGAAATCTTTTTGGAGAATTCTGCTTTGCTTTAAATACACAGATCACTTTTATTAAACATACAGAACATTAAGGAAACACATGGTCTGGTAAACTTTAAAAGATGAAATAATATCAATACTATTTTATAAGCATTGACCTGTCTTAAACCCACATTTAGAATGTTTATCAATGAACTATTTCCATTAGCTATAATATGCTGTGATAATATGCAACAATATTCACTTATGTGAGGGATGAAATTAGGGATTATTAGAATATCCACTTAGCAATATTGACTAACAATTTAAAGAATGTAAAAAGTCACTGTGTTTCTGGGATAAAGAGATGAGAATGTTACAATTTTTAAGGAATTTAAATTGTGAAATATCCACTTAGCCATAGCGACCAACCATTTATAGAATGTAAAAATCACTGTATATCTCTTGGGTAAAGAGATAAGAATGTTACAATTCTCAAGGAGCTTATCCTTAAATATAATACAAGGCAAAATCTAAAAATCAGTATGGTCAAATTAAAAGGGCATTACTTACTTTTTACCAGGAGAATTGAAGGAAAATTCCTAGAGGATTTCACTTTAAGTGCTGACAGATAGGTAGTATAGCATGACAGATGCATAGTTTCCCAAGGAAAATAACAGAACTGATTATAATTAATAACGACTAACATAAACTGATCACATAGTATATGTTTGATGTTAAGTACACTATACAAAATACCTCAATTAATTCTTAGAGCAATCCCCATGAGGTATTATTTATCCTATTTTATTAGAGGTAAGGTGAAGAAAATTAAGTAACTTATTCAAGGCCACACCTTGTGTAGAAAAGCATAGGTAAGCAATATGGAGCATGACTATGGAGGTTCTTTTTTTTTTCAATGTTTATTAATTTTTGAGAGACAGAGACAGAGCATGAGTGGAGGAGGGGCAGAGAGAGAGGGAGACAGAGAATCTGAAGCAAGCTCTAGGCTCTGAACCGTCACCAGAGGACCCAACGCAGGGCTCGAACTCCTAAATCGTGAGATCATGACCTTAGTTGAAGTTGGACGCTTAACCAATTGAGCCACCCAGGCACCCCAAGACTATAGAGTCCTTAAATGTTTTTATAAAATGAGTTGGTTTTCTTAAATAATGCAAACTTATGGAAGAGAGTAATTCCAGTGAAAAATTTGAGGATGGATTGAAGAGGAATGGAGAGGAACAAAATGAGGTTCCAGTTGGAGCCACTGAAATAGTATGGGAAACTGATGATGAATATCTAGATTCGGACAAATATGAGATTCCTTATACTGACAAGAATAGATGGGGCTTCCCTATTTGGAGAGGGGTAGAATGGGGAGCAAAAGATGAATCTGGGTAAAGTTTACATTTCAATCATTTATTTAAGAATATATGTCTTTTGGGGGAAAATGTTCCCACAAATCTGCTTTAAATTTTGATATTTTTAAACTTAGAAATGCTTAAGTTTTGACTACTTATATTTTGAACCACCAAATTTCTTGCCAGTGCTTGATAAGTGATCATGACATTATTTTCTTTACCATTTGTTCTCCGGCAGCAGTCTATGTGAGCGTCTCTATTCTTGTTTGTCTATTATCCAGCTGTCTTACTTTCCCAGATTCTGCATGTGATTTATCTCCCTTTTTTCTGCTCCTGAATATATAGTCACTTATTTTCTGAAAATGTATGAAGTATTTACTGTCTGGTCAATGTTTAATAATTATTTTATATCTTTCATATTCTTTCCTCATTTTATTCAAATTTTCCTTTGATATGATGCTTCTAAATATATGATTGTCTTTGCTTTCATATACAAATACCTAAATAATCAAGTTGACTTTACAGACTTCTGGTATTATGGATGTTATTTATATTAATCCAACAACCCAAGTTTAAAAGACTTGCAAAAATTGTGTTAATTAAAGTGATTTCTAAATCAAAATAAGGAAGAAATTAGACTAAAAATAATATTTTGAAACATGATTAATTTTAATATGTTTACAAGGAAAGAGTAAATTCACCAGCGGGAAAAAAAATACCAAAATTAACATTTTACAGATTTTTAATCTCAAAGCACAATACATTTTTTCATAGAAACAAATATAACACCATGATAGGTACCATAATACGGAAACATTTATACACAAGGCCATTTACCATTAATAAAATCAGTGGCAATGGTGATGCAATACATTAGTTTATCTTTGTTAAAATTTGTGCTATTATACTTCCTGGCCTGCAGGAGTATTTGCCAGGATACAAAAGAAAAATGTGTGACCTCAGTTTGAACAACATATAGAAAGTTCTGGCTGCCTGTGCTTAACCCTATATTCACTATATTATCACTAGGAATGTTTTCATACCACTACTCTACTATGGAATAAATAGTTCATTCCACTTACTATTAAAGCCATTCCCAAGGAATCAAACATTTTAATAGATTCATTTGGAAATTAAGGAATTACTTTATACAAAATAAGAAGTGCAATATCAGGACATAATATTCTATATGCCTAAACATAACAGAAAAGAAAAACTATACAGGTATTAAGAGGAAAACAATTTCTGATTATTTGGAGTAGGTAATGGCATAGTATTGAACTGGGAAAAATGTGGTAATATGGTTCCTTTCATTTTTTGAGAGTTCATTATTCTTAAATGCACCAGATGATTTTCTGAGGGCCATTCACATTCAATGTTTAGATTCATTTTATTAGTGGCATATTCAAAGCACCATATAAAAGTACATGTGAAATGTAGAACAATCATGACTATGTAATAAACTATAGAAATAACTGCTAAGAAAATATAGCAATATTTAACACAGGATTTCTAAAACCATTACATATTCATTACTTTTCCCAAAGCTAATAATGTCCCATGTTTTATTTTTACAGAATTTGTCTATCAAGATTTATATGCATTTGGCACTTTTTTGGGGGCTGAAAATAGTTGATAACTTCTGTACAGTAATGTTACAATTTTATACAAACTTCAGAAATATGGCATTTGGAATAGTCTTTACGATCCTTTTCCAAGTGTTCCATTTCACACAACAGCAAATACTCTGAATGCCTTTCCTCCTGGAGGATTCTGTAAACTGTAAAAAAATACAAAAATTATATTGATGTCATCTCCGCATATAATCCTCCAAATAAATCATGCTTACTTATGACAGTCAAGAAAGCAGTTCTATGAATCCAGATGGCCAGCTTTCTTTAGGCTACTATAATTTATAGCTATTTGAAAGCCTGAGTGAGGATGACATAATTCTTTAAATCTTGGTTGTATGCTGGGCTGCAAGTTTACTAAAATTTAAGGTGCACAGTAATAATAGTATTTTATATAGAACTTAAATTCCAGATCATGTTTTCCTATATTACAACCTTTGCTTCTAATAAAGCAGAATTAGGCAGCTGTTTTTCCATTTTACTGGAGGAATATTGAGATCCAGGTTTACAACTGACTGATATGGTTAAAAGTTAACTGCAAGTTGAGAAGACAGTGATAATTAAGCAATACTCTAGAATACTAACTTAATATTTTTTAAGTCTGGTGAAATTTAAAACATTTTGCCACCATTCTTATTCATATTTTACATCTATAGTTTCAAGAAAAGTCTTGGTGAGGAATTTAGTGGTCAAATCTGAAAGGTCCTAAGAATTTCTTCACTGAAATGGAAACACGCATACAAGCACTCAATCTCACTTTAAACACAACATATATTAAAACACAAGTTAAAAGCAATAAGAATCATACAGTTAATTCTTTCTTAAATTCCTTATATTTTATTTGGCAATATCAGTTATGTTTCATTTTAATGCTTAAAAGGTAAAACACTGATAATATCATTAGTTGTTATTTATTCTAATCAAATATAAACTTTTAAAGTCTTTACATTTTTGCATGAAGTTTTTCTTAGTAATAAAAAGGGGCCTTTAGAGAGAATCACAGTAAGTGCTAAGAGTAAGACAAACTGCAATTCCTTTTACATATATATTTACAAACAAGAAAAGAAAGGGGAGAGTTTTTAGAGTGAAAAAGTATGAGATCACAAAAGTGCACATAAACGTGTTCAATAAACACAGACACACCAGGTTTTTCGTACAAGCAGATGGACAATCAAAAGCCATCTTTATTTATAGGAAACAGGTTGACAGTGCCCTAGAGAGTGAATGTGTTTGGTGTATTTACTCTTCGTACACAGTGATACACTGGGAAAAATGCATATTTCTGAGTCTACAGACCTACCGCTGAAACCAATCTCTGAGACTGACTAGTTAGAAGAGCTTGGGCACATCATTTAACCTTTCTGAGCCTAAGTGAACAAATCTATGAAATCAGGGTTTACAGAGGTAAACCTGAGATCAGTTCAGGTCATGATCTCACGGTTCGTGGGTTCGAGTTCCGCATCGGGCTCTGTGCTGACTGCCAGCTCAGAACCTGGAGCCTGTTTCAGATTCTGTATCATCCTCTCTCTCTGACCCTCCCCTGCTCACATTGTCTCTCACTGTCTCTCTCAGAAATAAATAAAACATTAAAAAAAATTTTTTTAAATCAGGGTTTACAGAATTGACTTTAAAGGGCTGTAGGTGGAGCTGAGCTACTATACTTAAAGTGCTCGGCAGCATCTGGGAAATTCATAGTAAGTGTTCAGAAATAATGATTATTCTCAGTTTTCTCAGGATATCATCTTATAGTTTTAGAATAAATATAAGAAATATGACAGGTAAATGAAACACCACTTAGTTTAGCTTATTAAATTATATATGAGACTCTACAACTAAAAAATGTATTTTATACATAAAAAATGTATTTTATACATATCTATTTCATATATCATACAATATATTTCTATTGTATATATGTATATATTATATACAATATATCTATAATTATGTATTTATATAATTATATAAATTTATATTATATAATNTTTCACTGAAGAAATTCCTAGGCTGTTTCAGATTTGACCATTAAATCTCCTCACTAAAATTTTTCTTGAAATCAGGGCACCTGGGTGGCTCAGTAGGTTGAGCGTGGGACTCTTGACTTTAGCTCAAGTCATCATCTCACAGTTTATGAATTCAAGCCCCATATCCGGCTCTTCACTATCAGTGCAGGACCTGCTTGGGATTTTCTCTCTCCCTCTCTCTCTCTGCCCTTTCCTAGCTCACCTGAATGCTCTCTCTCTCTCCCTCTAAATAAACTTAATTTTTTTCTTGAAACCATAGATGTTAAAAATATAAGTATGATAGCAATACAATTTAAATTTTATCCAATTTAGGAAATAATAAGTTAGTGCTCTAGAGTATTGCTATGAACCACATGAGTCAGATTATAAAGAAGTCACCTTCTTAATAATGGCTTCTTGATAAAAATCTGCTGAAAATAGATGGTAAATGCAAAGCTGTCTTCTTATAAGGATGGCACTCAGATGGTTATGTGGAAGTCAATCTAGATACCCAGTATGGCACATCCTTTCATGTCCTTTACAGAAACTTTACTGTAGATGTTGAACCTCCATTGGCAATTTTGAACAACCCAATAAATGTCTAAAAGTTAGAGATTTTTCTGTATCCATACAATATACATGAGAGCTAATATTACTTCCATGAATACAAATGATTTGAAAAATCTCTATAGGTTCTGTGCTCTTAACTTTTTTTTTAATACTTGAATAAGTAAGTCATCTGAATTTTCCCAAACCAATAAAATATATAATATATAATACTAATGGACCAAATAGTATGAAATGACCAGAAAGCATTCATTATACTAGATATCCAACTTCCAATCAAAAAGTGAATTTGGTTCTGGGGTAAATCAGACTCATTCGTTCTTTTGTCAAACACTTTGTCAATGTATAACTGGATTAGAAAAATATTCAGTGCCTTGCTCACCTACAAAGAATTACATATAAAAACTAATCTAGAAAATCCAAAGGAGGATGAAAGAAATTTCCTTATTAACAATTAACAAAAGAGTGGTTCTGACTCATAATCCGATTTTCATGTTGATTTTTATAAGCCCGGAGGAGACAGGCACCTCGAGTACTTCAGCTTCTCCCATCCCTGGAAGACTGACTATTTCAGTGCAAAGGAAACATGCTGGTGTAGCCACATAACTCCAAACCATACTGAAGTGAGTTGGTTGTAAAGCAAGCATAAAGGTGCGCGTATGTATATGTAGAGAAAGAGAGAGAGACACAGGAGGAGAGAGGGAGAAAGACTATCACTATATAAAATACAAAATATATATGTATACATATTTTTAAATTTACCTTTCTGAGAAGATTCCATTCTGAAAAGACGCAGTATAAGTCTTTCTTTTGTCCACAGGCATGACGTCAACATAACCACCGTGATTTCGAACCACCCCAGCATGTACTGCTGCTCTGCAGATACTGGACAGCTGAGGCAACAAAGAAAAACCCACTGTTATTAAGAAACTCCTGCTGAACTTGTCCAGCCTACTCTTCTATTAGACCAAAGTTGCTGGCACCTGCCTCTGTATAGATAGTCAGCAGTTGCGGGTTGATGTTTTGTGTATAAAGGAATGTTTCAAAAGTCACAAAGTTAAAGCCAATTCTGAACAAGTCTGAAGGCAAATCTTAGGGTGGCCACAATGGTAAAATCCCTTCACCATTTAATCTAACAAACACTCGTCTTTCCAAACAGCAGGTTTTTTCTACAGTAGAAGTAATCAGATACAAATTTACTCTTTTATCTCTTTTTTTATTTTTATCTATTTTTGAGAGAGAGACAGACAGAATCCAAAGCAGCTCCAGGCTCTGAGCTGTCAGCACGGAGCCCAACGCAGGGCTCAAACAAACGGAGATCATGACCTGAGCAGAAGTCAGAAGCTTACCCAACTGAGCCCCCAGGCACCCCTGCTCCTTTTATCTCTTAAATTTCAGCCTTTGCTAGTAACTCTGACCACATGTTAACAGATTGTATTATCTGTACTTGGTTTATGTTCAGTTTTGATTTATTAACAGATAATAGTTCTGTATATCTTTACAGTCCCTTTTCCAAAATACAGGTGTGTATTAAATGGGGGATTTTCTTCTATTAAATAAAATGGTCTATGCAGAGAAAATTTAACCAAGAAGAATATAAAGAACAATCACAGCTTCTAACCGATATCTGCAATATCTATCACCTTGGTTTGAATGGTCTGACATGAGGTACTATGATTATATTGTATCAATTATATAATCTTAATTGAATTGGAGTTCTATGGAAGAGAAAATTATTGTTTCAAGTCCATGTTTTTAAAGCTGTTACCTACGGCTTTCCAGAAGTTGACTCTTTTCTTTTGCCCCATTAAAGTCTTCTCCAGATCTTAACATTTGCTTTAATTCTAATGTTCTACCAAAATTTGCCAATAGCTGAGGAAATGCCACAAAATGAAACACTTGAACTGTTTCTGGGGTCTTTTCTGATCACACGGGTGTGTTCTTTTTTTTCTCTCTATGCACATGTGAGTGACTTAATGTGCTTTTTTAAGTTCACATAAGCATGTGCATCTTACATGACCTTGCTTTATTACTGTGCTCTGAACTTTGTGGCATCAGTCAGAACTTATTAGATCAGAGAGCCTGAATGCCAAGCTGTTTAATCCTTTTCATGCTTTTGCTATATCAAAAAATACCATATATCTAAAACTTCTTATCGTTACTCTGAAGAGGGATTTTATTCAGTTTAAAGTTCCCCACTGAATTAATATTTGTGTCCAATATGGTTCATAACAGATGAAAATAAAAATAATTCTGTACACATTTCAGTATTTATCTTGCTCTCTTAAAAGAGTATTATCAGCATTTTCCCCAAGGCATAAAAGTGCTTACATATAACATTCACTAAATCCAAGCACTTAATATGTTTTGAAACTATTGTTTTGCCCATAACTATGCAGTCAGCAAGCATTCCTATTTGAGTTCAAAGGTCAGAAGAGATTTTCTTTTTATACCCATACTTTGTAAGAATTAACGTATCATGAAAAAAATAATTTATCCAGCAAACAGTGGAACATTTTTAATTAAAGCAGAAATTAACTTTATATGTAACAAATGAGAAAAGTTCAAAGCCATAAAATATATAAGTAGTAATGGAAAGAAAGAGAGAAAGAAAGGTGAAGGGAGGGGAGGGAGAGAGAAGATTATCTTTCCATATCTTGTATTTAAAGAGATCATGTATTTTGTAGGGGGTGGGAAGCTTGACAGTTAATGCTTAAATCTCTGACTCAGCTCTGACCACATAACAGTGGTCCCAGTATTTCCAACTCACTCTTAAAACGATCTATACAGTCATCTCCTATACGTAAATGCCTATTCAATCCAGTAAGGTAGGAAGATAAAATGATCTTGATACAAAGTCTAACAAAACCTTAACTCTAGAAAAAGAGACCGCTTATAGGTATAAGAGTGTATAGGATACCATAGGGGCGCCTGGGTGGCTCAGTCAGTTAAGCATCTGACTTCGGCTCAGGTCATGATCTCACAGTTTGTGGGTTCGAGTCCCGTGTTGGGTTCTGTGCTGGCAGCTCAGAGCCTGGAGCCTGTTTCAGATTCTGTGTCTCCCTCTCTCTCTGTCCCTCCCTCACTCATGCTCTGTCTCTCTCTCTCTGTCTCAAAAATAAACTATAAAAAGTTTTTTAAAAAAGTGTATAGGGTACCATGAAAAGTTTTTGTCAGGTATGATTAAAATTAAAAGTTTGGTGTTTAAAGGGACAATCTAAAAAGAATAATTTCTTCTGAGCCCTTTGAAGGTTCTAGATAGGCTTATTCATGTACATTTATGGATTTATTTCTTCAACAAATATTTATGGGCAAGGTATTTGCTAAATTTCTGATGTCACTGTGTGCTCTAAGTTCGTTAAGGCAGGATGTAATTCGGTCTTGTTCATAGGGTGGCACACATCAAATTGTTAATGAAAAAATGATGCTCCAATTCCCTAGCTGCTGCCCTCATGGAACTTTAAAATAATCAAAGAGACAGAGAAATAATCATAACACTAACAGAATCAGGTAAGTGATAAAAGTAAAAAAATAAAGTTCTAGGGGCTGAAAGAAGGGCTATGTTATACATGTATTAGGACATCCAGCGAATACTCCACAGAGAAAGTGGCAATAAATTAGGATATGAAGACAGGAAGATAAGTAAAGCATGAAGACTAATAAATTATGATACCAACGGGACATTTAAGCTGCAGATAAGTACAGGGCAAAGTTGAAGCCTGACAGGGACGGACTCAGATGTGGAGAATAACTGCAAAGGTAAAGCTGAACTTAAAAAAAGAACAAAACAAAAACCAACCAAACAAACAAAAAAACCATGGACTTCAACAAACTCACCAACAGAAATAAGGTGGTAAATAATATTTCAGGCCTCTTTTTACAAACCTATTTCCATGTATTTTATTGAATACGTACTTTAAGAGTATATTTCCTGAATTTGTTTTTGCAACTCTCTGGCTTAGAAATTTGTAATGGTTTGCAAATGTCTGCCACATAAAATCTAAGCTCCTCAGCATGCATTCAGACTCTCCATTTACATGTTTCAAGAGCTGAGTCCCCCAACCCCTCACAAAAAACTGGCTACAGCCCCTTTTAGATTCAATGCTCACCTGCTCAAACATAAGCAAACCTATGTGTTATGCATGCATCTCACCTGCTGTCATCTCTCTGTTTTTGTTAGATGCTGTTCATCCCACCTAGAATGTGTCCCTAATCCAATTCCCCAACCCACACTTGAAACCTGGCTCAAAAGCACTTGTCCATATTGAAGCCCTCCCAGCTAATAGTCCCTGTCCAACCCAGTAATGTTGTCTACTATAACATCCCCTCAAATGGTTTCATTTTGTATGTATTTTAACATATTATCTGTTCTTGATTTTATGGTGCTCTTTAAATCTTGCCATTTGCAACCACATGGATGGAGCTAGAGTGTAGGATGCTAAGCGAAGGAAGTCAGAGAAAGACAAATACCATATGATTTCACTCATATGTGGAATTTAATAAACGAAACACACAGGAATGGATTAAAAAAGAGTATAGAGAGGGAAACAAACCACAAGAGACTCAATGATAGAAAATAAACCAGAGGTTGACG